>NC_142636.1:15066000-15376500 GCF_059453375.1 Lepisosteus platostomus | reverse complement strand
AACAAGACAGACCAAATGTGAGTTTTGCCCATACTTCAGGTATGCAACAACTGGGGTCACAGTATGATCCTTCCAAATTGTTCAAAACCAAAATCCATTTTGCCATTTTGCTGGATCATCTTTAATCTTTGTGTTTTTCTCCACCCGCCCCTAGACAGAACAGAATTTCACTTCTTTACACAAGAAGTGTGTGGAACAAACTAAGTAGCCATGTTGTTGAAGCCAACATCCTGGTTTCTTTAAAAAAAAAACAGCTGGACAAGATCCTGGGATCAGTTACCTACCATCAGCCAAAAGAGACAGATGTCTTCATAAGCCCTCATGTTTAACTGGTTTTTGAAATCCTGGGTTCCCAGCCCTGGTACTTTACAGATCGTTAGTTGAATTAAGAAATCAATTAAAGAGCAGTAGGAGGTTTCCCTGCCTGGGTGGTGTGTGAGAAAGGACAGGACTCCAATGACAGCTGTGTCAGGGTGAGCTAACAATTAAGAAACTTCTTGGCACTAGTGCATGTAGGCATGTACTGTAGATGCTCGCAATTGACCTGTCTCGTTTAATCCTCGCATGGCCATATGGTCACACACACTCGATATTCTTTCATTTTTCACACCTGCTAGTAAAGTAGACTCAAGATGGACTCAGAGGGTCCGAAGGTGTTGGTGCCTCAAGCATCCATCAAAATCGCTGAGAGCTGAGAGTAAGGACTGCATGTTTCCTTCCCCGTTTGTTAAAATCTTCACTAAAAGCTGGGCTCTGATTGCACCAGGGGCCCCGAATGCACCAACACGTAGCAGTCTTTGAAATGGGAAATAATATCCTTACAGCTGTTAGTTGCCCGTGTGACCAAACGCAACAATTTAACAGAAGAGTGTCTGTATATCAAATACGATCGTAAATGGCGTTTCTGACCATCTGCGGGCGGCTGTGTCGCTCTCAGTCTCTGGAGCTGACAGCTTTCTCTTTGGTCCACGGATGTTCAGTCAAGCTATTTTTTTCATTAGTGCAATACAACCTTTTCCCTTTTCTTGAATTATTTTTTAAACGGCAAATTCCGGTCAGATGACAGGAGCGCCGATGCCCAGGTTGTGACTGGGCGCATCAGTTTCATGCACGGACAGGCACGAGTTTTTTTGGTACGTTTATTATATTCTTTTAAAAATATCTGGGGGAAATGAGGAGACGAAACCATTGCTCTTCAGAGCAGGCTAGGGATAGCTCTGTGGCTCGCCTGAATGTTTATCGGAGCTGAAAAGCTGTCTGCCAAACATACCCAATGACGATGACGATGGTGATGGCGAAGACAGTCTAACCCCGCGGGGAGGTGGGGTACGGTGTGTCTGTCGGGGGGGGGAGTTCAAAATAAGGAGCACCTGACACAGATGACAGGACAGGGAGATTGATTTGCCTTTGGGAGGAGAGGAGGGAATAAAGCTTTTCTTCAGGTCCCCCGTGACGGTAGTGTGAAATTGAGCCCAGGATATGGATATTTTTTCCAGCGGGCAACCGCCCCAAAACTGTCAGAAGGCACTAGGGGAGTTGAGGGGGGGGGGTCTCTGAGACCCTGTGTGGGCTATCACCCGAAACCAGATGGCAGCGGGTTTCCCCTGTTGGTGAACAGCCCCCGTTCGCTTTATCTCTCCCTGTCAGCCTGACTCAACAGGAGCCCAGGCTCGGAACCGCACCGCTAGGCCGCTCTCTCCAGGTTGCCATGGTAACGAGGCCTAGTCATCCGCTGCCAAGCCTCATGCTGGTTGCCTTGAATGAAAGTTTCTTCGAAAAAGATCAAAGACATTCTTCGGGAGACCGATTTTTATTTTTACAAAAAAAAAGCTTTGCAGGAAAGGGACTTTTTTTTTTCTTTTTTTCTCTGTGTGAAGGTGCCCCCTGTGGTCAGATATTTCAACCCCCCAAAAAAAACAAGATATGAAGGAAAAAGCCATAAGTGGTGTCCACTCATGGAGTGGATTACTACCAGTCTACCGCTGAAGTGTCTGTCTCTCCATCTGGTAGTCTTTCTGTCCCTCTCAGTCTCTTTGGATTTGTATGTCTTTCTATTTTTTTTACTAAAGACCAAATGTTTCAGCCATGTTAAACGTTTTATTGAATGGGCTTTCCCAATTGGTTCTTCAATTTTTGTAAAAAATCCTCAAATTTAAAAAATGTATATTGGGAACTTGAATGTCTCACCTTTCAACATTATATAAAAGAACCTGTGGCGTGCAGCGTGTGTCAAGAGCAAACCTGAGCTTGCTCTTGCAGTGCAATTCTCACAGTGCACAGAAACAGAACCCAGAAGCTCATCCAGTTCATTCTTGATAGAAGCCGGGGTTTCAGCAACATGGCTGGTAGTCTGCTCCACACTCACTCCCACCACTCCTGGTGTAAAGAAGTGCCTCCTGTGCTCAGTTTTAAATGCATATATTTCCCACTTGTGATCACTGTTGATTCGGAAGAACAGACACTGTTGACTGTGTCTGTGCCTTTGAAAATTGAGTGTATTTGGTTCAGGTCCCCTCTTGGTCTTGAACAGAGACGACTGTAGAGATTCAGTTCCTGCAGCGTGTCAGTGGAAAGCTGTAATCCCCTGGGATACTTGCGCTTTCCTGGACATCCCACACCTGCTTGCTTGCGTTTCACCCCACTTCTCATGGATCTGCCTGCATACCTGACCGTAGCAGGTGATGGGAGAAAACATTCCAACATGTGGGGTTCGATGGGACAAACCGCTGTCTTGCATTCCTTGTGCTTTCAGGAGCACAAGTTCAAATCCCACCTCCAGCATTGCTGCCTTGTAGTGCTGCAGCCCTGGGTTCAATGTTGAGCCACACACACTTGGTAATTGCAAGTGTGTGTGGACCTGCAGGTGTGGCTTTTGGTGAGGGTGTGTGTGTGCAGCCTGTTAAATCCTTCTGGCCTGCGTTGTCTGATAGCATGTCTGCTTGTGGAGAGTATGTGTGAGCGAGCGTAGACGAGTGTGTGGTTTTTGTAAATGTGTGTGGTTATTGGTGAGCATGTGTGTGAGTGCCATTAATTCTTTGTGGTCTGTGTTTGACCCATTTTTGATGTAGATCTGGAGTGAGGAGAGTAGCTAATGTCTAAACTACTGGGATTGTGCTGCTCCTGGCCAGCACAGTTGTGTGTGGAACAGAGATTCTCATGCATTGTCCACAAGACAAGAGAGGGAGGGGAGGGGGTGAGTCTTTTATCATTCCCTGCTGGGCCACTGCCAGTTGTAAATATGGTCTCCGCACCTCAAAGCAGATGGAGTCTCTGTTCGGACTCACTGCCTGGACCTCTCTCTATCACAGCTTGTCAGACAGTCCCAGCAGGCATCACACAGAGCCACTGACAGCCTCTGCTTACTCTGCAGGTCACCAGCCGGTCCCCAGGATCCCTAAAGCCCCCATTCCATTCCTCTGTGTGTGAGGGACAGGACTGAGCCTCACTGCAGATCACCTGAGTCAGGCCCTTGGTGATGCACAGGGATGAAATGTCCCTCCCAATCGTCTATGTCAGGCCCTGGGAGATGCACAGGTTGGAGCCTCACCAGCCAGAGCCTCTGCATCGTTTGTAACACTTTGAAATTTAAGGGAAGTACAGGATGGTACATATTTTTCTGTCCTCCCTTGGCTAAATATTAAACAGCAGTCTGTTCCAAACCCTTTCCTCTCCCCAGGGGCCAAGGGGTCATCTGGATTTCACCTGCGCTCCTAACGAGTTTACTGAACTCATTATTCACTTAACCGAACGAACCTCATCCTTCTCGCCCAGGTGTTGAAGCAGGTGGTGACTTAAAGGGAGCCCAGGGACAGAGACTCTCGGACAGTCCCAGCGCCAAAGCTACACTTCAAAATAAAACCACACATTCGCTAACAACGCAGTGATGGAGCATCAGCTTGATAACCGCCGATGATCATCGGTTAGTGGCATCTACGCGTAACAGACGCGACAACGTAGGGATGAGACCTGTTTCCATCCATCCATTCTTTATCCGCTTCTTCCAGTGTGGGGTCGAGGGGGACCTGGAGCCTATCCCAGCAAGCAAAGTCCATCGCAGGGTAGACACGCAGACACGCACACACCTGAAGCCTTTTTATCCCCCAGAAACAAACCGAAACGGTAAAGAATACCTGTAACATGAATTCCACATCCCAGTTAGGAGAACTGCATTCAAGGCCACCTGGGTTTCCACAAGCATTAACATTGTGGAGGCTCCTGTGATGCCCAGACGGCGGCCATGCCCACTGACACCCACGCCGTGGGTCTGTTCTCTAACAGGGGCTGGAGACGGACAAGGCATTCCAGCTGGGATACTGGGGAGCAGGACACGCAAGGTGTGCAGGGGTGTGAGTGACCTGGTCACTCTCAGCCACTCTCCCGTCACAGACACGATGACGCCTTCGGCAGCGACGTCCGCACAAGGCAGGAACTCAAGAGCCACCGACCTTGTTCTGTAATTCCTGTGGTCTTAGTGGACGAAACAAACTGGCTCAAGATGTCTACAACGGGACGCTGCAAGAAAACAAAACTAAAAGAAGAAGCACAAGGGAAAACCCGCAATAACAGACCCGCTGCTGGAACTGCCAACTCAGGCACGCTTCGGGGCAACCCTGTCTTCAGGACCCCGTATGACTGTTGTGTCTCCTGTAAGGTGACGTCACCCAAGCTGCCTTGTAAGGACTCAAAACACACTTTCTGAAAGCCGATTCAAGAGGCCCGGCAGGCATCCCAAAGTTCCTCCCTCTCCACCCTCCCCAGCGGTGGGAGAGAGGCCACCTGTGTCTGAGCGGCTGGGAGGCAGCAGGCCAGCCCCAGCCCCAGCGTGACCAGTCCCCTTTCTGTCTCCGGACTGGGAACTCTCCTGCTCCTTCCCGGCGCCTGGGGTTGCCGTGGAGACCAGGCTAGCCCCCCCGCTGGGAGCCTGGGAACGGAGCAGGTTTTCCTGACGTCCCCGGAGCGGGAGGGAGGAAGAGGAGGGGGGGCGAGGCCTCAGGCCCGCGGAGCACCTGTAGCGTCAGCAGGCGGGTTCCCACGTGCCCCAGCAGGGCCGTCCCGGCACGGGTCTGTGTGGGAGAGGGGCGGCGGCCTGCGGCGGCGTGTGCGTGCGGGACACACGCTCTCACACCGCTCCTGCCACTCCCCTGACCAGAGCTGCAGCAATACACTTAGTGTGGTAAAAGCACAGTGCAGACCAGTAAAGCCCAGTGAGATCAGGGTAAAAGCACAGTACAGTGCAGTAAAGCCCAGTGAGATCAGGGTAAAAGCACAGTAGAGACTACTAAAGGCCAGCAATACTGTGGTACACAGAACAAACCAGTTTCCCCACCAGTAAGCACAATTTGAACACGTTTGGGCTGATTGGAACGCAGGTTGTGTCGTGATCTTGTGGATCTCAGACTTGCCGCTTCTGTAAATATGCTCTTGTATCGACATCTCCACTGCTCCAGATGATACAGTTCTTCCTGAGTTTCGTCAACTCTTTCATACGCCTTTGAGTCAGGCCCAGTGATCTGTCACTGTTAGCCTTTCCCTCTGTCTCTCTCAGTCGCGTTGGCAAAATATTGCTTGGGATATCACTATAATGCCAGGCTGAATGTGCTTAAATGTATTTTCTGCTAATCCTGAGCGTGCTGTAATCTGAAGAGACTAGTGTTCCTCAGTCCTTTCACCAGCACAGGCACAGGGAGAGCTGGAGGAGAGAGAGGAGAGAGTGAAAGGACAGGGACGTAAATAAAGGGAGAAGGATGAGAATGAAGGACAGAGAGAGAATGAAAGAGGGAGAGATGGGAAAGGAGAGGGAGAGAGAAAGGGTGGCAGGCGATGGACAGGAGAGAGACAGTGACAGAGAGAGAGAAGAGGCGAGACAGAGGCAGAGGGGGGGAGTAGGAGGAGAAAGCAGGCAGAAATGAACCAAAGAAGAAGCCGAAGAGAGATTTAAAAGGATTTCCAAAGCTGAGGGGATTTGAGATGACTTTGGGAAGATTCTGGAAATTAAAGTGCCGGCCCAGATGTGAGGAGCCTAGGACATCTGCAGTAGTAATTACAGCGCGCCCTGAGATCTTTGCTCTTCTTTCCCTAAATAACTGCCAGCCTGGAGATCAGGACTGGCTCCTCACGTGACTGCTGTCCCTGTTTTCCAGGGCACGCCTTGAGGCAGCAGAGTGGCGCAGTGGTCAGCATTCCTGCCTCATATCACTGGGGTTTGATCCCGGACTGGGGGCTCTATCTGTGTGGAGTCTGTGTGTTCATGTAGGTTTCCCCCAGGTGCTCCAGTTTCCTCCCACAGTCCAAAGACATGCTGGTGGGTTAATTGGAGTCTGGGAAAAGTGGCCCTGGTGTGTGTGTGTGTGTCTCTGTGCTCTGTGATGGACTGGCGTCCTGTCCAGGGTGTACCCTGCCTGTTCCTTTGCCCAAATAGCTCGGCTCCAGTATCCCTCATGACCCTGTATTGCATAAAACAGTTTAGAAAATGAATGAATGACACAGGTTGAGAGGCTGGGAACTCTCCTATTACTCGTTTATTAATATTTTAGATGTGTTAGTAATGTGTTTTGAAAATTAGATTTACTTCTGGGTCAGTCACTGAAGTCATATAAAGACCAGTCAAGAGGCTTTCAGAATTTGTAATTCATTGAGCTTCACATGCATTTAGCACAGAAATGAGTTTTTATTCATTCTGTTTTGCTCCTTGTTACATGGGCCCAATGACCAAATCAAGTGCAGCCCCACCCTGGGAGACACATAACAGGCCCACAGCACCTGAGAACAGGGCAGGCGAGAGAAACTGCTGCACCAGGTCATCAGAGGGACAGTACCTTCTACAGCACAGTGCCTCCACTCAGCACACTGGGGCGCTGGCTTGGAATTCTGATCCAGAGGAAAGAGCACCTCCTAGTGACCCACCAATGGCACTTAAAGCAGCCACTTGGTTTACTAGATTCACACACTGGGACAGAGCCCTGTCTGGTGTGGACAGAAGTCAAATGGAGAAACAAAAGTGCTGTTTGGTGGGACAGTCTTTTTATTTTTATTTTGTCATTTCATTGTTCTGGGGGAAATCACTTGTCCCACTCCTTCATATGTGGCTTTGAGTGTTAAAGGGTTAACATGGAGCCGTTTGGCAAGACACCAAGTTAAGAGGGGTGAAACTGGGGGTGGAGGAGGGGGGAGGTGTTTGGAAATGAAATCGGACTACAGAGCAGCACAGGGAAAAAAAAACAGATTGAGAAACTGAGGTTAAGAGAGCAACAGATTGCAGGGTGTTAGAGGTCTTTAAAAAGATAAACTAACACACAAGATAACTCTCACAGAGTCCACAGATTTCTCTCCCTTTAAAACTCATAAACCCCTCCTGGGGCGATCTGCTATCATCAGGGTGGCAGGGGTTTGGGAAATCGATGTCTGCAGGGGGCAGCCTGAACATGCAAACTCCACAAAGACAAGTGACCCTTCTCAGACTGGTGTACTGCAGGGAGTTGTGAACGATCGATCAATCGAAATAAATGCCCCAAATAATGTGGCAGATAAAGAGTCTTCTTTGCTTCTGGCTCGGTATTAGTATACAGTAATGGGGTATCAGCTGGAGAAAGGAAGGGGGAGAGGCAGGGGTTAGATTATACTGTACAGAAGGAATACTAAAAAATCAAAAACAGACCTCGGCTTCTACCCCCTAAAGAACAAGCAGAAAGAGAGATTTCTATTCCCCTGTCGTTGAACAGAAGCTGATCTCCTGAAATCCCCATGTATCTCATGTTAAATCCCAGTAATGTGGATTAAAACCTGTTGAAATATATAGAGATGTATTATACACATATCATTCCAACAGATTGCCCCAGGAGGCTTCTCATAATATCCTCTCTCTCCCAGCCCCACGCTCTCGTGTCCTGCCTGGGGAGGGGACACTGCCCGGCCCAGCCCGGCCCAGTCCGGCCCAGTCCGGCCTGCAGCTGTGAGACCCGCTGGGTCGCGTTCGGCAGCTCTCATTGCTTCTGTATTTCAGTTTATGGTTTAAATCCCTTCCGGTCGGAAGCAGCCGCCCAGGCCTGCCCCTCCCCAGACTCCCTGACAGAATCGACAGCTGTCGGACCTGCTTTTGCTCCCAATCCGAAGGGCCGTCAGGACTCTAAGAGTTCCCAGGGATAACAGGACTCTCCGGGTCAACTTCCCGGGTTCGAGTGGGGTTTTTTTACACTATATGTTTGTTTATCACACGTTCCACTTCCATTTTCCCTTTTTTCCAAGAGAAAGAGGCAACAGTTGTTTTTTTGTGTGTGTGTCCTGTGGAATCCCGGAGAAGGGGGAAGTGTCCAGATTCTTCCTCGGGATCAGGGGAATAGCCAAGTCCTGATGCTCGAGGCTAAAGGGTGCTATTGAAACCCACTGGCCTGAATCCGAATCCGTGGGAGTGGGCTTTACAGAATGCTGTGGAGGGAACTGCTGGATTTCAGCACTGTCATGACTGACAGGTCATAACAGAGCTCTTCCTTAACTGGATATGAGCGGTTACATCACTGTCAAACTGGTTTTCCCTTACTGTATCCTTCAAAGCATCAGCGCAGCGCTCTAATAGGGCTATAATCTCTTCTCGGACCTGAAACAGCTGGAGGGAGAGGTGGGGGGGACATGGATTTAGCACACAGAAAACAATACAACGTATTCCCAGCGATTATCCTAAGTGGACTTTTAATCCTAAACCACTCTGATCTCTAGATTCATTTTTCAAATACATCTGTCCTTATGTTCTGTGACAGACAGCAGATGCTCCCTCCTTCTGAAGACAGCAAGCAATGCCTGAACTGCAGGCTGCTGCTGGGAGGCTGTTCTCCGAGCAACACGTCCCGCCTGTCTTGTGGTCAGCAGCGAACTGATCTAAGGATCCCATCCGGCTGTTTCTTGTAAGATGCTGGTGTATTGGCTTCGACCACGTGGCTGGGCAGCCCCCACCACCCTTTGTGTAAAAAATGCTTCCAGTCCTGATTGAAAGATTGCACCCAGCTGTTTCTTAAAATAACAAAGCGGTTGGCTCTCCACATGAGAGCCATTGTGGGCGTGTCTGATATACTGCCACTCCCCTTGCGGGTGTCTGATATACTGCCACTCCCCTTGCGGGTGTCTGATATACTGCCACTCCCCTTGCGGGTGTCTGATATACTGCCACTCCCCTTGCAGGTGGCTTATATACTGCCACTCCCCTTGCGGGTGTCTGATATACTGTCACTCCCCTTGCGGGTGTCTGATATACTGCCACTCCCCTTGCAGGTGGCTGATATACTGCCACTCCCCTTGCGGGTGTCTGATATACTGCCACTCCCCTTCCGGGTGTCTGATATACTGTCACTCCCCTTGCGGGTGTCTGATATACTGCCACTCCCCTTGCAGGTGGCTGATATACTGCCACTCCCCTTGCGGGTGTCTGATATACTGTCACTCCCCTTGCGGGTGTCTGATATACTGCCACTCCCCTTGCGGGTGTCTGATGTGATGTCACCCCCCTTTGTGGGCATGTCTGACACAGTGTCACTTCCCTTTAGGGTGTGTCTAATACACTGCCATTCCCATTGTGGGCAAGTCTGTTCATTATAAACACAGTCATTCTGTTCATTATAAACAGATCACCTGGTAAGAGGTGTTCAGTCAGAAATAAAGATGAGCAATTTGAGGAGAGGTTGCGAACAGCTCTGAGTGTCGATGGTGTTGGGACCTTGGCTATGAGCAGCAGGAAGCGAAAAGCTCTGTCAGGAGAACGTGTCGGAGGAGAAGCACATGTCCCTGTTACACACCACTTCTCCTGCAGAATGGGACGCTCCTCGCCCGCCATCGATCGGTTGCCAGCAGGGCTGAGCGGAGCACTCGCTCGCAGTGAAGATAACCCAAAGCACAGAACCTGAGAGCACAGGAAGCCTCCGGAATGGATCTCCTTGTATCTCCAGGGCCCTTAGCCACAGCCTGGGAAACCACTTTCAAGGGAAAATTTTTAACCCAAACACAAATGCTCAAACTGATCGCTTTTATGGGCGTAAGAAGCTAAACACCAGAAACTTCAAGGAAGAACAAAAAATGAATGGCGTCACTTGATGGCATACATTTTCACCAATACTTGCTGGAAGGACCTTTGGCAGTACAGCTCTGAGTCTGTCTGGATCAGACCCTGCAAACAGTGCACACTGGGATTGTGCAATTTGCACCCGTTCCTCTGCGCAGTCGTGTTCAATGTGTGTCCACAATGATGTAGGCCTGAATTCCAAACTGCTCTAGGACTGTTTTCTAAATCTATATACAGTACTCTGTAGCTCAGCAAATAAGATGGGGGCCCAGCAAAAGCCAAAGCATATAAGTCCAGAATGTTTTTCTACTCCATTCATGTCCAAGAGAAAGATAAAGAAGCTTTAGGAGATCAGCTCCTCCAAATTTGCTCTCAGCAGCGTCAGAGCAGTTTTTTTAATTGCTTTCATGTGAGATGAGTTTGCAAAAAAAAAAAGAGTGGATCAGTCCCATAGAGAATTAATCCTTTATTTGTCTATGCAAATCCGAATAAACCCCCTCATTGCGAAGGGGTTCTGTTATCTGCGGGCTGTCCTGTTCATCAGGGCAGCCGGCTGATTCGTCCTGTCACACTTCTGGGGAAAAATTACCCCCGTGACACGCACTGTCACGGCAGGACGATTGCGTTTTCTCCCTTTCTTTATTTATTTTTGGCGTTTCATGTTTCTGCAGCTTCCGAATTGAATTAATGGGCGTGAAACGATGCTGGAGAACGGGAGCGCACACAGGCGTGCGCGGGAGAGAAAAACTCAGCTGGAATAATTGCTGTGCCAGGTCTTTAAAAAAACAACAGAATATTTATTTTTTGTTATATGAAAAAATGTTTTTAATAATTATACCCAAGAAATTGGCACTCTTCTGTTGCACATCATCTTTAAAAAACGACTAGACAGGAATAAACATTTTTATTCTAAAAAATAATTCACAGCTAAATAAAGGGGACACAAACTCGCAGTTTCTCTCTGATACGGAAATGTTTGAAAATGGGGGGAAAACCTGTAAGATTCGGCATTTTTAGAGCTGAATCTGCCAATTCTGATTTATTTCAAGCCCATGAACAGGCACCCTAGTAGTATGTGACTCCCCGGTCGAGCAGGGAGAGACTCGTAGATATGAGAATCGGGAGGCCAGAATCTTCATGATCTCTGTCTTGAATAGAGGACCTGATACCATTATTCAACATCCTCAAGGTCGTTGTCAAAGCCAAGCCAGTGGACTTCTTCAGAATGAACAGTGAAACACAAAGCAGGGGGAACAGTTTGAAACTACAGGGAAGAACATTTAAAGCAGTGAACAGGAAACACCTCCTTACGCAAAAGGGGGTGGGAGTGTGGGGCAATCTACACCACCATGCTTTTAAAGATGATACCCTGGCTTCTTTCGAGAAACAACAACATCTGTAGAAATCGACACAGTAGATAACTGCAAAGATAGACATACAATTGAAGAGATATATCAATAGTGACAGGTGGATACTTATACACTGTAGCTAGATACACAGATTGAAATCTTTTCAGATAAACAGATATTTACAGAGATAGAGATCTATAGCAATGGGAATTTATAGAGACAGATATCTACAGTTGTAGCTATTTAGGGAGTATCTCGAGTATATCCATACTGGAAGATAACAGAGATCTATAGAGAGCTATAGGCAGATGTCTATACAGAGACAGCTATCTGCAGAGCACAGCAGATGCAGTTATTTGCTGCTCTGAGACAGACAGTGCTGATCTGAACTTAATGCCCCCTGTGCAAGCTCCATTTCAGCCCCGTGGAGATTAGCGCAGTAATGCTGGTACTGCCCCCCCTCCTCCCCTCCCCCCACCAGTGGAACAGAGCCACCGTCCCCTTGCCCCCCCGTCAGCACACCATATGTCACATCACGGCTTCACTGCCGCTCAGGGAGTAATCGCACAGGAGTTCAGGCGCGGGAGCTGTTTCTCTACGGCGATGTGGGTGGGGAAGGGGGACTCACCGGAGAGATTGGGGCAGGCCAGTGTGGACTGGGGGCTTCAGTCCGGCCAGCCCCCCCACAGACAGCCCCCAGAGGGGGAGAGGTCTCACCGCCGCAGGGTGATGGGCCCAGGGCACCAGTGCCGGGCTCGTCTCTCCTGGGAAGGAGGTTCTGATCTGGTCTCAGTTCGTCCGTTCAGTGGAGCCAGGTAGGCACCAGCCTCGGGCCTTGAAAACTGGAGCATTCTGTGACTTTCATCTCCAACAAACTCCAGACGGCCCACTGACCAGCTCGCCTGCTCCAGGTGGGGAGACAATTGAGGATTTAAGGGAACCTGTCTGATGAAGGGCTTCCCCAGAAACAGGGGGTCTTGACCCTGACCCAGAACCAGACTGGAACCAGACCGGGAACCAGACCTTGATTAAAAGCTTTCGGTTCCTCCGGTATTCCGGCCGCCGGACTGAATGGACGAAACGCGATTCTGTTCCGGCCCCCTCTTCACCCGTCCGTGGGGGTCGTTCCCGCCAGAGGGTTCATTCCCGAAGAGATGTCCTTAAATTAATGAGATCTTTATTATTCCGCTCGGAAGTGCGGTCAGGGATTGACAGAGGAGAGGCGACGTCGTCGCTCCTCCGAGCTCCCGGGACAGGGCGGCCACCGGGCTGGGAGAGACGGGCTCCTGCCTGCGGGGCAGAGCCGGCACGGAGACAGAACCCGCGCCCCCCCTGAGCCCACGGAGCGGGTGACTTATCACTCCGTGTTCTGAAACCTGATTGAGCGTTTGCGCTGTAGCGACGAGTGCCAATCGTCAGCTGACTGCAGGAGCGCAGGGAAAAGGCTTTTCTGCCAAGGACAGCCCGGGGCTGTGAGATAAGGCAGTGACTGCTCATCAATCTCACGGAGCAGTGACACTATTAATCCTGCAGGCTCCTTGTAGCGCCACAAGGTTGGGTATCTGCTGGCTGTCAGACCCGGACAGCGGATCGCTGGGACAGGGGGGGCTCTGCAGCTGGGCTCCTGCCTCTTAAAAGTTGCAGCTCCCAAAAGCTCAAAGTCCGAGCTCTGGATCCCCACCTTTAGATGGACAGGCGGATACGCAGGTTCGAATCCGTGGGACTGGACCATGCTGTGTCGCGCTCTTAGCTGAGAAGCTTCTCGACCTGGTCTCGGACCATCTGGTGTCGAACGGGTACAGGTAGCCTAGCCCATTCGGTCCCGTTGTCCCGGGCCTGGAAGACACAAAAAAATACAAAAATACAGAAAAACGATCGATGAACCGACCCGTGTAGACATAAAAACTCGATTAAAACCTGAAACCAACAGCTGTTTCCATTAATCACCGAACTCCAAACGGGCCGGACCTGCGGACCAGCCCGAAGTGCAGTCGAGCCCGGGCGGGGCGGGAGGCATTTTCTCGGAGCACAGTCGGCGGAGGAAGAAAAGGAAACACCCCCCATCTAACCTACATAACAGCGCTCCGAATTGAGAGCTGTGTAATCCGGGTAGGACATGAGGCGGCGATGTAATTGAAGTCTCGCAACAGGAGTGAAACACGAGATTCCAGATTGAGGATATTGTACCGGCAGATGGTACTTTCCCCCGGTTTACAAGCACAAGAAGATATAAAAACAAGGAGATAACAAACAGGCAGGGAGCAGGGTGCTCGCGCGCTTGTTCTATCGCCTCTGCTCTGTCTCGGTCTCGAGCCGCAGGGACAGTATCGGACACGCGCGGGTCGCTCAGAGCCAGCGTGGTCATCTGGTAAAGACAGACAGGTTTGAGAACAACCTTTAATATTCTGTTATTCCAGACAATTATATGACACATCGAATTCCACAAAGCACACGTTTCAGGTCACATTTTTTTAACAAAACTGAAAACTGCAGTCAATTAATATATCGATTAAATCGAGTATAGAATAAATAGGCCACCGCTAGCATAATCTCTTCATCTATACACATCTAACAGGACTGGACCTGAACCACTGGACCAGCTGTCCTCCTGGTGTAACAGGACTGGACCTGAACCACCGGGCCGGCTGATCTCCATATACTGCTTTACAAAACGACAGGAAAGTCTTGCCAGCACTCACTGGGTGCAGAGCAAACGTGAAATTTGAAAGAAAATCGATTGTTTTTTTTGTGAAAAGAGGAAACTGGGACACTTGAATCAGGTTTTTGGAGGGTGTCGTTAAAAAGGGAAGTTTTTTCAGATAGAAAAGGTCCTAAAACTAAAATCAAGCCAAAGAAGAAACTCTTCAATTTTCGTTGGAGAACCGTCACCTGGCTGGTCCTCACACCCGCGGACAGCAGATCTGGGTGAAGTCTCTTGCTCAGGGCGCACAGCTCCGCGAGGATTCGAACCCACAACCTAACCGCAGCCCCCCACTGCCGCCTTAGCCAAGTCTTATTAAAAGAACTTGTCACTCTCTTGACTTTTCAATGATATATACAAAACACGGATGAAGAACTTAAGGGTCTTATTTATTTCTTCCCGAGTCTCTTAATCCGTACATTTCCAAAGCAACGTGAGCCGCCTAAGAATAAAGTTCTTGGTTTTTTGCGACTTCTGTATTCTTTTCCTGAAAAACGTTAGAGGATTTTCCGAGAGCGGAAACAAAATCACCTTGAAGACACCGTAGATGCGTGGAATCGAAACCGCCCGCGGGGAGGAGAGATCGGTATCGCGGAAAAGTCTTGTTTTAAAAGAAGAGAAACATTTGATCTTTTTTGTCACGGCTTAACGAGAGCGCGGATTAGTTTTTACCCGAGGGGGCGGAACTGCAGCAGAGAAAAGGATAAAGCTGTAGTCTACAGGACTACTGATGTGAGAAATGCCACGCCTGTCAAACCCGATTTCTGACCTGTGGAAGAAATGTAGCTTCAAATCACCGCAGAGTACCTCATTGAGGTGGGGTGGGGGGAGTCTAAGCCTGCTTATAAATGCGGCTCCCGAATTCGCGCAGACGGTTTTGCACACCTGTTCCTCACGCGAGGATGCGCGGCGCCTGTCTGAGCGGAGTCTGCATGTTCTGTCTAAATTTGCGTGAGGCTCCCACTAAGTGTTCAGGTTTCCTCCCCGTCCAGGGTAGGCGTGGTCACTGAAGTGCGACTCTGTACCTTATCCTGGGATACTGCCCCCTCCAGGAGCTGTGGTTGACACCCCTGTGCTATTATAAAAAAAAACACACAAACTCGATTTCCAGTGAACACGGTAATAAAACTACAAAAGCCAAAGACAAACTCGGACAGATAAAGGACAAGTTATGTGTGTTTTGTGTGTGAAATGTTCTGAACAATATATGTTTTTTTAACTGCTATTCGAGTAACTTCTGATTGGTTTCATCCGTTTGCTGGCTTGGTCGTTTTAACTCGGATAACATACAGATAATATTATAATTTGCTTGTCAAAAAAACAGACGGTAATCAATTCCTAGTATCCATAAAAAAAAGTTACACTCTTTCACACACTGCAGGACACTGTCACCCTGAGAGACAGCGCAGTGCTCAGTACAGCTCTGTCACACTGAGAGACAGCGCAGTGTTCAGTACACCTCTGTCACACTGAGAGACAGCGCAGTGTTCAGTACAGCTCTGTCACACTGAGAGACAGCGCAGTGCTCAGTACAGCTCTGTCACACTGAGAGACAGCGCAGTGTTCAGTACAGCTCTGTCACACTGAGAGACAGCGCAGTGTTCAGTACAGCTCTGTCACACTGAGAGAGACAGCGCAGTGCTCAGTACAGCTCTGTCACACTGAGAGACAGCGCAGTGTTCAGTACAGCTCTGTCACACTGAGAGAGACGGTGCAGTGCTCAGTACAGCTCTGACACGCTCAGAGACACAGTGCGTTTCCCAGCACAGCCAGTCCCGTTACCTGCCCTGGGGTCAGGGGTCAAGTTAAACAAGTCCACAGTGCTTCCCTCTTCCTGAACACCGGACAGTCTGTACCGCCCCAGCTGCTGGGGGCGGCGGACGGGCACAGCGCCCGTCTCTGCGCGCCAGGCTGCGGAGGGCTCTGGCACAGCGTGTGCAGGGCTGGAACAACAGCAGAGTGGCTGGTGTCTGCGCTGGCACGTAGCTCCGGGGAGCATGGGATTATGTATTCCTGCCCTCTCGGATGCAGCCATGATGATTATAGCCTCTCCTGCTCTCTCCGGCAGATGGAGGAACAGATGAGGCCGGAATCAGGCTCATCATGATCAATATTTATTTCCCAGCAGCTGGCCTCTGCTTTCAGACCATCGGTTTTGTTATGAAAGCTGGGGAAAATTAATAAATAAATCAACAGTACAAGAGATCTGGAACGTCCCGAGCCAACAGTGGAGGAGACAGCAGTGTCTGATGCTTCTATAGCTACTGAACAGCCAGGCCTCAGTGCTGCTTAAGGATCGGCTGCTGGTTTGTGCTTCGTCTTTAACAGGTGGATGCCGATGCACAGGTGTCGGTCCTTCATTCATCAGGGCTACAGGCCCTCTCTCAGGGACTGTCTGCATGAGCCCGGATTAAACATCCTGAACATTTAAAACTAATTGCAAACCTTTACTGTGCCCAAATTAATCCAAGAAGCAGAAGACCAAAAGCAACAGGAAACACAAATAAGACCAGATTCATTTTAATTTATTGTTCTCCCCAGTGACTATCCAGCCATGAAAGTTCAGCAGTTATTATGCTCTTTTTCAGCAGCAACATCAAGTTCCCATCCTGTCTCGGGACGTGTGGTTTTTCGGGAGCCGGGGGCTCTGCTGGGACAGGAGGATCCCGTCAGAGCTGTGCTGTTCCTCCTCCGCACAGAGCCCGGTCCTCTGAGCGCGTTTCCGGGAAGAGTCTGTCTGGCAGCGGTCCTGAGCCCGAGCTCGGTGATGTGAAGTGACACACAGCCTGTCCCTCGTGGGTGTTGACAGGGCAGGCAGCACAATTAACAAAGACGCACACAGTCTGAGACAGACACAGCCCGCCTCAGGCTCTCCAGACTTCCGACTGAAACTCAGGCTCCAAATCCAGCGGTTACTTAATTAATTGATTGCTTAATTGGTCCTATGGAAAAGAAAGAAGAAAGCAATCGAAGCAAACTAACCTCAGGTAATGAAGGCGTCACTTAGGGCAGTGACATACAAACTTTCTTAAAGTACTGTTTAAACAAAAGTTATAATAATTGAGTCTATGTAGCGCCTTTCATGTCTAAAACTATGCCCAAAGCACTTTACATATAATAAGGAACCTACTTCATCTCAAGTACAGAACACCTGGGAGACACACAGGGGTCACTCTGCACCAGCAGCCCCACCTGGGAGACACACAGGGGGTCATTCTGCACCAGCAGCCCCACCTGGGAGACACACAGGGGGTCACTCTGCACCAGCAGCCCCACCTGGGAGACACACAGGGGGTCATTCTGCACCAGCAGCCCCACATGGGAGACACACAGCAGATCAGGGTTCAAGAGTGAGAAACTGCTGCACCAGGTGAATTAAAGATTGTAAGAGCCCAGAGTGGAGTCTGACCAGCTGTCCGCACGGCTGGCAGCAGTAAGAGGTCAGCCATTAGATGAGACGCATTTTATTTAAAAACAGTAAAAATGGGACAAACATGAGGAGCCCATTCAACCTGACCAGCCTGTTTGGTAGAGAGCAGCTAATTGGATCTCATCCAGCTGTTTCGTTAATTAAACCAGGGTATCGGCTTCAACATCATGGTGGGCCAGCTTGTTCCACCCACCCACCACCCTTTGTGCGAAGTAGCACCTGCTGTCCTGTCGGGAGGATCTCATCCCGTTGCTTTCTGAAAGAAGCCTGGGTACTGAGTACTGGCATCGCAACGTGGCTGGGAAGCTTGTCCTAGACCTCGTTGTGTAAAAAAGTGCCTCTATTATGGAGCACATCAAGGCACGTCATGCAGGATCGAACCGGAATTAATTAAAAGAGCAGAAGACTTGATTAGTGTGTGAAGGGAGCACTCTGAGGAAGACAGAACTCAGGTGAGCCTCATGGGCGTGGCGTGCCCTGTGTCCTCGGTCTCTGCCAATCAGACGGCAGCGCCGGTGGGGAAGCCGGTCGCTTGTGCGTTTATCTGCGCAGTGGTTGCCACGGGAGACAGATGTTGCCGAGGAAGCTGGGCAGGAGACAGGTGCTGGGGGTCGGAGGAAGCAGGGAATGCTGGGAGGAGGGGGAGTTGAAGAGCAAACACTGTCAAACGGAGGCCAGATTAAGGACACACAGCGAGAACACAGAGGGTCTGTTTGAGAGGGTTTGGAGCACAATCAGAATTGAACTCGTTACAGTTCACCCTTAACGATACTTTATCCTTTTAAAATGGGCTTCTCTTCTGTAGTTGAAACAAGACAGAGGCCCATGCTGGAGTAAAACTTTCTTTTCATTGCTACAGACTACATTAAGCTTTACACTACACAGAAGATGTCGAAATAAAACATTTAGCACCTGGTTGCCTACAGTAGGGGTTCTGACCCCTTTTTCTTGTAACACAGAGACACAGAAGAGGGGTTCCCAGGGTGTCCCCCAGGCCTGTAGCTCGATTGTCTTGTCTCTCGCCTGAGACTCAGGTGGGCCTATAAACCCCGGGTCACGTGATCCGAGTCCACCAATCAAAAGCCGGCAGCAGCACCAGGATGTAGCAGGCACCATCACAGGAAGTGACCTCTGCTCTTGAGGCGCTGGCCTCAAGACAGCTTAACGCGTAAAAAGCAGAACCTCCTCTGGCCTGTGTACTTACCTAATGCAATGTAAGAAGATCTGAAAAGGAAATTGTTCGTTTCCCAAGCGGGAATTTTCAAAACCACTTCATTTGTAAAGACGCCCCCCCCTGCGTGACACAGGGTCCCGGAGAAGCTCCAGCAGGAGACGAGGGGGCCTGCTGAGAGATGAGTGGGGCTGGTCAGCTCACCCCCCCCCGCCCAGCCCCTTCTTCCCAGAGGTCAGCAGACAGCCCTGCCGTCCTGCTGATGGCGCGGGGGGGGGAACACATTCAGACAAGAAGATTCCACTCCCCCCGCCATGCTATTAATAGGAGAGGGGAAAAGGGAGAAACAATAGGAACCGCCGCTCCGCACGCGCCCGCGCCCGCACACACGCACAACAGAGCGCTGGGCAGATGCCAGGCCTGGCCGGAGAATCCTGGGATGATGGGAAAGCACAGGGAGGGCAGAGATCCAGAGAAAAGTCACGCTTCTCTACCAGCAGCACTGGAGTGTGGTCCCTGCTGTCTGAGCTCAGCTCTCCCAGGAGTCTCCCCTCCAGGTACTGGCCAGGCTCACACCTGCTGGGCTCCAGCAGGTGGCCAGTTGGTGGTGGCGGGGTCTTACAGCTGCTGGTGAGCTGCTGAATCACCTCGGTCAGGAATCGGGGTGCCCTGGCTGTGGGAAAAGATTCTGAAAATCTTTCAGAATTTGAACATTGTTTTGGGGGGGATCAGTGGCAGTCGATTTGAGGGGGAGGCTGCTAGAATGGATAGTAACACTGCCTCCTCACCGCTCCGGGACACTGGGATAGATTTAGGGCTGGGGAGCCCGTCCGTGTGGAGTCTGCGTGTTCCATCTTTCACTGGTGCAGCGTTTCTTTGGTTACCCCAGTTTTCCTCTATAGGCCTGTGCCGGTAGATAAATTCCAAGGAGAATGGGTGTTGGGAATTCCAAGTCATTAACTCTCCCAGTCAGGAAGTAGCCCTGTTACAGTGTTGGAATAAGTTAAAAAGAAGAAGTTACAGTCTGGAGCTGGATAGCTTTCTTTCCAACTACAAAAGACATTCCAGCGGGACAGTTTGAAGGCCATCCTGCACGTCTGAAAGTCTGCCCGCCCACTGGCGCTCGTCCTGTCTGTCCTCGTTAAGTCTCCCTTCCGTGCGGCCTCTCTCGCCCGTCCTTAAGGGTGTCGTGGGGAAGGAAAACCAGATGAGGACACCAGCCAGGGAGTCCTGGAATAGAAAGAGGAGCTCAAGGAGACAGAAGAAAGGAAACGCGACCCCTCTGTGCAGGAAACCGCTCCTTCCAGCCCGGGAAGAAACAGGAAGTGCGCTGAATTCCTCTCCTTCACTCCGGGAGAGAACCTGGATACCATCTCCTGGCTTATCTCCGGGTTCTCCGGCTTCCTCCCAGCCTCCAGACGTAGGCCGGCTCGGCTCATTAGAGCCTCTAAACTATCCCAGCACGTGCGTGTGTGTGCGTGTGCGTGCTACACTCTGGTGCCCATCATGGGTGTGGCCCCTCCTTGACTGAGCTCGGAATTTCCAGGGGCCTTGCGGGACGGACAGTAAGAACTGGACAAGCTGGATGTGTAACGCACACCGACAGAGCAGCGATGAACACACCTGGGCACAGAGAGACTGAGACACTGCTAGTCCAACAGTCTGAGAATCAGATTGATTGACAGGCAGGTTGATAGATACGCTGACAGACTGATAGGCAGATTGATAGTTTGCTCCACTACAGCTGTTTGAAGATCAGACAATTAGAAATCTGGCTGATGCTCCAGACAGCTGAATCCTAATATAACCAATCCGTTTCCCCTCCTTGTTTTCTCCGGGTTGGTCTTTGTGTTGGGGGTCCAGTCCAGCGGCGGCGGGCCAGCGGAAGGGGACGGCCGGGGCAGGAAGGCGGCTGTGGGGTTCTGGGAGAGGGGTTGACGTCCTCTCCTGCTCTCCTGCTCTCCTGGCAGCAGCTCTGCTCCTTTCAAGTCACTCCAAGCGTCCTCAGCAGCTGGAGTCTGCAGTCACTACTGCGTCCCTCGGTGTGCACGTGTGTGTATCTGCCTGTGATTGTGTGTGCATGTGTGTATCTGTCTGTAATTGTGTGTGTCTATCTGTCTGTGATTGTGTGTGTGTATCTGCCTGTGATTGTGTGTGCATGTGTGTATCTGCCTGTGATTGTGTGTGCATTTGTGTATCTCCCTGTGATTGTGTGTGTCACACAGAGCTAATCTGACCGTGTGGATGTGTCATAAATTCTGAGGCCCAGCTGTGGAAAACGTCTTCGGTTTGACTTCCTGCTTAAGGTGTGTTTTCCCCTGGAAGCTGGAAGAGGGTCGTGCTGCTCGTTCGTCCCTATCACAACAGGCCGGCTGATCAATACCCCTCGCCTGCGCGTCTGCACCACTGACTGGAAGGTCTTATCTGTGCTCTCGCCTGACACACCGGACACCCGCAGCGCCCTGGGAGGAGCGTGTGGCCGGAGGGGCTGCCGAAGAGTAAGAGCCCTTTGGAAAACACCCTAACGACACGGGCTTCGTCTCCAAAGGGGGAGGAGAAGGGATCGGTAAGGCTTGCCGACACCAACACACACAACAAAGGCCACATGTACCCCAAATTATTTCTCAATTCCATTTAAATTTCTTGTTTTGAGACCAGAATCATGTCCCAAACTTTTTTTTTCCATTCTCAGGTCTCAGGGTGGCCAAGAGCAGTGCCGGAATTTCCAGATTTTCGGCCCTGGCCGAGAGGCGAGTGTGGTCGACGTTCCCCGGCGCCGCCTGTGGGCCCTGTTTCTGTTTCTGTTTCTGTTTCGAACAAAGTGAAGGTGAGTAACGAGGGGGGTGACGATGGGGGCCGGAGAAGCGCGAGCAGCTCCACTGCGGCACCAGCTCACTCTATTAATAGTTGGCACCTATCAGCAGGCATTACAGTGACGAGGGGCGCAGGGGGCAGCTGTCTGAGACTGGGGGTCGCGCTGCCCGGCCCCGGGTCCGGACCCAGCGAGCGCGCGGCTCCTTAAAGACAGACAGGGGGTCCCCGCGGCCCCCTCCCCCCTCCCTCGGCGGTTTATTTATTTCGTTTTTAATCCGTGTCTCGGGCTGACGTGCTTAATTTTTCATCGGCCTTGTAAATTAAAAATGTGAGCGGTCATTATTTATTTGTCACGCCTGCTAGCATGAAGGGGTGTCACAGCGGGGTTTCTGTAAGCACCGGCTTCGCTCCTGTGCTGTTCAGGGGGTGAGAGTGAAGAGGGCGACGCCGTGGCCTCACGGCTATATAGCGCCTTGAAGATCATAGCCTTGACACCACTGCACTTCTTGGTTTTGTTCCCGAGGAGAAACTGCGGTTCTGCACTGACTGGAGCCTCTGGGGTGGAAAGTGTGTCACACTGATCACAGAGCCGCTGAAAGACGGGCTCAGGAAAAGGGCTTTCTTCTTTAATCAAGATAATTATCTCAGCAAAACTCTTGAGGGTGGGATGAGAGTCACAAAGCTCAGCTTCCATGAATACTCCACTCTTCTTTCATTGCGCAGTCTTTTGCCTGTCTGCACAACTGCAGATACGATGAAACAACAATGAAAGCTGGGCTGTCCAGTCCTGGTCCTAATAGAGACTGGTCAGTGTGTCTGCAGGGCTGTCCAGTCCTGGTCCTATGAGAGACTGGTCAGTGTGTCTGCAGGGCTGTCCAGTCCTGGCCCTGGAGGGTCAGTCAGTGTGTCTGCAGGACTGTCCAGTCCTGGTCCTGGAGGGCCAGTCAGTGTGTCTGCAGGGCTGTCCAGTCCTGGTCCTGGAGGGCCGGTCAGTGTGTCCACAGGGCTGTCCAGTCCTGGTCCTGGAGAGACTGGTCATTGTTTCTGCAGGGCTGTCCAGTCCTGGTCCTATGAGAGACTGGTCAGTGTGTCTGCAGGGCTGTCCAGTCCTGGTCCTGGAGGGTCAGTCAGTGTGTCTGCAGGGCTGTCCAGTCCTGCTCCTGGAGGGCCGGTCAGTGTGTCTGCAATTCCACCATCTCTTCCACTGTCCTGCACACACCCCCTGTGATGAGTCACTTGATACAGTCCTCAGCACTGTGTTACTGCCACTCACAGAGTACTGAGGTGTCAAGGTAAGAACACGATTGCTGGTTGGCTTCATTAAGCCAATAATAAGATAAGTGAGTTTGCAAAGATGTGAGTTGGACTGCAAGGTTTTGGGCTGGACAGCCCTGATTTAAAGAATCTATTGTTTTATATGTTTTATTTTTTGTGCCACATTTTCTTCTGATATACAATTTCCTTCTCATTGTCTGAGACTGTGTAGAGAGACAAATTAAAGACATGTACAGGTCTCAAATATGCATATATATGTAGCTATGTCTATAGATGTGAAAAATGCACATATATTTCTATTTCACATTATGTCTTTATGTTTGTACCTTTAAACTTTTAAAATTATGTTTCCAGAATGCTGTGGATATGGTACTGGTGCCATACACAGAGAGGGACTGAAAGCCAGAAAGCTTGTGGAAATGGAAAAGGTGCCCTTGTCCATCTTCCTGAACAGCTGCTGTTCGCGGTGTCGTGGTGGAGGAAGGTGGGGCGCTCGCCATGACAACCGCAACGCGCCCCAAGAGATATGGGCAACTTCTGGTTGGTTTCCAGCCCAGCGCCCAATTGCTTAATCAGATCAATTATTAACGTAATGGAGCAGAACGCCCTCTGCTTCCAGGCCATCAGCTACACTGAGCAGTGAAATACCTACACAGAACCCCAGCAGCTCTGTAAGATCACAGTAGAGTCAGCATTGACTGGAGGAGAGCCATAGCTCTCACCGACAGCACTGCAGGACCACAGCAGAGTCTCCATCCACTGGAGGAGAGACACAGCTCTCACTGACAGCACTGCAGGACCACAGCAGAGTCTCCATCCACTGGAGGAGAGACGCAGCTCTCACTGACAGCACTGCAGGACCACAGCAGAGTCTCCATCCACTGGAGGAGAGACGCAGCTCTCACTGACGGCACTGCAGGACCACAGCAGAGTCTCCATCCACTGGAGGAGAGACGCAGCTCTCACTGACGGCACTGCAGGACCACAGCAGAGTCTCCATCCACTGGAGGAGAGACGCAGCTCTCACTGACGGCACTGCAGGACCACAGCAGAGTCTCCATCCACTGGAGGAGAGACGCAGCTCTCACTGACGGCACTGCAGGACCACAGCAGAGTCTCCATCCACTGGAGGAGAGACACAGCTCTCACTGACAGCATTGCAGAATTCTAGACTCTAGAAGTCACAGGGGGTAATTTTTACCAAACACCAAGAATACATCAAATACCCCTCCAAACACACATCCCCAGTGGTGCTTGGAAATGTGTATGTCTGCAGTCCTGGGCACAGTCACCTAATGAGCTCAGCCCTCTGACGTGAGCACAGACTCTACCAAGACAGGGTCTGTACTATAGGTCTCAGCCTGCGCTGAGCCCTGAGGCTGGCCTCTGTGAGAAAGCAGCAGTTTGCTTTAAGGCGTGATTTCCAGTGCTATTTAGGGCGCTGCTGCTAATCTCATTCCAGATCCCTGAAGTGCGTTAGCAGCCTAGCTGCAGTGCGGTCACAGCACTTCCTGAAGGGCAGTGTTCAACGTCCCGGGAGTCCTGTGCCAACGTGTCACTCTCGCGCTGCCTCGCTGATGAGACACCATGGGGGGTGGTTAGCGGGGAAAATGCAGATGAAAATGCAAAAAACAAATAGCAAAAGTTCACCCACAACCTCGGGGTTTGTGTTTAGGCATTTGTCTTTACACGAAGAGTGGCAGGTGCATGGAGCAAAGCGTCCCAGACATGTCATTAGAGCGGGCTCCTAGATCTTTCAAGAAATGGGGGGGCACAATGCAGGGGGTCACCTTACTACCAGCAAGACAAGCAAGAGGGATGAGCTGATTGGCCCTTTCTCGTTTGCAACCCTTCTTCCTGTTGTGATCTTATGCCAAACAACAGGGCCCCTTGTGCACCACGACTGCTCTTCACTTCACACCCAGGGCTTGCAGGCACTGACTGATCACCCAGTATCTTGAGAGCTTCAGGACTGTTTAGTGGGAGCAGCTAATTAGGGGACAAAACAAACAAGCATACATCATCCTGAGTGCCCGGACAGCAGTCAGTGCTCTGGTCACCCCTGCCAGATCCTGTGCAAACACAGCTCAGCTGGACGACAGCGCCTGGACATGACTGGACATGACTGGACCCTGATCCTAAGAGGAGCTGACCGCAGATGCCTTCTTTTACTTTTGATTCTGCCGCGATCCGTCAGAGCTCGACCGCAAATGAAGTACGAAAACAAATCAGAAATGAAAATGCCAGGCGCAGCTCTGTGACGATGAATAATGTATGACCGCGCGCCTGTCACTTCCCCAGCTTCGTCAAGCTCGTGCCAAATCATCGTTAGGGCTCTTTCTCTGTCAGACTGTCACAGCGTCACAAAAGCACGACCTAATTATGAACAGCTGCCCCCTCTGGACTGTCCGTTTGTCCATCCACAGAGCAGAGACAGCACGGTTTATGTCAACATAGAGCACTTGTCCTGGTCCTGTCAGTGTGTCTGCAGGGCTGTCCAGTCCTGGTCCCGGAGGGCCGGTCAGTGTGTCTGCAGGGCTGTCCAGTCCTGGTCCTGGAGGGCTGGTCAGTGTGTCTGCAGGGCTGTCCAGTCCTGGTCCTGGAGGTACCGGTCAGTGTGTCTGCAGAGCTGTCCAGTCCTGGTCGTGGAGGTACCGGTCAGTGTGTCTGCAGGGCTGTCCAGTCCTGGTCCTGGAGGGCTGGTCAGTGTGTCTGCAGGGCTGTCCAGTCCTGGTCGTGGAGTTCAACCATCTCTTCCACTGTCCAGCACAGACCCCCTGTGATGAGTCGCTTGATGCAGTCCTCTAACTGTGTTACTGCCACTCACAGAGCACTGAGGTGTCGAGGTAAGAACACGACTGCTGGTTTGTGATAATTACAGTATTTACTATAGTATTATAGCTAACAGGATAAACAGACGATAAAACTAGTAAAAACGGATCAACTACGTTGTGAGAGGAAATAAAGCGAAAATGTGTACAACTTGCGAAAAGGGGGTCTTTTTCAAAGTCACGCCCATCTTATTCCACAGCAGACGGGCTGAGCCGCAGGACAGCGGGGCGTCTACAAACCTGCTGATGATTTATAGGACACGTCACGCGTGTTCTCCTCTGGGCGACGGTGAAACGTTTCGTGAGCCCGAAGCCCCCGCAGTCTCAGGACTTTGCGATGCAGCCGCGCTCCTGTTCGTCAGGCGGGACGATCAGCCTCGGTAACACCGAGCGCCGGCCCCGTCTCCTCTCGCCCATGTCCTCAATTACCGAGGCGTACAAAAAGCACTTCAGAGCTGTCATCGGATTCCCCCCCCGCTTAACAGTTTAGTAAATATCAAACTGCATACATTATTAAGCACTTTAACATTCCGCCTTTTTATGAATAATTCAGGCGAATTCGAGCCGGGTGATTTTAGACCCTTCTTTTATTTCGGAAGCCAATTATTTTGTTTGTTTGTTTGTTTGTTTGTTTGTTTTTTAATAAGGCAAAAACATTTCTGCTCGGCTTTAAACTCAGCGCTGGCTGTAAAAGGCCCTTTCGGAAGCGGACGACGGTCCCGCGCGAACGGTGCTCTCAGCCGCTGTATCCCACGCCTCGTGCCGCGTCCCTTCGCGAACATCTGTCTTGCCGGCCCGCCCGGCGCGCTGGTGGGGTAACAGGAACCAGAGAGAGGCTACAAAGCAGAGGAGCCGACCGCAGGGTTGGAGTGTGGGGTGCGCAGACCCTCACTCCGACACGTGCAGAAAGAGGTGGATGGCGTCGATGGACGGGACGCACTTTAAACTCGTCTAGTGCTAAACCACGTGACTGATGGGGCGAGTCGAGCGACCATCGCTTCCATCCTCCCAGTTTCTAGTGCAGCCGCCTAGCGAGCGTGTGATTATTGATCTGGAGCACCTCGAGTCGATCGCAAGCACGCTGTTTCAGTCACTGGTGTTTCCCTCCTTCCTGGGCCCTCGGCACTGTGCCGGCTGTTCGCCCAGCCGTTCGGCATTTAGTAGCTGAGTGATCGAGGGCCTCATCCAGCTGTTTCCTGATAGAAGTCAGGGTATCGGCTTCAGCCACAGCCTGTGCCACACCCCTGCAACCTACAGACGAGTTTAAATGCACTGGCGCACGGTTTTCACCCTGTGGGGGGGCTCGGTCCGGGGCGGTCGCGGTGAAATTCCACAGTGAGAGCTGAACAGCACCATCGACTGCGGTTCCGATCACCACAGCGCAGTGAAGGCGATGACCAGGCCCGCTCCTCGCCTGGCCTGTCTCGCAAGCGGATAAATGACCTCACCCATCTGCTGACAACCCCACTTCACGCTGCACCCCGGAACTGAGGGAACTGAACCTGTTTAGCATCGGAACTGAGGAAGTGAACGTCCGGGTCTTCTCCTCGGCGAGGCGCGCAGTGCACAGCAAGGGGTTAATAAACTGAATAATGCGCTGGAACTGGAGCTTGTTCCGTCCTTCATGGTGAATGAACAGAGCCAGGGAGAATTATTCAAATTCCCTGATACTGGCGCTCGGCAGAATTACAGCGGGCTAATGCGGTATGTCGGATACAGTAACTTTAATAATGATAATACAAATCTAAGTGGTGCTTTGATACCCTGTCCGCCATATACGCGTCTCACATACTTCAGGGAAAACGTGCGCAGCTTCTCCTATTGCGCCGTGGAGCAGAGTGCGCCTTTCCCTTGCTGGGGCGGATAACGGAAGAACAGCACCCGTGTGTCTCTTGATGGCTCTTCCGGGGTTTCTCATTCTAAACGAGCTGCGTTTGAGGGGGGGGGGGAGCGAGAGAGCAGCACGCGGCTGTGAAGGAGGCGGGGGGGGGGACTCGGCTCGAGCAGAAAAGGGCCGGTACCGCCCGGCTCGTGACGCCGAGGGGGCCCCTGGCTCCTGGCGGACACACGGGCCCCAGCGGCCGCCGGGAGCCGGGAGAGCCCCCTCCGCCCGCCCTCACGCTCACACTTCAGCAAACAGTTGCTCTTAAACAAAACCCACAAGTTTACTCTTCCCTTCTCATTCTGCGGCACCCCGATGACTCGCCCCCGCCCCGCCCCCCGCAGGTGCCGCCGCGACGGCCCCTCGAGTCCCCGACACCGTGTTTAAAGTCTGACCGGCCAATCGGTGTCCGCAGGGCGGGAGGAGCGCCGAGCCGCCCCCCTCACCTCCGGGCTGCATCGGGAATGCGAAAGTTGGGAAAGTGGGAAGGACTTTCTCCCTTTTTTTTTGTCCCGGCGGAAAAGTCGCCTCCCTCCCTGATTTGTGTTCAGTCCTGATGTGTCTAAATCCGAGAACTGCTCGGCACATGATTGTCAGTGTGGATTAGCGGCGCGCAGGCTGCAGACGGGGAGAGAGGGAGACGGGAGCCACACGCACAGATTAACGCTGAGGCAGAGCGGAGCAGCGCGGTTCCACAGGGGCAGTGACGGGACGCGGGAAGAGCGGAGATCAGCCGGCTGAGGAACCTACAGCAAGAAAAGTTAAAGACGATTCCTCCGGGCGAAGCCGAATTCATCAACAGGGGAGCAGATAAAGTACCGGGAAGAACACAAGGCATCGTCGAGGCAGCGCGATCCCGACGGGGGAGAATTGGATCTGAGCGAGCAGATCCGGGGTCAGAGCCTCAGCGGCCACCCGAGCTCTCGCGCGGCCGGAGCCGGTGCCTCGAGCCGAGGAGACGTCCCCCGGACCGGGCGCGCGCCGGACGATGTCACCCCTCTGGGTCATCCTCGCCCTGTGCCTCGCGGGAGCAGGTAAGCGGCGTGGGGTCTCCGAGCCGGACCGGCGACCGGCGCGAAAATAGGAACAAAATGCGGCCGATGGCGGCGCTTCGCCTCTCCAGCTCTGTGCTACAGGGGCGCTCGCTGCGACAAAGCCCCGGTCCGCCGACACCGGCACCGGCACCGGCACCGCGCGTTCTGGCGCTGCTCTCTCTCCGCCAGCCTGCTATCAGTGTTATTTACAGACCCCGAAGTTAGCCGTCGAGCACGCGTCGCTCCTGCGGAGTCCCTGGCGGACGAGCCTGCTGGACGTGTGGTACTCGTGCCACTGCGCCAAAAACACTGAAACGAGAACCGGGAGTCCGGTCTGAGCGGGCTGGGGTGAGAGAAGGGGTCACATACTGTCGCCCACTATCAACTTTATTTTACATATTGCGGGGGGGGGCGGGGCAGGAGGATAGTGACTGTCGCTTTCCTACTCCGGCTTGAGGCGGGTGACCAGCCCAGCGGAGAGATACCGGCTGTCACGGGTCAGGACCGGTCCCCGCAGGGCTACTGGGGAGAGCAACAGGCCCTCACCCCCACACACGCACACGGGTCTGGGACTGGTCGGGGCTGCGCGCTGCTGGGGGGCCGGAAGGCGGGTTGTGGGGGTGACAGTCCGGTCCGGGCGCGTGGAGCGAGGAGTGAGTGGGAGTGAGCGTGGGGGGGGGGGGTAGCGGGAGGGAAATATCCGCAGTGAACCAGGATAAGAAGCCGCCCGCGAGTGTCAGGGGCCGGCTGTACGTGCGACTGCCTGCTTCCTCTGAAGGGCTTTCTGTAGGGGGGGTCGCTCGCCACGCTTGATCACGGTGTAAGGACGTGCAGTTTTCACAGACCCCCCCCACACACACACACACACTGACACACGGCAGCGCAGCGGTGCAGAGTTTTCAATTATTCATTTTACATTTCCACCCAGCGCCCCCTGAAACACACCTTGTGCCCTTTCTCGTGTGCAGAAATAGCTCTGCTGGGTCCGCCGCCCCCCGTCCGCGTCTCTGCTGGGTCCCTGCAGCCCTCAAAGAGCGGGGGCTCTCCCTGCGTCTCTACCCGAGCGCACAGCGCCCTGGGGTAAATTGAAAAATGCACTTACTCGCACACCGACTCCTCGGCTTAAAAGTCTTTCTCTAAAGATTTCAGCGTTTCCTGCGCCCGCAGAGCTTCTAAAAGCACTCCTAGACCTATAATAATAATAATAATAACACAAGCTCGCAGAGGAAGAGAAATGGAAGGGAGCTCCGCTGCTCCAAGCGCTGCGCGCGCGAGTGGGCCCCCGTGCTCCAGGTGAGACCCGCACGCGGACAGGCGGCCCAGCGTGCCTTGCAGAGGGAGCGCGCATACACGGGTACCTGTCGAGGCCGACGAGCTGTATGGTGGTTCAGGTGTGTAGCTGCGTCAGCATGCGTAGGCAGCAAAGTAACAAGTAATACTGTAGGTGTATCCCCTGCTGAAAAAAAAGGAGAAAGAAAACACAACGTTTTGGTCTTGTCTTTCTCACACCTGAAGAAGGCTCCACGGCCGAAACGTTGTGTTTTTTCTCTTTTTTTTTAGCTATATAGTGGTCAGATCCGCATATTTTTATACAAAGAGGACATGCAAATCAGCTTGTTTTGTGTGTGTGTGTGGGGGGTTATTGGCAACTTCATTTACAGTCTGTTAATCTAGTAGTTTTACACGTGAATTACTCGACGCCCGAGCAACACAATTCACTGACCCCAACAGCACTCCATCACAAAGACAATGAAAACACAGAATACACGGGTTCTCCAGCCGCGCTCTCCGGGCGGTGACCTCAGGGTCAGTGTGAGAGTGACCGGCTCTGCTCAAGCCGAGGGCTGGACGTGCGTGTGTGCAGGTGGGAGCGCAATAGCCCCCTGTGCCCTGTCCAGCACGCACACTGTCCCGATCCGGTCCCCTGCCCTCCCAGCGCCACAGCGAGCGGGTCTGGACCGGCGCCTGGGCGGGCGGCGGGAGCGCAGCGCTGCAGTGATTCACCTCCGTGTGGAAGCCGACCTGCACACGCGGAGCCCCGGAGGGCTGGGCTTGCGCGTGTATTTGTTTTGAGGGTGGGCGCCCCCCTTCCAGAGAAAACGTGCTGAGACCCCCGCTTTTCTGGGTACTATTTTCCGAATCGGTCGATTGTGCGGGTAAGAGGTGTCATTAAGGGCGCGCAGTTATTTCCCATTCTCCGTCAAGAGTGTCTGACTTTCCTCCCGTACTGTAGCTCTCCTCTTCCTCCCCGCAGTGTCTCCCCTGGTGGGCGGGTATGTGATGCACTTGGTATCCAGCGGTTTGTCAGGCGGGGGCTAATCTCGGGCTCCCTGTTAAATCAGATTCACCGAGTCTAGGAACCCGGCCGATCTGCGTCCGTGACGTCACGCAGATGACGTCTGGGGCTCGAGATTTCAAAAGCCGTCTGTGCCCAATCTCGCTCATCTTTGCCTGGTGCAGTACATCGTGTAAGGGGAGATCAGCATTAGACAATCATCTCATTTTATAACATCTGAACCTGAAGTGAAATTATGCCTTAAAGCAAATCAATCTTGTATTCATTCATCTTCTGCATGTCTCTTTTAATGCCTAATCAGGTCATCGATCTTGATAAGCGATTCCCTTTTAATGTAACTCTAGCAACTTTCGATATGGTAATTTAATTGGCCGTTATTTTGTATGCACTTTACCACTTGTAATATCTGTTGACAATATTTCTCCTACGATATGTCTTGAGACGGCGTTGGCCTGTGTCTTGTGTGTTGCTGGGGGTGTCCTGTCCTGTCTAGTCCTTCAGCGGCCACAGGACTGTGGCCCGGGAGGCGGGTCCTTGCCTGATAGACAGGCGGCTGGTGTTTTGGAAGAGATTCGGAAGGTGACTCTTGCCACCCCCTGCAGTTCGGACCCGGCGGCGTGGCTCCGGTCCCGGGACCAGACGGGCCCAGGAGGTCCGCGGGCGCTCCGGTGGTCGGTGTTTCTCTGCTGTCGGACAAACGGGCCGTGACGACTCTAATACACGTGTTCCGCGTTTCGCCAGCTGGGGTTCACACTGGCAGCGCGATCGAGGATACAATAAGCGTCCCAGGACGCGCCACCGCTGCAGCATTCGGACCCGGCTTTGTGTTAACAAGACCAGGCGGTGTGTGTTTGAACGCATCCCCGTGTTAAATCTAACACCTCCTTTGACGAGCGGGGCGGTTTCACAGCGCTGCAGTCCGGCTCCCAGGGCTGGAAAAACAGCTACCGCAGCTCGCTGGTCTGTTAGTTAATGTATTGCTTAATTCCGATCTAAATATAGATGGACAGCTTTGTGCACATGCAGTGGCAGTATGTTTGCGAACGATGCATAGACAAACTCATGAGCAGGCACACGGCAGGGGAGAGAGAAAACAGAGGCAGGAGCAGCAACAGTGCGCAGGCACACCGAGAGGCATCAGTACCGCAGCAGATGCTGCTGCCGTCGTGCCAGCCTCTCGCCCGGGTACTCTGGGGCCGGGGCGGGCAGAGAGGCTTTCGGATGCGCTCGGCGGCTTCGCCTTCGGTGCCGAACGTGTTCGCCTCCCCGCGGACTGCGAGGCTGGCAGGCGCGGCCCCGGGCCCTCGGGGCTCAGTTCCTCCTCGGCTCCAGCCGCCGTCAGTGGTGGAGTCTCGGCGGGCGCAGTTCAAAGGCAGAGCCGGGAGATCACATCGCGCTGCTGCAGCGAGAGAGACGGAGAGATTGAAATACCCCCAGCGACCTGAAAACCTCCGCAGCCTCCCTTTTTCAAGACTTCTCTTTTATTTAAAGACCGCAATACATTTGTTTTATTTTTGTTTTAGCTGGCCAGGGCTCATCCATTAAAATCCATTTATATATATATAATGTAGTAATAAACTACCAGCAGGAGTACACGATAAAACATTTGTTTCTGTTTTTATTTCCGTCTTTGCTCAAATGCACTTGTACTTAGAACGAATCCGTTTGATTGCTACAAGAGGAGTCAGGCTGCTGACTGCTCTCGGCATCAGAAATATTTTATGACGGACCGTCTGAAGCCGGTTCATTTTTACTGCCCTGCATTTTTCATAAACCTGGGCTCTGAATTTATGGATGAAGAGAGATTAAGAGCTCATCCAGATGCCCAGTTCTGGAACTTCCAATAAACTTGAGCCCGTGTCGAACCGGACCTGACAGGAACCGTGAGCGACGCTCTTGATCGATACCGCGAGTTCTCATTTCTGTTACGAACGTCTGCGGACTCGTGTCTGACCCGAGTCCTGGCCCTGTCTCGCTTACACGGGGGAGAGATGCCTTTAAGGTCTGAAAGCATGAAAAGCCTACGAGTACAGCGGCTTCACTGCTACAATTGATCCGCCGTTTCAATCGATAGATCTTTTCTCAGGGTCGGTCTTCGGGAGAATCGATGACTTGAACTGCAGGAGCCTGTTGGAATTATTTTCGGGAGAGCTCGGGGGCCCTGCGTGTCAGCCACAGGAGGAGGTGGTCCCTCTTCTATCATGAGAAACAGGGTGCCCTGGGATGTCGGTATAGTACAGTACAGCAGTGCTTCTGACATGAGTGCAAATCTTCCCAACAAACTGGGCATCCGTTCGTCATGAAGTCACTGTGGGACTTCTGGAACTGTGGAGCACAAGGGGCTTTCCGTAGCCACAGTGCTTGCTCTGTGACACTTGTGTTTTTTTCTAATTTTGTGCAATCCCCCATTTAACCCCATTTAGCCCCCGTTAGTGTTGAGCTCCAGGTGAAGCTCCTCACTCAAGAGTACAACAGCTGTGGCCCCACAGGTCTGCAGTCCAAGGCCACTAACTGGGGGCCTAGAGACTGGCTGATCTGCACAGATAGTTCAGGGCCTTTTATGCCTCCATATGTTTCCAGTGATCTTTCAACAACCCTCAGAAGGTTTCAGAATGACAAGGTTAATCGCCACTAAGCATGGTCACATTTGTTTTCGCTGGTGCAAAGGCCTCTCAAGCACAGGACCACAGGACCCCTGTCCTTCAGAGAGCTCTCGTACCTTCCGGAGAGAGGGGGGTGGGGAGGGGGCTGACACAAAGGGCTACTGTGTAGTCTTTTCCATTGTGTTCTCAGCAAACACGGCCAACAATAACAAGATTTCTTCGTGCTTGTTTCACCCCCCTCCCCTCACACACCACAATCCCGACTGTCTGAACAAGACAAGAGGAGGACACAGGGGTCAGGGGGAGGGGCGAGGCAGAGACAATAGGTTAAATTCTCCCTAATCAGGCTTCCTGCTCAGGAAAACTGGAGATAAAGATATCTGCTGTTGTGTTCTGCACCTTCTTATCCACTGTGAGCAACTCCAACAGGCCCCGCCCCCCAGTCCCCCAAAATGCTTCATGGTGCTCTTTGATGGGCTAGACGCATCCTGCATCCTGTACGCACTGACAAGCAAGCAAGTAAGGGGCTCTATCCGGATACACACACACAGATGGGTGGGTGTGACATTTCTTCAGCAGAGGAACAAGTAAAGGTTTATTCCTTTTCAATGTTTCGGCTGTGGAGCCTTCTTCGGGTGTGACTCAACTCGGGAATCACTGTTACCAATCAGAGCTTTGGCATTAGTAAAGTGTAAAGTGGAATCCAAGATAGGATGCAATAGGCTGAGCATACCAATTTACTGTGTTGTGGTCCTGCAGTGCTGTCAGTGAGAGCTGTGTCTCTCCTCCAGTGGATGGAGACTCTGGTGTGATCCTGCAGTGCTGTTAGTGAGAGCTGTGTCTCTCCTCCAGTGGATGGAGGCTCTGCTGTGGTCCTGCAGTGCTGTCAATGAGAGCTGTGTCTCTCCTCCAGTGGATGGAGACTACTGTGGTCCTGCAGTGCCGTCAGCGAGAGCTGTGTCTCTCCCCCAGGGGATGGAGACTCAGTTGTGAAAACACTTGAGTGATTGAGATTTCTTTCCCGTTATTAAAGAAAAACAATTGATTGCTTTTGGGTATTTTTCTTACTTAATTCTTTGCACTCTAGGACCTGTCCCTCATTTGTTAAAGCCCTCAACCCGTGACCTTGCACTAGCGATCATGCCATCCACAGGGCTGTGCTGGACAGCAGTTCAGATTGAGCTTCTTTCTCCTCCCTCTCCCAGGATTTTGAGTCTATGTCAGCAAAGTCAGTCATCCTTGACACAACTTGTCAGGCCAGAGTCATCAGAGACCATTCTCAAGCCTGCCGGCGAAGGTCTTTAAGCCGTCTGTATTAATTATACATGCAGAGTCATATATCAGCTCTTCATGTGCACCAGTAGCCAATGGCGAATGTTAGAGCTCTGTGCTGGAGTTAACCTGGAATCGCCTGTAGAGGCTGAAGACTTGCTGCCCCACTCATTCGGCGAGTTAAAATTAGCCTCCTTTCTCTTCCAGGCGCAGTGCCCTTTTTGTAGCGATTAGTCAAAGCAGAGCTGTCTAATTAATAACGCCTCATCTCTCAGGACATGTCAGTTACTAGCTCAAGATGCAAAAGAAAACTGCAGTCAGGGACATGGGAGCTGCTTCACTGCTTAAAGGGGTAGTTTGGGTGGTTTACTGTGTTGTGCTGAGTCTCCCACTCTGGGGGTACTGTCTCTGATCTCACTGGGCTTTACTGCACTGTACTGTGTTATTAACCTGATCTCACTGCGATATTCTGCACTATACTGTGCTTTTACCCTGATCTCACTGGGCTTTACTGCACTATATTGTGTTTTACCCTGATCTCACTGTGATTTTCTGCACTGTACTGTGATTTTACCCTGATCTCGCTGGGCTTTACTGCACTGCACTGTGCTTTTACCCTGATCTCACTGGGCTTTACTGCACTGCACTGTGTTATTAACCTGATCTCACTGTGATATTCTGCACTATACTGTGCTTTTACCCTGATCTCACTGGGCTTTACTGCACTGTATTGTGTTTTTACCCTGATCTCACTGTGATTTTCTTCACTGTACTGTGCTTTTACCCTGATCTTGCTGGGCTTTACTGCGCTGCACTGTGCTTTTACCCTGATCTCACTGGGCTTTACTGCACTGCACTGTGCTTTTACCCTGATCTCACTGTGATTTTCTGTACTGTTCTGTGCTTTTACCCTGATCTCACTGGGCTTTAGTGCTCTGTACTGTGCTTTTACCCTGATCTCACTTGGCTTTACTGCGCTGCACTGTGCTTTTACCCTGATCTCACTTGGCTTTACTGCGCTTGACTGTGCTTTTACCCTGATCTCACTGGGCTTTACTGCACTGTGCTCTTATCATGGTAGTCCACAGTACACTTGTGTAAAAACCGGTTGGGATATGGGCTCCAAAAACCCAGACACGTCCAGATGAAACACCAACGCCGAAAACATTCACCAAACATCCATATCCTTTTCTCCCCTGTTCTTCTTGCAAGACCTGAGACCGTGACTCCTGTCGCTGCAGGGCACAGCCCTGGTGGGCGTGGTCTTACTTTCAGGGGTCTGCAAGGAGTGAGAGAACAGCAGCCGGCATCCCTGTGAAAAACCAAGCCTTGGAAGGGGAAACCCCCGGGGAGTCTTTCTACAGAGGAGAGGCGGACGAGATCCCAGACCTTGTGAAGGCCAAGCTCCTCCCTCCCTGCTGCAATGCAGCAGTGACCCGGAGGCGCGTTACGGCGAGAGTAGCAGGGGTGGGCTGTCTGCAAAGGTCAACAGGATTTGTTTTCAGGAGCAAGACTGCAAAGGTAATGGAAACCCCTGCCCCACTGTGGGAGGCACCGCCTCCCTCCGCCCTGAAGAGCAGGTCGCCGTGAAAACAAAGGATGAAAGTGTCGGGAGTCACAGCGTGATAAATAGCAGCTCACTGTGAAGCCGGAGGGCTGCTCCTGCTCTCCGAGCGCAAACAACACCGCCGTCCTGTCCCAGGTGACGAGCTCACGCCCTCTCACAGGGCCTGCGGATTGATCGCGGAATCTCCAGGAACAACGCGGGACTCGATACCTCCACAACTCCCGTGTGGAGCCCCAGCCGAAGGGATTAGATTCAGGAGCGCCCTTGTGGGAAAGTTTCACCCGTGGCTCTGGTGCTCAGTGCTGCAGTGCTCAATGGCGATTGTCATAGTTCGTTATGTTGGGGGTACTGTTACCATGGCAATAATATAGTAATCCGCCACCCTCATGAACCATAACACTGTTGTGCTAGTACATGTAGTTATGTCTTTGAAGAATAAAGTGGTTTATTACCCGACGCCTGAGATCCACAACAGTGTATTCGATTATTATCAGGGGACACCTGGACGTGTCTGGGTGGAATTAACCTTCACCTGCTTCCTCTCGCTGTCCCTGACTTCGCTAGCCCAGCAGTGGGCTGGCACAGGCGATGGCGGTCGCTCGGGCGCCTGAAACTCCCAGCTGTGCTGTGGTCCTTGTCTCCGGGCAGGCAAATATTTCCCCAGCGATGAGCTCGGGAGGGCAAGGAGTTTGGGCTCTGTCTGCGCCTCCTGGGCCAGGGCAGGGCCACAGCGAGCCCCTGTGATAGACGATAGGGCTGTGATCACGCACACAGGCCTGGGGCCTCTCACTCAGAGAGGGGGGAGTCTGCAGTCTCACAAAGCGCAGCAGGTTTCGGCTGTGAGAAACGCACGGGTTGCTCTCGTGTTACAGCTCCATTTCGGTGTTTTTGTTTTAAAGAATGTCCATGTCATGCGACACCTGCGCGTTATCCAGAGGATGCTTTTAACACAAGGCAGCCTACAGCGGGGGAGGGCCTGAACACAGCGGTTCTCATCCTATCCCCCTGGCCGTCTTTGGGGTGAAAGATTTAGCAAGCCGGTGCGGAAGAGGGGTGCGGTTTTCCAGCATGATGTTTGTTGCACCCTGGGGAGACACAGGCAGGGCCTTCTGGTCTCCCCCGGGTGAGCACTGGGCTTTCCAGGGGCGTCGAGTAAGGGAAATCACGGTGTGGCTCCGGTCTAGAGCAGCAACGCTCAGCAGAATTACAGCATTACAGTACAAAAACATTTACCATAGTAAAATCATAGTATTCTCATAGTCTGATATAGTTGATATCTTGATATCCGGCCATAGTCAAGAGGCTCACTGTCAGAGTGCATCCTGGGTTCTGTAGCATTAACTGGACAAGAGGGCGCATGAAAGTATAAAACCTTTTGCAATAACGAAATATTCAAGATGCCATTTTATCCAGACCACGCTGTGTTTCCAGTAGTGCCTGCAGATCATCTTCCCTGTGAGGAACAGGTGCTGTTCAGCTTGTGCAGTCTGCTCTGCTGAAGGCGTGCGGTGCACTCGGGGCCGGCTGGTCCCCCTACAGGAGGAGTGTGAGGCTGAGGGTGGCTGCAGCGAGGCGAGAGTTGAGTGATTTGAACTCGACACTCTCACACCTCTACCCTGGCTAATAAGCACACACATCCCCCAGATCCCAAGCCTAACTCCAATCCAATAAGGCCAGCGGCTGTGCTCATTGTCTCGCGGAGTGTTTACCTAGATCCAGAGCTTCTCCACTCCATCATCTGGGAGCTTAGTGCCAGGGAGGTCACTCCTGGGTCCGCCCGGAAAGCCGCAGAGAGAGAAGGGATTTGAAGGCTGGCAGAGCCCCAGTTCCCTCCCCCCACTTTCCATCCAAACTTAATTTCCTTCCCTTTCTTCTGGATTTTAATCCCTCTGTCTGATTGTTCTAAGCCTCTCGACTGGGCCTATGGGAATGTTTTTTGCAAGGAGTCCCGTTTTAATTAAGATTTAAGAAGCATCCCAATAGGCGAGACTCAGGGGCTCAGACGAGCAGGATGAGCTGAAAGAGAAGGCAGAGAGAAAGGAGGGGAGGCAGATGGGGTGCAGACTGTGTGCAGGAGCACAATTCACATATTCCTCACAGTGAGATCAGGGTAACACCACAGTACAGTGCAATAAAGCCCAGTGAGATCAGAGTGAAAACACGGTATAGTGTAGTAAAGCACAGTGAGATCAGGGTGAAAGCACGGTAAAGCACCTTGAGATGGTGTTAAAACTGCAGTCAAGTGCAGTGACATCATGGTAAAACGCAGTTTACGCAGGGAGAGCGCGACTGGAACCAAATCTGTTGCAGAGTAAAGCTTGCAGAATTCTGCGCACGTCTGCCCTGGTTCAGTGCCGCACAGGGACTCCAGGCTGGGGTATCCAGCTCGTGACAGGCGGGCAGTACAGGCTCGCTGCCCCCCTGTCGGCAGGTCGGAGTGGAGGTGTGGGGGGTGGGGGTGGGGCTCCTCCTCCCCTGCCTTCACCCCCGACACACAATAGACTGTTTAAGTGACTCGGGCCACAAGTCGCAGCCGGCCGGCCGGGGTGTTAATGAGCAGGCAGGGTCAGGCCAGCGTCCCTCCCCGCTCTTTCAGAGCGAAGCACAGGCTTACAAGCACCATATGTCTGGGGTCCCCGAGTCAAGGGGGTACTCAGCCGGAAAGAGAGAGGGGTACACAATGGAACCATTCAAAGCCACTGAAGTCTGCAGAAATCCAGAGAGTGGGGAGGCACCCTTGCCGGCTCAACCCGCGCCGCTCGGGAGCGCAGGGGAGGCCGCCCGCCGGACTCGGGACGGGTTTGCTCGGCCTGATTTTCGCCGAACTCACTACGGGGCTGGTTTGCGTGGGCTGGCACTGGCTCTGAGGTCTTGGGTTCGATTGTGGGTCTGGGGCGCCTGTCTGTGGGGAGTCTGCGTGGGCCTGGGGCCAGCAGTGACGCCCTGCTCCTCAGATGTGTGCTGTGGGCAGGTGTTTCCCATGGTGCTCTGGAATCTGCAGGGCCATGCTTCATCTCTGCCTCCCCGCTGGGACAGCCAGCCATGCTCCCTGTGGACCCCCCATGCTCGTATGTGGAAACGAGAGAAATAAGAAACCAGTATATTGACTTCAGTTACATGTGGCGATATCTTGTTCCACACTCCCGAAACCCTTGATGTAAAAACATACCTCCTGTGCTTGGTTTTAAAAGCTCTTCCCAGTAGAAAAAATATTCAGTTCCTCCAGCCTGTCAGTGAAGAACATTTCCTTAAGCCACAAAATGTATCTGATCTTCTCTGGAGTCCAGAGCAGCCATTTATTTTCTATAACACGGAGACCAAACTTTTACACAGTGTTCTAAATGAGGCCTCTCTAGCGTGTGAGCCAGCTGTCCTTGGTTAAAACTATCCCACATTTGTGGTTGTTTCCCCACTTTGATTAAAACACGTAACCCGGGTGTCAACGGTTTTCGTAAGCAGCCTCTTTCAGCTCAGTGTTTGCCTTTCTGTGCTTGTAGGTTTTTTTATTATTTTGACTACCTGCATGTACAAACCCTGTGCTTTTCTTTCGAAAACCTTCAATTAAAGCTCTGCTTTTGAAAGACAAAATGGAAGAGCCTTGCTCGCGCTAGACCACCGTGACCAACACAGGAAACCTCTTCTAATAGTTAATTGACTTATCGAACTCATTTAAAAAACCTTTCTTCTTTTTAACACTTTAACACATTCCAGGAATTCCCCGTCACATTTCCAACCCCCCCGTCCTCCTAGTTTTCTTTCTCTTCCGCAGAGCTGGCTTAATTATTAATTGATTAATGAGCTCACTCATTAATCATTTAGCGGTTAATCACGAGGGGAAGGGGGGCTGTTTGCAGAGGAAGTGGCCGATGTGTGAAAAGCTGGGAGAGAAATAATAATAATAAAAACCCTGACTTCACATTTCCTTCTAATTATGTTTCGGCGTTAATCACCGCGAAGGCAAGGAGTTTCAGGAACTGGGCATTGTTCTGCCTCTGTTCTTACTTGAACACCCCCATCTTCTTTGCGCCACAGAGCAGGATCTATTAGAGCCGTCAGGTACACTTTTTGTCTTCTTCTCAAACCACTTAGTCATCAGGAATTTAAAGAGATTTTAAAATCCCGACCGAAATCTGATTAACCGAATAAAGTTTGGTGTTAATTAAAACTTCTTCCATTAATTTTTCTTGATTTAAAAAAAAAGAGAACAGTTGTTCTCATTTGAATATCAATGGACTGAAGCTATTTTGGGAGGGGCATGCAGCTATACCTGTTGTCATCAGTCTGTGATATTTACGTAATTTACGTCGCTTTACGGGAGAGGGTTTAATAATTTAATCGTCACAACGGAAAATGGGTCTGACGTTAAAAGTTTTTTTTTTCAAATTAAAGGGAAAAAATCTTACTAAGACACATCCGCAGTAAAGATCGCCGAAACGCAACTTTAAAGTAAATGGATTGAAAGGGAGATAAACTATTAATCCTCTTCCTGGACTTGATGTATGTTGATAGTCGTTACCAGGGCGTGTTGTATACACTAATTTATACTTTCGCAAACATATGAACCCCTCTGGTCCACTCACAAGCTGGCGGTCGCACCCCACGACAAACACTATAAAATACTCTTATTAATAACGCCTTTGCTCCCAGAGCTTAATTTAAGAAAGGACCGACATTCCTAGCTCAAATGCTTCTGTAGTCTTAATCCGCCCCGGTTGGTTAAAACCTAAATAATTCCAGCTGCTTCTAGAGTGTTGTGAGAATTTGAAAAGAAGTGGGTCTTCTGCCTGTAAACGGTGCCACGGGTTATTAATATATAGCGCCTTTCATCCCAAACGACCGCACTGCGCTTTTACATACAGAAGGAAATTTCTCCAGCGAGGCGATAGACGAGGCAGGCACTCCATTAAAAAAAAGATAAGGCATTTACAGCGTTACTATCCTCGATAAAGAGTGGAAAAAAATAATTGAAAAACGGGCAGCTTCCCTATGGCACGGAGCCAGGCGGTACTCTGTGGGGGGAGAGTCAATTAGCAAGCGTAGGCCGCAGAATCCCCAGCCTCGATTAATTGACACCCCTGGGCGTTGAGCTAGTGTCCCAGCGGAACGGAACAAGCGAAAGAATCCCCCTTTGTTTTCTTTCGTTTCCTGCAAGAGCGAGTGACTTTTTTGTGTTATTTTTTGTTCCGTTTTCGTTTGTTTTTTTTCCCCCACGTATTGAAAGAGCAATTGCAATTAATTATTCCTTTATTCGTTATAATTTTTTGTCATCTTTTTTTTTAGGACTGTACCCGGGGGACCGGGCTTCGCATACGATTATTACGATGATGATTACTTACTCGCACAACTTCAGAACAAGAAACTGTCACAGGGAAGGAGGGAGGGGGCTGCGGGTGTCTTAGCATCGTGCCCTTTACCGCTGCCTCCCTCTGCCTCTCCCCGTTTCAGTAATGGCACGGAGAGTTAATGATTTAAACCTTTTCTTAAAAGCGTGGTAAATCGCCATGAAGGCCCAGCCGAGCAAAATAAAAACAAACTGGCAAGCAGAGCAGCCGTCTCTCGTACGTATCGGGAAAGCACCTGGGGCGAGAGAGAGCGAAACACCGCGGTTTGGTCAACAGACATCTTGTCAACAAGCTGACGGGCGCCGCGCAGGGTAAAAGTGGTTTGGGGGTTTCAGAGTCTGCCCTGCGGCTGGCTCGGATCTTTCTGCGCGGGGGGGTGACAGTCAGAGGAGAGTCGGAGCTGAAACAAGACTTCGAGGAGTTTTCTTCAGCTGGAAAACTTCTCGGAGCCCCCCTAGGGAAGACGCAAACCATCCCCAGCACGCACTGCGCGGCCGTGAGCGCTCAGATGCGGGTGAGTCGCAGCAGAATAGCAATTAGAGAGAGCAGAGCGACTGCAAAACGCGGAGCATTGACGAGGAGTGAGGCGATCCGCAGCACAAAGGTATTCAAACTCCACAAGCACGGCAACTAAGGCTTCCTTCTTCATTCAACATGAGCTTGAGAGCTTGAGAGCCACCAGTGTATAACTGAGAGCGAGTTTGTGTTCTGAAGCCTCTTCTTTCATTCCTCATTTCAATTCACTGACACTGGCAGTGAAGTCTATTGACAGTCCCCAGGCTCGAGGATTCTTTATGAAGACAAATGTGCTTTTGTGGGTTTTCTCTTTCCCCCTCCTCTTCAGCACACGTTAGACTTCGCAGGCGATCCCTGTTAGCGTCATTCCTCTTTCTGGGAAGCAGGAGTCACTCGGTCAGCTGACGCTTGCTCTCGATCGTGAGACGGCTCGTGGGGTCCCCAGGGACGTGGCAGGGACGCGGTGTTCCTGCAGTCAGTGCCCCTGCAGGAGTGGGTGGTGAGACAGGAGCAGGAGCCGGGCGAAGACTGGGCAGACTGGGCCTTCTCCTGGTTTCTGATCTGCCGCGAGGGCTGACTGAGAGTATGTGAGTGTCTGCTGGGGTCTCACGGTGGCACACGGGTCAGCATTGTCGCCTCACAACCCTGGAGTTGACAGAGACATGCTGGCAGGCTTAAAGGCTCATGGTGTGTCTGTGTGTGTCCTGTGATGGACTGGTGTCCTGTCCAGGGTGTGTGAGTGTCTGTGTGTGTCCTGTGATGGACTGGTGTCCTGTCCAGGGTGTGTGTGTCTGTGTGTGCCCTGTGATGGACTGGTGTCCTGTCCAGGGTGTGTGAGTGTCTGTGTGTGTCCTGTGATGGACTGGTGTCCTGTCCAGGGTATGTGAGTGTGTGTCCTGTGATGGACTGGTGTCCTGTCCAGGGTGTCCCCTGCCTTGGGCCTGTTGCTAGCTGGGATAGACTCCAGCTCCTCTACTTCCTCTACAGGAAGAGAGTTCCTGTGTGTCCTCCAGCTGTGAGCTGGGAACTGTGTTGACCATAGCTCCGGTGTCTTTGATCGGTGAGGATGGAGAAAGGCAATCGGCACAACCGGAGGATCCCAGGTGACCCGCGTAGCCCGTCCCAGAGTCCCCACACTCGTCACGCCCGGCCCCTGTCAGCTCAAGCCAGCCGTTCGCCCTTCGAGGGCGTTCGGAACGCCGCCGCCCGGATCCGGGTCAGGGCCCAGGCATTCTTCACTGTGCTTCCCTACGGATGTGGGGCTCTTTTTTGCTCATCTCCCTTGGCTCTCCTATGACTCGACGGCTACGGCGAAGAGTGACTGAAACACCTTGTGTTCTTTATCCGACTCGCCCGTGATGGATCAGCCGCTCCAGAGCCGTGTCCCGAGGAGAGCTCTCCGGCTCCTGGGACAGCAGCAGGGCGCAGTTTAACACCTCTCTGAAGGACAGGAGGCATTGATTTTGAGATTTTCCGGCTCAGTGCAGGCCAATGTGACAGTTACAATGAGGGAGGAGGGGGTGTTGGAGTGCTGATGGCAGTTGTGAGTCTTTGTGTGTGTGAGGGGGGGGCTCAGAGGGGGGTTAGTGAGAGAGGTGGGGGGTAAGGCAGGGAGGGCGCCCCTTCTCATTGAAGGCCTCTGTCAGAGACAGCTCACACAATAAGGACTGAAGATGTGAAGAGGGTGGTGGAGAGGATTATAAGGGGGAAACAGCTCTTAAAAAGCTGTTAGGCAGCAATTTATTAAGAGGCAGAAAAGCAGGAGAGGGGAGCGGGTCAGAAGGAATGTTGCAGAAGGAGAGGGCGTGAATAACTCCTCTCCCGGCTGTCACTGCCCCGGCGTGAGGGAGCCGGTCCGGGTCGCCGACGGTCGTTCTTGTTTTTCTCGGGCGGAGCGGACACACGCGGCGGCGGGACCGGGGGGACGGGCGGACCGCAGCGATCCCAGAGCGGAGCCCGGCTCGGCAGAACGAGCGCTGGTTCTGCTGGCCCGTCCTGTGTTCAGTAGCTCAGTGTTACAGTTCTGGACTGCAGTGTGTTCAGCAGCTCGGTGTTCAGCTCCATGGGCTCTTGCGTCTATCACACACAGCTGGTGCTCCCGTTTCCAGGCGCTGCAGAAACACCCGTATTAATGCCACGATACAGATGGCGAAGCCATAGAAGCTGTGGAATACACCATGTCCGCAGTCCGCGCCGCCCGCCCTGCTCTTCCCTCTGCGTGGGGACACGGCGTGTCCGAGTCACCCGCGCGCGCGCGAGACGAGTCCCCGCACATTTCCTGGCCTATTTTCGCGTCTACAGCGGCGTGAGATGATATTCTATGTCAAAATCCGGATTAAAGCGCATTGACCGAGCATGTTTTAACCTTGCTGATTAGAGGGTAAAAAAATACAAACCTACAGGTCGTACTATTTCTGGCGTTGACATTGCTGCTGGAATCGTCCCAACACACACAAAAAACCGCTAAAATTGAACAAGGATCTGAAAATAATTCTAATAAGCCCATTTTTCTTCTCTGAAATGCTCAGCGACTGAGAAAAACGGTTTAAACGTTAAAGACGGGGCTGACAAGTCGCTTACGACTGTCAACATCCATTAGTTACGGATATTTCCTGGATTCGGAATATTAAAGGTTTTTTTACAGATTACATTTTTAAAATTCACATAATTAAGCCGCTAAAGCACCGTCAAATAATTGGCTAATTCGGCAAAAAAGGACTTAAAAGGAATTTTATATGAGTCATTAGCGTAGTTACGGTTTTGTGTGCGTTCAGCATTTCCAATAAGAATCCAAGTGCAAAGAATTAGGTTTTTTTTTTCATTCCGAGACGTTATTTTTACTCAAGCGAGCACGTCTTGGCAAGACAAGACACGCGAAAGAAAGAACCGAAAAAAAACAACAAAAGAATTAACAGCAGAAAAATAAGATGTGTCTCTATCGCACGCGGGAGCGGATGGCGGGCCCCAGTAAAAGATGAAGAAAGAAAACAGGAGTTTGTTTTTAATAGAAGATTGTTACCGCTCCCTTTCCGAGAAGGGAAAGAAATCGGTTTTCTGGATTTAGGGGGACAATGGGGCGCAGCGTCTCCCCCGATTTCCCGGCTCTTAAGGACGGGCACGCGGTCGTGTCTCGGGAAGAGGGTTCGGCTCTGAGCGGGGTCCCCCTCGCGCTGGGGGGGTATCGCGCTCGAGCCGGGGGGGGGGTATTGACTCGGGCTGTGCGTGTCCCGCGCTCAGATGAAGTGTATAATTGACTGCTGACAAAGGCATCGCAGAGCCGGCTTGTTCCCTTTCAATAGAGCACCTTCAAAAAGAGGAGAGAGGGTAAATCCTGCCCCCCCCGTCTCTCTCTGGGGAAAAGGCGGCTATTGAAAAGCTATTAAACACGCATTTAACAGGGCTGGATTGGAAATGAAGAGGCTTATTTAAAGAGAGAGACGGGGGCACAATAGCGGGGTTCTGGACGCCGTATGTCTCCCTTCTTTCAGCGGCTGTTACAGGGGGAGGCCCCAGCACGCTGTGTTTAAGCACCCCCCTCCCTCTTTGGGGAATAGTTTGAAGGGGTTTTAGTGCCGCCTCAACGGGCCTCCCTTTATCACACGGTCGGCCACCGTTTTCTCTCAGCTTTTTTAAACGCACAAAACAAGAAAAACGAGGGCAAGTCCCCCCCCCCCCCGATCACTTCTTAAAACCCACTTTCTCTTCTCCTCTCCGCCCGCTGCGCTCCAAGTCCGCCGAAGCGCGTCACAGCCCTCCGCGAGCAGGAGACCCTCACTGCGGTGTCGCTGCTCGTGAACTGCAGCTCCGCCTCGACAGCATCAGTTTTCCTTCTTCCAGCGCGATGGCAGGCTTATCTTATGGGTTAATTATGCATTCCAGACCTTTACTGACTTAATATTGCTTTCACCCTGGTCTCACTGGGCTTTACTGCGCTATTCTGCGCATTAATCCTGATCTCACTGCGCTGTACTGCGCTGTACTGTGTTTTTACCCTGATCTCACTCCGCACTGATGTGCTGTCTGGATGAGAGCATCCAGTCGTGGTTACAGAGGAAAGTCTCTGTAAAACAAACGAGACAAACGGACGAATGAGGCGGATGTGCTGACGGCCTCACCACCCAGCCGCCCGATAATTACAGCACCACAAGCGCCGCTAATTACAGTCTGGTTAATAATCCCGGGGCTCCTCTCTCCAGCAGCGCAGTGCTGCAGCGCTCTCGGTGCGGACAGCGGCTTGCCTGCTGTCGCCAGCGATGGCGGTAATAAGGATGAGGAGGGTCGGCTCTTTGTCGCCCCTTCCTTGCGGTGTGTGTGGGCGCCTGTGTCCGGTCCGCGCTCGGAGACCCCCCCTGCGCTTTCGGAGTAAAGACGCAGACGTCCTGCAGTCTCCTCTCTTCCAGAGGGAAACTGGTTCCAATCCACTTGTAAATGTTCCTGGATGTATCAGACGATCTCCTGGCGCATGATCACGCCTGGTCTTTGTTGAGGGTCTGAGCAGTGGGCACAGCAGAGGGCAGAGAACCAGTCTCTTCACTGTCTCACCTTCCTCACATCCTTTCTCTCTCCTCCTCCTCCTCTGTCCCAGCAGGCAGGGCGGCCTACTTCTCCCAGGAGCCCAAGGACCAGGTGGTGGTGTCGGGCCAGTCGGTCACTCTGCCCTGCGTGATCGTGGGGTACCGCGGGATGGTGCAGTGGACCAAGGACGGGCTGGCGCTGGGCGGGGAGAGAGACCTGCCAGGTGAGGTCACTGTCCGGCCGTGAGGAGCGGAGGGCTGCACCAGGACACTGCGAGCCAGAGAAACAAGTTGTGTTGGCAGGTGGCAGAGGGGTGCAGTGATCACCATTGCTGTTTCTCAGTACTGGGCTCAGTTCCTGTCTGTGTGGAGTTTGCATGTTCTCCTCTCATTTGCATGTGTTTCCTCTGGGCGCTCCGGTTTGTTCCCATGGACCAAAGACATGCTGGTGGCTTAGCTGGCTTCTGGGAAAATCGGTCCTTGTGTGTGTGTCCTGTGATGGACTTTCCTGTCCAGGGTGCATCATGCCTTGTGCCCAGTGCTTTCTGGGATAGGCTCCGGGCCGCCAGTAAGTGGTTATTGAAAGGATGTGATAATGTTGTCTTGTTCTGTGCTGGCTTGACGGCTGTCTGCTTCGCGTCTCCCCTGCAGGCTGGGAGCGGTACTCCATCATGGGCGACGCCTCGACAGGGGAACACAGCCTCTTCATCGACTCGGCCGAGCTGGGGGACGACGCTGTGTATGAGTGCCAGGCCACACAGGCGGCACTGCGCTCCCACCGCGCCAAGCTCACCGTGCTGGGTAAGGCCCAGCGCCCGTTTTTAACCCCAGTCCAGGCAGGACTACAGACTAAAGAGACTCAGTTCCTCCAGCCTGTCAGTGTGGGACTCTCCCTTCAGACTGAAGAGACTCAGTTCCTCCAGCCTGTCAGTGTGGGACACTCCCTTCCGACTGAAGAGACTTAGTTCCTCCAGCCTTTCAGTGTGGGACACTCCCTTCAGCTCCAGAAATTATCCAGTTGCTCTTCTCTGGACTTGATTCCAGAGCAGACAAACAAGATTTTCACTGACTTACCCAGAACCACTTAAATGAAATGAACATGTCCCTGGGTTGTTGGGCTGTCAAATTCAGTTTATGGAGGGTCTCTCCATACAGCCTGCTGAGCATTCAATTTTAATTGGGCTTCATTATTTAGTTAATAGGACTCTGTGGGAAGATTTTGGAAACGGCTCTTAGATCTAACGCATCTCTATAATGAGCTGTGAAAGACCTTGAATTCTTTTTGAAAATGTAAGTCGTGCATCCATGGCGTCTGTTTAAACAGGCTGTGGAATATTAAGAGAGACAGAAAGTATCTCTTTAGCTCAAGAGCTGGCAGGTATGTTCAGGTACAAGCCTGACAGCCGCTGATAGCACTGCGCTAACTCCAGGGAAAAAAAGCCCAGCTCGTCTCCGTTGGGCTTGATTGATCGAAAAACGCCGAGAAGACGGTTGATCTCTGCAAAATGTTCCAAAATGTGATTCTGAGTCTTCAGGGTTATCACTGGGGCGCAGTCGCAAACTGACTAGCATGAACATTGAAAAGTCAGGATCCTGCGCAGTTAGCACATTTTCCAGTGAGTCACGAAATCTGTCAGCGGCGCGGCCCCTTTCTGAATTAACGCAGAACGACCTGCATCGCGTCCGACACAGCCTCTGGCTGGGGCGCCGCGGCAGAGCGAACGTGGAGCGGCAGTGCCATCTAGTGGCCGCACGGAGTATTGCAAAATCCTTCTTATTGCTGGAGGACGTTAGATGACTTAATAGGTTCCACTTCAATTTGGGAAGTTATTTCCTGTAGCTATTGTTTCTCATGTTTAGGTACGTCTCCTAATGTAATGATAAAAAACTTTGTTATATCATAAAACTATATACCCCTGTTCCTCTCAGTACTACATCAGTTCCTGCACTGACTGGCTGTTGGAACTGAACCCTTTTAGTCTTAAACAGAGAAGTCTGTGAAGGGACCTGGTGCCAGTATTCAACATCCCCGACGACACTGGCAACATCAGCCCGGCAGACTTCTTCAGAATGAACAGTAAACCAGGAGCCAGAGGTCACAAGCAGAACAGGCACTTCTATCTGATTGTTGAAGTCGGTACCCTGGCTTCTTCCCCGAGCTGGCTGGAGGAGATCCTGGGATCAGTCAGCTCCTAACGATGTCAGATGGGCTCAGTGGGTCAGACCAAAGGCCAACCGGCTGGGTTATGGGGTTACGGAAAGTGTGTGACGCTGTTCCTCCTGCCAGCAGGGGTGCAGTCTATGACTTTGTGATAGTAATAATCCCGCCTGCCAGCACTAGGTGGCAGTGTGGTGCATCGCGAGGGTGAGGTGGACAAACCGGGTTCCCACATTGATTGCTGCTTCGCGGGGCAGTTCCTCATATTTTGGCCGGCGGTTGTGTGTTGTTCCAGTGCCCCCGGGGGACCCCGTGGTGGAGGGCGGCCCGGTGGTGAAGCTCAAGGCCCACGCGCCCCACAACCTCACCTGCCGGGCCGCGGGCGCCAAGCCCGCCGCCGAGATCGCCTGGTACCGGGACGGGGAGCTGCAGGAGTCCGCCGTCTACTCCAAGGTAAGGCCTCCCGCCAAGCCTACAGCGCCCCAACATCGGAGAACCGAGAAGGCTGTTACCCAGAACTCCCTCCGGCTGGCGTGGCACCGTGTCGGGGGCTCCAGGGGGCGCTGTGCACTTCTCATTCTCACCCTCTATCCAGAGTGTCATGGAGGATGGGAAGAGGGAGACGGCTGTGAGCATGCTCCTGGTCACCCCGGAAGACAAGGACACCGGTCGCACCTTCACCTGTCGCGTCACGAACCCGGCCGCGCCTGCTGGGAAGCAAATCTCTGTGGCCCTCAACGTGCAGCGTGAGTCCAGCACACTGAACAGCCCAGTCACAGGGCTCTGGACTCGTCTAGTCCCTGTGGAGTCCAGGATACTGACACACAGCCCAGTCACAGGGCTCTGGACTCGTCTAGTCCCTGTGGAGTCCAGCACTCTGACACAGCCCTGTCACAGGGCTCTGGACTCGTCTAGTCCCTGTGGAGTCCAGCACACTGACACAGCCCAGTCACAGGCTCTAGACTCTTCTAGTCCCTGTGGAGTCCAGCACACTGACACACAGCCCAGTCACAGGCTCTAGACTCTTCTAGTCCCTGTGGAGTCCAGCACACTGATACAGCCCAGTCACAGGCTCTAGACTCTTCTAGTCCCTGTGGAGTCCAGCACACTGACACACAGCCCAGTCACAGGCTCTAGACTCTTCTAGTCCCTGTGGAGTCCAGCACACTGACACAGCCCAGTCACAGGGCTCTGGACTCGTCTAGTCCCTGTGGAGTCCAGCACACTGACACAGCCCAGTCACAGGCTCTAGACTCTTCTAGTCCCTGTGGAGTCCAGCACACTGACACAGCCCAGTCACAGGCTCTAGACTCTTCTAGTCCCTGTGGAGTCCAGCACACTGATACAGCCCAGTCACAGGACTCTTGACTCTTCTAGTCCCTGTGGAGTCCAGCACACTGACACAGCCCAGTCACAGGCTCTAGACTCTTCTAGTCCCTGTGGAGTCCAGCACACTGACACACAGCCCAGTCACAGGCTCTAGACTCTTCTAGGCGTATACAGTAAATATGTCTGTTTGTTCTTATGTTTACAGACCCCCCGTCTGTCACCCTGTCTGTACAGCCGCAGACGGTCATGGAGGGATCAAAAGTCCTTTTCCTCTGTTCTGCTTCTGCCAATCCAGAAATCACGGGATACAGGTCTGTACATCTCCTCCACGATACCAGTACACCCGATACCCCCCTCCCCAAGCCCATACTGTACAATAACTGCATCCGGGTCCCTGTCTCCCTCTCTCCTGGAATGCACCAGTTAGGAGAGTTTCAGATCTCTATAATATGTATAGAAAAAATCTTAAAAGCATGTGGAAATAACTCTTTAACCAAGAGTGCAGTGATGAAGACAGGGGTGCAGTGATGAAGACCTGTAGTGATGAAGACAGGGGTGCAGTGCTGGCAGGGGTGACGCCTGGGGTGAGTGTGAGGTGTCATGTCTCCCCCTGGGCAGTGCCCTGTTGCCCATCGCTCGCTGATCGTGTCCGGCTCTCTCCCAGGTGGGCGAAAGGCGGGGTCCCGATTTCAGAGGCCAATGGGGACAGCCTGGAGGTGACTGTGGACCACACCTACTTCACCGACCCTGTGTCCTGCGAGGTGTCCAACTCTGTGGGCAGCACCAATGTCAGCACGCTAGTGGACGTGCAGTGTAAGTTCCTGGCCGACCCCGAAGGCCCCGTATCAATGATTTCGATCAAGTTCACATAAGCACCCCCAAACCCTGCTGTGATCACTCACAGTCTCTGTGGGAGGTCAAGGGTTAAATGTGTGCTGGTCACCAGCATGGCCATCATCACACTGGCTTGGGTGGTGACTCTGAGTGGGCATTATGCCAGAGTTCAATTGCGTTATTGATTACATATTGTCTGTTTTTAGCCCACGCATACGTCTCGCCAGTAGACTGTATTGATCAGGTGTAGGCTGTGCAGATCACGCCATGTTGATCCCGTGTCCGTGTCTGCAGTTGGCCCCAGGCTGCTGTCCGAGCCCAGACCGCTGGTGGTGGACATCGGGATGGACGCGGCCTTCACCTGCTCCTGGACGGGAAACCCGCCCCTCACCCTGGCCTGGACCAAAGTGGGCTCCAGCGTGGTGAGTCAGGGCAGCGAGGTCAGCTCTGCGTCTGGCCTGCTTGACAGGGGTGTTGTAGCGGGGAATCCCTCACTGTCGGGGGTTCGGGTTTGGATTTAGGGGTGAGATAAGGGTTAGAGGTTAGGGTCAAGGGTCAACAGTTAGAGAATAGGGGATAGGGTTCAGGTGTAAGATTAAAGTTTAGAGGTGTGGGGTTAGGTTACAGGTTAAAGGGTTAGGATGAGGGATAGAGTTCAGGGTTTGGTTTAGGGTTAATGGGTTGGAATAGGGGATAGGGGTCAGAGGTTATGGTCAGGGTTATCGTAAATTCACCATGTGCTATCGACCCCCTGCTGTCCCCCAGGTCCTCAGCAATGGCAACACTCTGCAGCTGAAGGCCGTCACCCAGGAGGACGCTGGCACCTACTCCTGCAAGGCCATCGTGCCACGCATCGGCGTCGCCGAGAAGGAGGTCACGCTCACCGTCAACGGTCAGAACCCCCTGCGTCCGTCCTCCCTTCCCTTCGGCCCCTCTTTGGCTCTTGTTTGTCTGGGATTTGCTTCTTTCTCACAAGACGCTATAGGGAGGAGGCCCGTCAAGCTAGTTTCATACCCAGTAGCTAATTGATCCATGGATCTCTTACAGTTATTAATTGAAAGAAGGGTATCAGTTTCAACAACATGGACAGCTTGTTCCACACTCCCACCACCCTTTGTGTACAGAAGCACCTCTTGTTCTCAGATTTAAATGTGCTTCCCCGTAGTTTCCATTTTTATCCTCTGGTTTGTGTTTTGAGTGTCCATGTTGACAAAGCACACTGGGATGTATAGACGATTGACTTTGAGGATTTTGAACACTTGTATCATGTCCCCTCGTAGTTTTCTCTGTTCAAGACTGAAAAGGTTCAGTTCCTTCAGCCTGTCAGTGGAGGAGCATTGTAATAATATCGGTAAAGTCGTTATCTTCATCATTATTTCTGCCTGCCTGACAATGTGCCTCCCCCCTCTGTCACCCCAGGCCCGCCCATCATCACCGCCGACGCCACGCAGCACGCAGCCAAGAACACCAAGGGCAAGCTGGAGTGCCTGGTGGGCAGCAGCCCTCCCCCTGACAAGATTGTAAGTGGGTGTGGCACGGTAGTAAGTGAGCGTGCTGTGAAAGTGGGCGTGGTTGAATAGCAAGTGGGAGTGGTGAGATTACTAGTAAGGGGGCGTGGTCAGATTGTAAGGGGGCGTGGTGAGATGGTAGACATGTGTGCTGTGAAAGTGGGCGTGGTGAGCTAGTAAGGGGGCGTGGTTGAATAGCAAGTGAGCCTGATCTGGGAAATGAGTTAAAGCAGAACCAGCAGCTCGAGGAGCCTGTGCCTTTCATGTCACACTCACGAGGTGTTATGGACAAGCTCTTCCCTCTCTCTCTCTAGGTCTGGTCTTTCGGGGAGACCACCCTGGCCTCCGGCACGTCGGGGCGCTTCTCGGTCACCACGGTGACGACGGACCGCGGCACGCTCTCCTCGCTGGTGATCGCCGAGACGCTGCCCGAGGACTTCGCCCTACGCTACAACTGCACCGCCTGGAACCGGTTCGGCACGGGCACCGTGTTGGTCACCCTCAAGGAGCAAGGTGGGGGGCAGCAGGGCGCTCTCCCAGCTCAGGGGGGGCCTTGAGTGTTGCTGGAGGGTAGAGGGTGTTTGCTCATGATTATCTCAATAACGAGATCAGCTCTTCATGGACATAATAGGACCCAGTTCTCAGTCCTTCCCAGTTACAAGCTTCTGCCATGTTTTCAGGTATTGATGCTGTAAGGAGACCTAAGAAGCCTGGTTAGGAGGAGCAGCAGTGATGGTTGAATAATGGTTATTTCTAAACTGGAGAATAAATTAACATAGTTGCTTACTGTCTGTAGCAGAACATTCTCTTAGGTCAGCGAGTACCAGGCACCTGAGCCCATAACAACTCACAGGAATACTCACTTTCAGGTTCATGAGGCCTTGTTGCAGAGTTTTCATAGGTCTTCTACACAAAGGAATCTTGAGAAGCGCTTTTCTTTCTTCACGAGTGCTAGAGGCCCCTTGGCGGCCTCTGGTGGCGGGCCACTGATACTACAGCCCCTTCACACACCAGCCTGCCTCCTCACCGTTTAGGAAAGCGCTCACCCGGGTGTAACCCAGGGGACCTGACAGCTCTGCTCTCTCTCTGTTGGCAGAAGCGCTCCCCCTGGTGATCATCGTGGGCGCTGCAGTCGGGGGCGGCTGCGTGCTCCTCATCTTCCTCATCACTGTGGTCTCCCTGTGCTGCAGGAATTCTGGGAAAGGTGAGGTCAAAGATCACCGCCGAGCACAGCAATAATGTACCTAATTAGACCTTCTCAGCTGTTTTTCTGTTTCCTAAGGCAGATGAGAACTTCAGGCTACTTAAAAGTTTCTGTACGTAAAGTGTCGCTAAGTAAGTGAAACAATACAAACTGGTCTTATTAGAAAATTCTTAGTTAATAGTTAGTCTGAGTGGTAAATTTAAAAACCCACCAGTCACAAGAACCAGGACTGGGGTGTCCTGACGTAAACATGGGGTGATGAAGATCTTTAATCCCCGAAAGCAAAGGAAGTTTTTCTCCAGATCCACTCTCCTTTGTTAGTTTCCCGATCTCACAGTCTCTCACTCAACCTCCTCTTCTTCTATTTCTACCCCCCACCCCAGGCAAGAAAAGTGCCCGTTTGTCCAAGAGTGACATTAGGGTTCAGATCGTGCACAGCGACCACAATGCCACGCGAGCCAACGAGGACGAAGAGGACGTCAAAGAGCCAATGGTACGTCTCCGTTTCCTGATTGGCGGGGCCAATGAGACTCGTTCTGCAGCAGAGACGTTCTGCTCGGGTTCCACCAGCGCCAGGACTTCTCTATGTGAACCAGCACAGGCTTCTCCCCCTGTTGTGACACCTTCCAGTTGCTTTCCTGCATGTTCGCAGCATTTAGTGCCAGAAGCTCACAGATGGTAAAATCCGGAACGGATTTCTGGATCGAACTGCAGCGTACATCTGCAATTTGGTAGAGAGGGTGTATCTTAGACTTCTAAAATGAAAAAAAAAACACACAGCTTTGTAAAACTGGGGCACCCTTCCCTTGGTTTTCCAGGCTCCTAACAGTGAGTCTCCCGGGACGTCCCGCACGGAGCACAGCGATCTCCTGGAAGAGGAAGAGGACGAGCGCTCGGATATCAAGGTACGGGGTTCTGTCCTGAGTCGCTGGAGACGGTCCTGAGGTACTCCAGCTCCGGGTTTTCTCTGCCTGTCTGTGGGCCGTGCCGGTGCAGGCTATGCTGTAGGCCACAAACTTCCTCAGATTTACACCAGGAAGGCTCTGCCCGTCGCGGACATTCAGCCTATTTCCCAGAGGTCAGATCTCTGAAACTGAGTATAGCGCCCCTCGACAACATGATCATTCGTGCTACCTGGGCTGAGTCCTGTGCAGTGTCTGGCTGCAGTGTGTGTCCTGGAGAGCACCAGGATCCTGAAGACAGTGCACACACACCGACAGTGAAATGGGTGACAAAATAGATGCCAGTGAAACACTTGTTCTCCAACCGCAAAAGAAAGACGTTAAGGTTTAAAACAATTTAAGAAAGTCAATTTTCTCATTAGAAAGGTGTCTCTCAGGGCGAAGTTCAGCTGTTTCTGTGTTATATGCACAGGTGCAACGAGGGGGCCAGCAGAGCAGGAGGTGTTTTGGGGGGCTGTACTACCGGCCGCCCTCCTCCTCTTCCTCGCCCCCGGCCTCACCCCGCCCCCCCGTTTCTCTGTTTCCCCACAGGACCCGACCAACGGCTACTACAACGTGCGCACGCACGAGGACCGCCACCTGCGCAGCGGCTTCTCCGAGTACATGCCCGCCGCGCGCCCGGTCTACACGCCCTCACAGCTGCCCTCGCCCAGCCCCCTGTACGGCCAGCCGCGCGTCTACGACTACAGCTCCCGCTACGGCACGGCCAGCGGGGGGCGCCCCAGCTACGAGCCGCCGCCGCCGCCGCCGCCGGAGCGCGCCTACGCCCCCGAGGCCCTGTACCCGGGCTCGGCCTACCTCCCGGCCACCTACGGGCGCGCCTTCACCAGCTACGTCAAGCCCTCGGCCTACGAGAAGGTGGAGGCCTACGAGCACTCGGACCAGGCCAGCAAGGCGTCCAGCTCCTCGCGCTTCTCCTACGCCTCCTCGCACGAGTACGGGCGGCCGCTGCACCAGCGCATGCAGACGCACGTGTGACCCTCAGGCAGGACCCCTCTGGACACACCAGACACACCGGCCGCCACCCCCCACCCTGCAGACCTGCTTCTCTCTTTTTCCCCTTGTGACGTTGGGTACGTGTGACGTCAGACGCACGCAAACGCCTCACGTCGAGCGTCATGTCCTGGGAGCGGCGGACTCGCTGGCGGGGGCGGGGCCAGGGCGCACGCTCCCACGCGTGTCTGCGGCGGACCTGACAGCGGTTGTCTGACTCGCGGGGTATGGCGGGGACCGATTCTTTCGGCGTTTACAAGGACCTTTTCACTGGATCTTACACAACTGTAAATGTATATGTTGCGTCTTTGTCTTCGGCGTCTGTGGGCATGCCAGCGGTTTTGTTAAGCACACGCGTGGACGCCGGTGTCCTCATCGTCGCCGGCCGGCCAGCTGGCACCGCCGTGGCGGGGACTCGGAACGGAAAAACCCAGGAACAATCCCCGTGGGAACACAGCTCGGGTTTCTGGATTATAAATTCAGCGGGATCCTTTCTTTCAGAAATGCACGATTTTTTTTCTCTTGTTGAAAGTCGTCTGTTTTTCCAAGCGGCATGCGAGAGCAGCGGGACGGGTCCGCCCGGAGGGAAGCGGAGGTGACCCCCCCTCTCCAAGCCCTGAGTGTTGGGGGGGGTGGGGGGTCGTAGCAGAGGTGGTATTTCATAGCCAAAGCGGGAGGCGAGAGGTGGGACTGCAGCGTACAATCCTGGAAGAGGGGCGGGTCCTCTGGGGTACACGACGCTGGCTGTGTTCTCGGCGGGAGGTGCTGTTCGTGTGGCGGGTCAGTGCAGGAGCCCCGTGTTGTAACTTATTCCTGGTCGGCGGGGGGGGGGGGGCTGTGTCCTGTCGCGCGAGGTACTCCCCCCTGACTCTACTGACTCTAGCCACGCGGGCCTGTTCACCCCCCCACACACACACACACGTGCGCGCACCTCCCCCAGTGCCAAAGCAAAATTAAACAAACTGCCCGGCCGCCTGCGGCGAGGGTGACGTCGGCGAGCCCGGGGAGGGTGGGGTCAGGCCCAGGGGGAGCAGGCTGCGCCCTGACCCGCACGCGGAGTCGGGGGGGACCCCTCTGTCGGTCCTAAGGACTGGGACTGAGCTCCGCGGACGCACACTGCCGCTGTTCCGGACTGCGGCCGGAACCATGAAGGTAGAAACCATTGCTTGTCTTATTTTTATATTTTATATAAGCCTTAACGTACAGCTTATTAAGCTGCTGTTGTAAATTATCTTTATGTATAATACATATCGGTATATATGAATACCTATATATCTGTTCTGATTTCCCCTCCACACTGTTCCCCACTCCACCCTCCACAGAAGGAGAAAAGAGCAAGCTTCCAGCGCACAGCCAATAATCGTTTTTCGTTTTTTAAAGAAAATGTACCAAGAAGTTTATTTGCTAAAGGATTTATCGTCGCCTGTATCTTTGTACACATATTTATATTTAATAAAACTATTTGAGATAAAAGCAGCTGGCTGGCGTGGAGTTATTGTGACAGGACCCCTGGACAGGACACGGACACTAGGCCAAACCTGGGAGGAACGCGCTGACTCCACACAGACCGCAGCGCTGCTCCTGCCCCGGGTCGCACTCCAACACAAAAGCCCTGGAGATTAAAGGGAGCTGGCGTGTATTGTGCACCTCACGGACAGCGCGGAGCTGTGGTTGGACGACGTGGGAGGTCACAAGTTCAAACCCCTCATGGGGCTCTCTCTCTGAACACCCCTGAGCCAGGGACTGGCCCTACAGGGCAGCCGTCAAGGCTGAAGTCTGAGCCCTGTCCCCGCAGACCCCCCTGGAGTGAGGCTCCTGCAGCAGGAAGGGGACTGGGCTTGAGTCTTTGGCCTGGCGTGGCTGGACCAGTGGACAGCGACAGCAGTCAGAGGTTTTCACTTCTCTGAGGGGGGAGGGGGGGACAGGTGGGCCTGACTTGACCACCATTGGAACTTTGATTCCCCAGGTGGATGGTTGCTGCTGTCTAGGCCGGTCGGGAATATAGGTTCTGTCTGGGGGGTGGGTGGCCAAACTAAATGTGACAAAAGAATAAAATAAGAGTTTATTATAAAATAAAATCTTACAGTCTCATGGAAAAAAGTTTAAAATATTTCCATCTTTATGTTACAATACATTTTACTTTGAGCCGATAGACAGACGAAACCAAAATCTCATTAAAAACTGTACACATCCAGTATATATACAGATACACAAGCCCCACCCTGCCCCCTGCTCTCCCATCACCGTTCCCCGAAGGCACTAAATACAGGACACAGGCGCACGGCTGGTTTCAGAGAAGAAACGAGGAAAACGAAGATCCGTTCTTGTGGATGCGATTAACGCTCTCTCACCTGAACTGCACACCCAGCCCTGCCAACACGGAGCGTTCCGAAGGAGGCAACATTGGGATTCTCTGTCTCCAGAGCAGATGGAAATGGAACAAGTACAGCGAACAGGAAAGTTATTAGAAATGGAAAGGGAATAATGAGACCGGATGGGAGGGCAGTCTTCAGTAGGAGCGGACTAGGTCGGATGTCCACAAGTGACAGCATGATGTTCCAGGGCGACACCTGCACACATCCCTCCCGCAGCTGCAAAGAGCCCTTTCTCCCTGCTCGAGCGGTCTTGCAGAGGCGGATCCTTCATCAGCACGGAGCTATTCCCTTTCGGAATGGACAGAGCCCTGGAACTGCTGGAGGAAACCCGTGACCAACCTTGCACGCCGAGGGAGGCTGGGTGGATCAGGCAGACGTGGGCTGCACTGTGCTCAAGTCCGGAGGCTTCCTGGATTTCCAGCTGGGAAGTTCTCTGCGCAGGGAGACGCAGTGACAAATATTCCTCCTCCCAGCTGGAAGCAGGTGAGGATTTTCCCGATTTCATCCCCGGAAAGACTCTGCTGGCCTTGAGCTCCATCCCTCAGCCCGCCCGGCCCCCCCAGCCCCTCCCCATGCTCTAGATCCTGGTCAGCTCCCGGATCCAGTCGCGCAGCTTGGTGACGCGGGTGTAGACGCCAGGCTTGTTCTTGCGGGCGCAGCCCTCACCCCAGCTCACCACCCCAGCTTGGAACCACTTCCCACTGTCCTCTCGGCACACCAGCGGACCTCCGGAGTCTCCCTGCAGGGGGCGAGAGACAGAAAGACATTAGAACACACACAGACACCGATCCACCCCACCAGGTCTGCACACCGGAGCTCCAACCGGATGGAACAGGACCCGGAGCGCTGAGCCAGGTCCAGAGGTGACGTTGCTCCCCTGTGTAGGACTCCACCGCGCACAGGAGCCAGTCTACTTGCGCGGCAGAGTTAGACACTGTCTCGGAAGCGGCACTGAGCTTGCTCGGAAAGCTGTAAGCAACCAGAATCAAACCCAGGCAAGGGCAGGGAGAGGCAGGTTACAGGGGCAAGAGCTCTCAGAGGCCCCCGGTAAAAGACAGAGTATCTTAATCAGTAACTCGGTGTCTGTGCAGTTTAAGTGTGTAAACTGTGACACTGGTGCAAGGCTGTTATGGTAGCAGACAATGCAGGACAGCACAAGCGGAACATGTGGGCTCGCAGGGGTGGAAAACCCCCCAGAGAGAGAAACCTCTGTGGGCCCCAGGCCTGTCCCTGGGCAGTGGATTCAGTCATTAATGGTTTGTTTTACATTAATTATGATAAATCATGGACAATCTCTCCAATGTCATCAAAACACAATGCAACGAGAAGAGGCTTCACCGACATCAGCATGAAGTATCTGGCATGCTACAGGAACCAGTCAATAACTGTGGTTCAACACAGCAGGGGGTGCTATAAGCACACTATCACCCAGAAGCCTGTCTGGAGTGATACTGCAGATCTCTGTGCCAGGAAGTGCCACTCCAACCAGTGCCAAGCTCTTACCTGGCAGGCATCTACACCACCAGTCAGGTAGCCGCTGCACATCATCCGCGACGTCACCTGTCCTTCTGTCACCAGGTTGCACACGGTGTCATTGATGATCTTCACCTCCGCCTTCTGGAGGATCTGGGACACACGGCCTGCAGAGAGAGGGGTTAATACACACTGACTGGACACTCCAGTACATTAACACTGCACTGAGAGAGAGAGGGGTTAATACAGACACACTGACTGGACACTCCAGTACATTAACACTGCACTGAGAGAGAGAGGGGTTCATACAGACACACTGGACACTCCAGTACATTAACACTGCACTGAGAGAGAGGGGGGTTAATACAGACACACTGGCTGGACACTCCAGTACATTATCACTGCACTGAGAGAGAGGGGTTAATACAGACACACTGACTGGACACTCCAGTACATGAACACTGCACTGAGAGAGAGAGGGGTTCATACAGACACACTGGACACTCCAGTACATGAACACTGCACTGAGAGAGGGGGCGCTCACCTCCCTCCTTGAGGGCACCCCAGCCTGTGACCCAGCAGCCCATGCCAGCAGTGAAGATGTGTGTAGAGGCGGGCAGGCAGATGTGGTGGATGGTGCTGGTGAACTCCAGGGGCTCGCTCAGCTCCACCAGGGAGATGTCGTAGTCGTAGGTCATCTGGCTGTAGAAGGGGTGGGGGATGATGGACTTCACTTTGCGCACCTGGACATCCTCCATGTTGAACTGGTCCCTCATGCCGCTGTAGGTCTGCCAGTTCTGCGGCAGGAGGTACCTGGGGAGTGGGAGTGAGTGTCACAGGCCTGGCACCGGTCTCCGGTCAAGCCCTGGGCTTCCACCTGGTCGGCTCTGGAGCTCCTTCTCCATTTCTCCCTCTTGCCAGAACATCGGTTTTATCTTTTATTTTTGAGCCTACCCCAGCAAGCAACGGGCACAAGGCAGGGTACACTAGTACACTGGACAGAACACCAGTCCATTACAGGACACACACAGACACAGGGCCAGTTTTCCCAGAAGCCAGTTAACCCACCCGCATGTCTCTGGACTGTGGGAGGAAACTGGAGAAATGCCAGGGAGAACATACAAACTCCCCAAACAAAATCAACAAGCAGAAATACTTATGGATTATGAACAAACATGGAAAAGGTTGGATGTGAAATATTCTTTTCTGTTTCTGTCTTTGCTTTGGGGAATCCTAACTTGAGACAACCCAGAGGACGAGACGCATGGCTTAACAAACTAGCCTCTGCTACCATCTAGTGGCCAGCTCTGGTAGTGCAAGGAAGACAGCTTGGTCCAGATGCATTGTGCAAGACAAGAGATGCCCACAGGGACCCGAGAGTTGCAGCCTTTCCCATTTTCCGGTCCTCAGCTCTATTGTCTAAATTCCGGATGTGCGGATGATAACTCACTCCGGCCGCGAGGTCTGGAAGCAGTGGGCGGCCGACAGCAGCCAGGTCTCGGACAGGATGGAGGCCCCGCACACGTGGCCGTTGGTCATGAAGTGGAGGCTGACCTGCCAGGGCCACTCCCCGATGTCGGCGTCCGTGCCCCCCACAATCCGGTTGTGCTTGTAGGGTCGTTTCCCACAGTCTGATGGAGAGAGAGACGGAGGAGGAAGGAGGAGGAGAGAGAGAGGACCGGGGGTCAGCGTTCCGGCGTTTTCCCCGGGATGACTCCGTTCCCTCAAGCCCACCCCCAGGTCGCAGCTCTCACCGCAGCTCTCCTCGTCCGAGCCGTCCGAGCAGTCCTGGACCTGGTCGCACTCGGCGTTGGACTTGCTCACACACTGGCCGCTCTTGCACTTGAAGGAGAACTCGGTGCACACGTCCGTCTCCGGGGACGCGCCTGGAGAGAGGGAGGCAGGGAGGGGGCCAGTGAGAACACCACGCACCCCCGAACACAGCCCGCAGACCAGCTGAAGGTCAGCAGGTATCGAGAGCAGTGAGACAGGACAGCCTCCGAGTCGAGCCCGCGGACTCCTGCAGGCTCAACAGCGAAACACAGGAACAGGAGGCACCCCTTTACGCCGAGAGCTGCGGGAGTGTGGATCGTCAGGAGGGGGCGGCGGGGACTCACCCTTCCCGCAGGAGACCTCGTCGCTGCCGTCCGAGCAGTCCTTCACGCCGTTACACTTCATGTCCAGGCTGATGCACCTGCCGTCCCCACACTTCATCTCGCTCGGCTCGCAGCCTGGGGGGGCGGAGGAGTGCTGGTGAGATTACCGCAGGGGCGCCCCGAGACCTGGCAGGTCCCCGGAAGTCAAGCCCCTGACCAACAGGTCAGTTTGCTGCCAAATCTCTCCATCTTATCTCCCTTCTCCCCCTTAATTCTCTCTCTCTCTCTCTCTCTCTCTCAATTCAATTCAATTCAATTCAAGGTGCTTTATTAGCATGACCGATGGGTACAATCAGTGTTGCCAAAGCAAATAAAAATAATAAAATTAACATAGAACAAAACAAAAAATAGAAGTAAAGTAAAATCTACAGACATGTTACAGACATTTACAACAAAGACATATTATATAATATCGACATATACTGTAGGCGGCTGGAGCATTATTGGGAGACGGACTCACTGTTCCTCAGGCTGTGACAGGAGATCACATACTGGGCTGCCAGATCAACTGAGTTCCCTCCTCCCTCTCCCAGTAGGATTGGGACCTGTTGTGGTTTTGGCAGGTGTGGGAACTCTGGGATTAGATTTCTGAATTTCGGGAAGAATGTTTCTCTAATCCCAGAGTATCTGTCACAGTGCAGTAGGAAGTGCACCTCTGTCTCTATTTCTCCCTGCTGGCAGTGGGAGCACAGCCTGTCCTCTCTGGGCAGCCAGGTCTGCCTGTGTCGCCCAGTTTCTATGGCCAGGTTGTGGTCACTGAGCCTGTACTTCGTCAGGGTCTGTTTCTGTTTGTTATTTTTTATTTTGGTCAAATATTCAGCTAGTGTGTATTGTCTGTTTAAGGTTCTGTAGCATTCCAGTTTATGTTGTGTTTGTGTGTGTGTGTCCCAGTGTGTGAGATATTGCTGTTTGATCTGTGCTGTGATGTGGTTGAGTCTGGGTTGTGGTGCTCTAGCAGTGCTGTCCTGAGGCTGGTTAGTGTTGGTGTGGCTCAGGTCGGTGAGCCTCAGGACCAGCTGGCTCAGGGGGCTCTGTTTTGGGCTCAGCTCTTGGCTGAGCAGGGCTTTGTGGTGGTAGGAATTTTGGTCACTGTTTTTTTAGGTGTAGCCAATACTTTAATACTCTCTTCTGTATGTTTATCAATAGTGGGTACTGGCCTAATTCGGCCCTGCACCCGTTGTTAGGAGTTTTTCTCTGCACACGGAGGATGTTTCTACAGATCTCCATGTGCAGAGTTTCTGTGGGGTGTTTGTCCCATTGGGTGTAATCCTGGTCTGTGAGGGGACCCCAAACTTCACTGCCGTATAGGGCAATGGGTTGGATTACACTTTCAAATATTTGGAGCCAGATTCTTGTTGGTGGGTTGATGTTGAAGAGCCTCCTTCTTATTGCGTAGAAAGCCCTGAGTGCCTTCTCCCTCAGTGCCTTCACTGCCAGGTCAAAACTCCCGGAAGAGCTGATGGTGAGACCGAGATATGTGTAGCTGGATGTGTGCTCCAATGTGTTGTTGTTCAGTGTGAATTTGTACCTGTTTCCCTGAGGTCTGGCTTTCTTCTGGAAAATCTCTCTCTCTCTCTCTCTAATCTCCCTCTTCTCCTGATCCCTGTCCCTCCCCTACTCCTGCCCTCCCGGTCCCTGTCCCTCTCCCTCTCCCTCCCCTACTCCTGCTCCTGCTCCTGCTCTCCCTGTCCCTCCATCCCTCTCCCTCTCCCTCCCCTACTCCTGCTCCCCGTCCCTCTCCCTCTCCCTCCCCTACTCCCGGTCCCCGTCCCTCTCCCTCCCCTACTCGCGGTCCCCGTCCCTCTCCCTCCCCTACTCCCGGTCCCCGTCCCTCTCCCTCTCCACCAGTAGGGAACACCTACTGCAGCCTCTCTCGTCGCTGTTGTCCCCGCAGTCGTTGACGTGGTCGCACACCCAGTACTTCGGCTTGCACATCCCGTTGGCGCAGGAAAACTGGTCGGCGTCGCAGCCTGCGGACACAAGAGGGGGGGGGTGGGAACAGTCTCACTCCCAGCAGACACCCCGACATTCGCCCAGGGGCCACTCTCAGCAGCTGCCCACCTGCTCCCGAACGGCTCGGGAAACAAAACCAAGCTCATGGTTTTGGCAAACATGAACGAGGAAAACCTTGATTTATTATAAAGCTCATTTTTAGCAAACATGCTCACTGTTGCACCAGGAAAGGCTTCGTTATGAAACTGCTCATGAAATATCTGCTCTCGTTTTTCCACAACAAACCCATTCAGCTCAGCCAGATATCTGATGCTACTAATATCACCTGATTGTACATGTATATAGAAAAACAGGAAGAATTTCCTGTATTTCTGACTTTTTTTGCAAAAATTTCAAAATAGAAGACTCCCATATTTTTAGTGGGAACAGGAAACGGAACAGAGGAACTTGAAAGTGCATCCTCAGAATCTGGTTTCCCGGGAATCGATTGGGTTCTCCCAGAGGGAGTTTCCTGGGGCAATGGGCTGATGGGCAGAGGCTGGTTACTCACTGCACTTGACTTCGTCGCTCATGTCCCCACAGTCGTTCCAGCCATCGCACTTCAACTCCTTGGCGATACAGATCCCAGACTTGCAGGCAAACTGCCCAGGACAAGCTGCTCGGAGAGAGGGACAGGGAGAAGGAGAGAGTGCAGAGACTCCGATTACAGGGCGCAGACAACAGCTCCTCCCATCCACAATGACAAGAAATCGCAATCTAAGGTACAATTTCACTGCTAGCAGTCTGCAAGCAATCCAGGCTCATTCTTATCACCTGGGAAAGGCCAGAGATTTGAACCTGCTCCCCCCACAGCAATCTCGTGTGGAGCTTGAGCTTCCCAAAGCCAGGGCTCCACACCAATGCCGACTAGATCTCCGTATCTGTCCCTTGGACGGGCTGCAGATCGGCCCCCCCACGGCGAGCGGAGCCAATCGCCGGGCTCCTCTCGTCAGCAGGTACTCACGGTTGGCGGGGTCGTAGGCGTCGTAGGTGGCGGAGAAGCCCTTGTCCGTGTACGACTCGTCAGAATGGAACTTGATCTCCAGGGTGTGATTTTGGCTCGCCAAGGCCAGGAGAGAGCGTTCGCCACAGTACCTGACGCAGAGGGGGGACAGAGCGAACTCCAGGTCACACAGATCCTTCCCACGACTCTCGAAACAAAACTCTGTTAGACCAGGATGAAGACTGGGACCATCTCCTGGCCTGTGGGGGAAAGCGCTTTCCCCACTTCCTGAATGTTTCACGTTCAGCGGCTACTTGTTCTCCGATGTGGCTGGTCGACAGGTGGACAAATTGGGATTGCCAGTTCTAATCCTGGCTGTGCCAGTGGGCATCTAGGAACCGGGACCCAGGTTTGGACAATGCCTAGCTTGGGAGAATTGCCAAGCTGCCCAGTATTTCCACTCGGACCCACGTCCGCACTCTGTCAGTGCAGGGCAGGAAGGCTCCTCCATCCTGCCCTGACAAAAGGGGTTCAGTGATGAACAGAGACCCCTTGAAAGCCCAACAGGTGATTCCAAATCCGAATCACACAAAAAAACTACTTTTGGTTGTAACCTGCTCCTAGTCAGGGGTCAATCGCCTCGGAAAGGATATCCGTGACGCTGTTAGAATGGTGCACTGTGGGAAACTCTTACTTCCTCCCCAGGATCTCGACATAGTCCTTCTGGCAGAGCCGCGTGTCCACGCCGGGCTCCTTCAGCCGGAACATGTCGAACTTCAGACGGATCTTCATTCCTACGGGAACCTGAAAGAGGGAGACGGAGAAAAGGGGAAAGAGTCAGAAGAAACGCTGCAGTAAAGCTGTAAGGGCAGCTCTGCCAGGGCTTGATCAGTTATCTGGGAGTCCTCTAAGGACAACTAGGCTGGGGCAGCAGGTGTCAGTGTTTGTGGACCAGTAGGGGTCGCTCTTTCCACCAGAATTTCCCAGCCTTTATTCCGGTATGGTGACACTGCTGTAAGAGGCGCTGTCCTTAGGATGAGACAGTAAACTGATGGCCCTGACTGTGGCCATTAAAGACACCAGGGTTGTTTTATAAGAGTAGGAGCATTAATCCCAGTATCTGGGCTGGACAATAAAGTCTCGCCAAATAGTGCAGCAGACTCTGTCTCCGCCTGCTGGTGCAGAAAAGCCACTGTGTGTCTCCCAGGTGGGGCTGTCCCACAGTGGGAGGTGAAGTGGGTTCCCAACCATGTATAAGGAATCTAGGAAAACTCTGGGATGATAAGTGCTGTGGAAACGCAAGGAGTTCTGAGTACTACAGGGAAAAATGGGTGGCAAGTTGGCACAGTGTTTAGCATTGCAGCCTCACAGCACTGAGGTCCTGGGTTCAGTTCCTGGGGTACTGTCTGTGTGGAGTTTGCATGTTCTCCCCATGTTCATGTGGCTTTTCTTCTGGTGCCCTAGTTCCCCCCCCACAGTCCAAGGACATACTAGGAGGGTAAATGGCATCTGGGAAAATCCACTCTGGTGTGTGAGTGTGTGTGTGTCCTGTGATGGACTGGTGTCCTGTCCAGGGTGTGTGAGTGTGTCCTGTGATGGACTGGTGTCCTGTCCAGGGTGTGTGAGTGTGTCCTGTGATGGACTGGTGTCCTGTCCAGGGTGTGTGAGTGTGTGTGTGTCCTGTGATGGACTGGTGTCATGTCCAGGGTGTGCCCTGCCTTGCTCCTGCTGCTTGCTGGGATACACTCGAGAGCCGTCAGAGGCCCTGCTGTACCTCGATGGTCCACTTGCAGTCCAGGGACGGGGGATAGAAGCTGGGGTAGTGCGGAGAGCTGATGTTCCCATTCTGGTTTTTCAGAACCTCACTGCACACTGCAGACAGAGGAGGTCAAAGGTGAGAGGGTGACCCCGCGTCACACAGATCCTGCACATCAACAGAGGCCACAACAAGAGCTCTGCGCCTTGGTCCTCAGCTTGAAGAGCAGTCGGAGAGGTGGTGGGCTACCTGTGGTCAGCGGGACACGCTGGTACTCTGCAGTGAATCCTGGCCTCTGGGTGTCACCGTCTGAGATGAGGTTCACCAGCATGATGTTGCCGGAGGAGATCACTTCCAGGGTGTTGCTAGGTGGGCGCTGACCGCACTGCCTGTAGGACAAGGGACAGGGGAGGTCTTAAGGCACTGGATCATAAGAAGATTTCAAAATCCGCTTGGCCCTCCAAACTCACTTTGGAGCTCAGGAAATCAATAAGTGATGCTAAAATGGATCCCAGACTGCTTTGTCAATTTGTTTCTGGGATTTTCCATTTTGCACCCAATCCGAATGGAACTGCCAAATGGTTCTTCACGTCTCAGCTCACAAGGGGGGATTCCTGTATCCCAAGGCTGGGGGGGGCAAGAGCGAGGAAGGGCAGTGGAGCTGCTCTGCTCTGGACACACCCCGCACCCCAAACCCACGGAAAATCCCTCGAGGCTCTCCTCCTTTCCGAAGCGCTTCCTGTTCCTGTTCTCCTGCGCCACTCTCAAAGCCCAGCGAGCGGCAGAAGACAGGGAGGCTGGGAAGGGACCACAAAACGGGCACACGTACTTCGTGATGGCCTGCGACTCGTCGGGGCTCAGCGAGTCGTAGACGAAGACGAAGTCGTTCTTGCAGTCGTCCTCCACGTGGAAGACAGGGAAGGAGAGGTGGATGGCAGTGCCCTGGGGCGCCCGGATCTGCCACTGGCACCGCACTTTGGGAGGGTACATGTCGGGGTACCCAGGCGACTGGAAAGTCTGGACCTTATCGCCGGCCACCAGCATGTGGAAACATTCCTCTGGAGGAAAGACAGCCAGGCAGGACGATCACGTTCCAGACACAGCTCGCCAGGCGTGCCGAGAAACCACCGGAGAGGGATCGGGATGGGGGGGAGACTTACCGCCTCTCGGGTTCCTGACCATCCTGGGGTCGGTCTCTGCAACCGGAAGACAAAGAGATTTCCTTGACCTCACGAATCGGACGGCTCTTCGTCAGATAGTTTACTCGCGATGCAGCAGGATATCTCGCGCCGCACAAACGGACAAAGCCCCCTCACCTGCCCCCTACCCCTGCTCCCCGACCTTCGTAAGGGCCCCGAGTTTAGCGTAAATCGATTAAGATTAAACCCCAAACACAGTGGGAACGTAAAATACAAATACTTGAAAAGCTGGAGAGAGAGAATCCAGTGAGACGAATTTCAGTCCGGCATGAGAGCGCTGGACACTGGGAGGCACTGCACTGCCCTGCTCTGCGCTACTCGTTCACAGGGGTGACCATGTCACCGCTTGCTCTTTACATATCTCACGTAAAGCTTCCAAATTGAGAATTTTATAGAGATCAGACTGCCGTGAGTGGAGTCCTGCACAACCCGGGGAAGGAGACACATTCCACTGCGACCTCACACACGCACGCACGCACGAGACGCGTCGTGACGTCCCACGCTGCTGCACGGACACTCACCGGAAGAGGTGATGCTACTGATGACGATCTCCTGCTTTCTGGATTTGCCCGCCTGCCTGATGCCGGCCCGCAGGACCTCTAGGATGCGCTTTTCGGAGAAATCGGGCAGGCTCTCCAGGGCGGAGGCCGGGATGTCGAACTGGGTCCAGTGGTAGGCGATCACACTGCCATTGCTGCAGAATGATCAAGAGCACAAATATCATCAGGGCCAGCAAGGCCTGGGAGGTTCTTTTACATTATAATATGATATATAGAAGATCACTTTATTGGCCATATACAGTACAATTTCTTGTATTAGGAATTTGTCTTTTCGCATACTCCAACTTGCTCTCCACGAGACACACAGACAGGGAGAGAAGGTGGGGGGGTCAGAGCACAGGGTCAGCCATTTATACGGTGCCCCTGGAGCAGTTGGGGTTAAGGGCCTTGCTCAGGGGCCCAGTGAAGTAGGATTGTTCTGCCGGCCGTGGGATTTGAACCAGCAACCTTCCAGCCACAAGCGCAGGTCCTGAGCCACAGAGCCACCACACCGCCTACTTTGACCACTAAGAGGCAAAGCACAGCTGACTGGGAAGAGCTCAAGTCAAGAACGTCTTCTCTGCTCAAGGTTAAAGGAGAACATTACAAGGGGGCTTAATTTAAAATTCCACGTCCTCAAAGGATCTACTCAAGACATGACAAGTCTTGAAAAACACAAAACACCCCCCAATCCCATCAACATCACCCCCCCAGGCAGCACACAGGTTACCTGAAGGCAGAAATGACAGACTTGGTGTAGTACTTGGACAGAAGGTCATCCTTACTGTAGGTTTCTTTTAGCTGGGGGTCACAAACAAGAAATTACAGAATTAGTTCACACGGGGAAATAGTCATTAAGATTTCCAGCCCACCCCCCACTCCAGACACACCCTGCTACGTCACAGGTTTATCTGGATAAAAACATTCTCGGAGCTTGAAAAACCAGTTCAACCGTCAAACTATGGCCTGCTGCCAAGTCAGGTTATACGGTCTGTTAGGTCACAGACAGGAAGGGGTCAGCTGCTCACAGGGGACTGCTTTCTGTTCCAAATGCACAATATTTAAACCAGAAAATCTGGAGGATCTGTGTTCTTTTTTGGGTTCTTGGTTTTGCGTTGTGTCAGATGAGGGAGCAGCCAGTTAAGAACGGTTTTCTTGAACGCTTTCTTACGGTTTCTCAGGGCCTTGGCTTTGTCAGTCTGGACACTGCAACATGTCCCACACCCCTGCGCTGACGCCCTCCCGCCAAGCAGCAAGCGCCCGGAACTTTCCACTTTCAAAACAACAACAATTCACGCTGCTAGCGTTTTTGGCTCTTCGGGTTAACTGCTGAACTCCCAGAAGCCGTCTAGGGTCTGCAGGGAGACACTCTCACTATCTGGAGCACATTTTTTCATTGCATTCCCCTGATCAATACAAACACAGAATACTGATCAAGCAATACGGACTAGGGCACAGGGGGGAGCCTACGGAAAGTGCATTTAAACCAAAAACAGGAGGCACGATTTTAGCAGTGGGAGTGTGGCACAAGCTGTCCAGCTATACTGATACACTGATAAAACAGCTACTACTTCAACCAGCTAAGGCAGTACTTTACACAAAGAGGTGTGGGAGTTTGGAACTTGTTCCTGGGATAACAGCTGTACCGCCTCTCGTTTGCGACCCTTCTGACGTGCTCTGGAGCCAGGCGGTGCTTGGCGAGGGCGGGACGGGCTCCCCTCACCATCTGCTGCAGCTCGTCGGCCAGCTGCGTGAAGGCGGGGTCGTCGGCGTTCTCCAGCTGCTGGCTGTAGGCCAGGTTGGAGAGCACCATGTGGCCGCTGAAGACCCGCACGGCGTCCATCCTCGGGGGGCTGCCGGTGGCGCCGCCGCTGGAGTCGCCGCCGCTGGGCCGGACTGCGGGAGAGATCCGGGCAGCAAAGTCAGACAGCCGCTCAGCCAGAGAGACCCTTCCGACACGGCACGGCGGACGGATCACACGCCTACCCAGGAAGTACCACACGAGGACCCCGGTGACGGCGGAGAGGACGAGGACAGCCGCGAGCATGCCCAGCACCACCCGCGTCAGCTTCCTGGAGCCCATCTTCTCCTTGTTGGTCAGGAAGGTCACCTGCTCGTGCCCGCCGTTCCTCGCCTGGGGACGGGAGACAAGCATCCTGAGTGGCTTCACCGACGACAGCTCGCCCGCAGTGGGGGCTCCGCCACCGGCCCACCGGAATCCGGGAGTGTGAATTCGAAGTCAGTCCAGAACGCCGGAGCTCTCGCTCTGCAACGAGCGGCCCCTCGCACCTGCAGACAACTCGTTAGCGAGCGCTACAGCAGCAGGGCAGACCAGAGATCTCTACGACGTTCATTAACAGACAAGGGATTCACTCTCCCAGCAGCCTCCAGCGACCACAGCCAGGCAGACAACGCAGGGAACAGTGTTGCCGTTACTGCGCGCTGTGAAGGGCACTACACTCTCCTACTCCCCTGTGTGTCGAACATCAGGAGACTTCCGCTGAGCCAGCCAGACGAGGGACTCACCAGGCAGGTGCAGAATGCAGCGAGCAGGAGGACCTGGGAGAGTCCAAACCCAGACCTGCCCGAAACTGAACCCAGAGACCCCGGGCCCTTCACAGAAGTTCATCAGAGTTTCCAAAGAACTGACCTCCACGAGACAGGAAGGAAAAGAATCAAAGCTTCATTGACTCACAGTGGGTACTGATCTAGGGCACACCACATTTTAAGGACAGCCATGGACCTTGCTTTCTCCTCCCCAATTACGAGCAGTCAGGATCTCGGAACACACTGTACACTGCCGTCGGCTTTAAAACCTGCCCGACCGGTTCTGCAGCTTCCCACAGTACATTTCCAGCAGGTGTGTCAAACCACAGTGTACTCCTCACATGAATTCCCTACATCCCAGACTCCGGCGGTCAACATCCGGACAAGAGCCCCTGATGCATGAACACAGACTGGACTGGGGCAGGACTGCGAGTAAACACACACACGCACGCTTGCACACAGCTCAGTCCTCCGGGCTGTTAGTGAGAGTTTCAGTGCAGTTTCAGTGCTCGTGACTCAGGACAGCCTGGAGTCTGACGAGTGGGGAGGGGTGAATCGAGAGGAAGCGAATGCAAGCTCACCGAATACTGCACGTTTGTCATTTCTCCCTTTCAACATCCTCTGAAACACTCCAGCGATTAATACCCCCCAGTGACAGATCTCCAGGGAGAACATGGTTAAAGGCTCACAAGAGGCTCCGAGTGTCCCTGAGCCCAGCGGTCAGGCGTGCCGGCCGGACGAACCCTCTCCCCCACCCCCAGCCCCAGCCCAGCCTCCACACACTTGAATCTGAAAGCACGACAGACATCGTGCCATGTGATCATGGAGTATCCTACAAGAAAGGGTTTGCACGCAGGTCTGGGATGAAAACCGGATGCCACAGAAGCCCGAAAGGTAACACCTTCTTCTCATACTCCGCATTCAACAGTCTGTTGAGGAAACGGCGGAATTCTCCTCCGAATTTCTGGTTCTCGGATGAGTCTGCACCGCGCAGCTCAGCTGCCTCCCACAAGTATTGACTTCCAGCTAACCTACTCCTCCTTACTTCTGCCCGGGAAAGGCGGATTCTCAGCTCTCGGATCAGCATTCCAGTCTCTTATCTCCCACATGGAATAAGCAGCACCTGCCCCCCCCCTCACCCCCAACCCCCCCGTCAGGCTGCACGCCCCCACTCCAGAGTCAGGGGGGTCCAGATCCTTCCCTGCACAGTCAGGGCTGGGCATTCCCACTTGCGCAAGAACTCCCAGCTCCCACACGCCTTTCCCAAGAGGATCAGGCAAGGCGAGTTCCACAGGGTCAGGGTTACTAATGCTGGTTCACAGACTGGTTGTCTGAAACATGAGCAAACGATCCTGTACAGCAGAAAGAACGACAACCTGGGCACATCGAGCATCGCTGGGGTGTCATCACACGCAGAGGGAGACCAGAGACCAGGGCAGCACACTGCCTCACAGAGCTGGGGGCCCAGTTTACTTCCTGGGGTGTCATCCACATGGAGTTTATATGTTCACCCCAGGTTTGTGGGGCTGGTAGATTAATTAGCATGTGTGTGCCCTGTGATGGACTGGTGTCCTGTCCAGGGTGTGTCTGTGTGTGCCCTGTGATGGACTGGTGTCCTGTCCAGGGTGTGTCTGTGTGTGCCCTGTGATGGACTGGTGTCCTGTCCAGGGGGTACCCTCCCTTGTGCCCATTGCTTCTTGGGATATCCAGCTCCCCCGCAGCCCTGAACTGGATGAAACAGATGAGACTCGTCCCCCGACCCCACCCTCACACACACACTTTCCTACTGACTCTCATTCAATTGTATTTACTGGTCTCTGCTTTCTGGGGTGGAACAAGCGTGCAACAGGTGACGCTGACCTGCCATGGTGTCAAGACGACACCGTCTCGTTCAACGAGCAGCTGAATGAGATTCCTGGACCCGTTAGCTGTTAAATACAGAGTGCAGAAGATAAGCCAAATGACCTCTCTTGTTCATGATCTTTGCGACACACAGACTACAGTACACCACACCGCCTCAGCGGCTTCAGCGTGCAAGGCCGAGAACACGATCAATCTTCTGCGACATTCACCCTTCCAGGGTATTTATTCTCACAGGCCAATGCGTTTCTTGTCAATTTTCATCACCACCTATTTCAGAAAAGGCCGCCTGTGGCCGTGGGAAAAGTGCGTGGGGCAGAGCAGTCGGTCAGAGACACTGTACTGCGGACTCCAGGGGTGTCAGAGTGTCTTCTTACTCTCTGATAGATACAGTACAGGAGGTTAAGATCATTTGGAACGGATAACTCAAAACATTCGCTTCATCAGAGGTGCATTTACCTGGTTTTACATGTATGCAGTTCATTCGAATAACTGCACTCAGTGCTCCAGTGGAACAAAGCCCGACGACACCGGACTAGCCTGAAGAGTCAGCACTGGACCCGCCCAGAACCACGTGTGAAATTCCGTTTAAACAAATTCACGACCGCGTCTCTGGTTCCACACGAAACGACAGGAATTGTTCACGACAGGAAGCCGACATCAAAAATATTAACATCAGCATGAAAAAAAAGAGTTAAAATCGTCTTTGAATAAAGCAAATCAAATTAACTGCATTAGTAAGGTTCCCTTTTGTATGCGTTAACGGAACAAAAGCAGCCTGTCATCTCTTGACGCCCACGTCCTATTGCGAATTACTGTTGCCCCCACCATGATGAATCTTAACACTTTTTATATTCGTTTCTGCAAAACGGACAACTATATGAGCTTACAGTTTACAAACTATTCTAATCCGGTTTAAACTAGCGTCAGCCTGAGCCCGGGGACATTCTGTGAAACACCTTGACACTAACAGCTCCAAAAGCACCCCACCCCCCACAGACTCGCACGGGGCGCTGTTCTGCCAGAAGGCAAATGTCACTCCTCATCAGCCATCAGGCGTCTGCCGGGGTCCGAGCAGACAGATGCAGACCACCGAACAGGCGCTTGAACGGACAGTGGCGTCAGACGAAGCCGTCAGAGCCAGCGGCCGCGCGGTCCAGAACCGACCCAGCTTCCTCCCTGAGTTAAAGAGTTCAGAGTAGTTCAGGTGGGGAGCTGCGTCAGCATGCGTAGGCTGCAAAGGAACAAGTAATAGGTTTATTCCCTGCTGAAAAAAGAAGAAAGAAAACAACGTTTCGGCCGTGGAGCCTTCTTCAGGTGTCAACCTTCACCACACCTGAAGAAGGCTCCACGGCCGAAACGTTGTGTTTTCTTTCTTCTTTTTTTTTCAGCAGGGAATAAATCTATTACTTGTTCCTTTAAAGGTTTAAAGACAGCAGACCAAGAAACCAGAGTCCGACCTGGAAAAAGACTTACCTGCCGCTGCCGCGCAGTGAGCTGAGAGCACATTCGGCAAGGCCTTTCTACGGCTGAGACAGGAAACGCGTAAATACAATGTTGAGGCCAGGTCGTGTTGAAACACGCGGCAGATGTGTCGATCCGATTTCAAAACACAGGCGGGCCCGGACAGGCCCGGCGCGTCCAGCTCATCGGGAAGAACATCAACTTCCCACCCGCACAACCGGAGGAAGAGGAAGATTATCCGAGAGAGACCTGCTGTGCCTGTCAGCCTGTGCTGTTTGGCCTCTAAATAAGTTTGGAAGCAAAGAAATAAAACATAATTTAACAACCATCTAAGGCCAACTTAAAGAAACTAGGCCAAGTAATATTAACAGGTTGTGGGGGTTTGGACTCGTAACCTCCATGTAAAACAGGACTGGACCTGAACCACTGGACCAGCTGTCCTCCTGGTGTAACAGGACTGGACCTGAACCACTGGACCAGCTGTCCCCCTGGTGTAACAGGACTGGACCTGAACCACTGGACCAGCTGTCCTCCTGGTCTAACAGGACCGGACCTGAACCACTGGACCAGCTGTCCTCCCGGTGTAACAGGACTGGACCTGAACCCTTGGGAATTGATATCCAGATTGCATGAGCATCTATGTTAGACCCTGCTTCACACCCACAAGGCCCAGCTGTCTGGGGCAGTTGGGCCTGGGCCTCCTGTGTCTGCTGCTGGTGTTGTACCGCACCCACATCCTGACTGTCAAAGCACCCTGGGGAGCAGAGCAGTGTCAGCACCACTCTTATCTTGAATCATCTTCTCTGATCTTCAAAGAGACTCTTCTACAGTGGTTATTTGCCTACAGACCTGCTAGGACTTTGGCGGGCTTGCCTGACATTCCGGCCTCCACCCTCTGAGCTCTACAGGAGAGGCCAGGGTGGTCTGAGCTACAGCAGGCCGACGCTGCTTCAAATGCAGCTACTAGGAGAACCCCAAACCCCCCCCTGGGGAAAGAGGGTCCGACTACAGGCCTGGGGTCACAAGTTCATGACCGACTGTGACCCCAAGTTACCTCCCAGAGGAGCCCCCCTGCCCTGCGGTCAGGAGTCTCTGCCAGGAGCCGGGACATCACAAAACACCAGCTGGGGCAAGTGTGAGCTGAGAAACACCAGAACAACATACGATGATAAAAAACACCTTACGCCAAGCTCTTAGAGTCAAACCTCTGTGACCTGATTCTTCAGTGTATCAAAGCACATTCGATCACAGGAAGCAAACACCTCATCTCTGCGATCGACTCTCACCTGACCAGTTGTCTTTCAGCAGCTGGTCAGGTGACCGAGGGCAGAAGCTCGTTCCCCACAGCTTTCTGGGAAATGTAGTCCAGACAAGGGCTGCCCTCTTAAACTACCCAATTAAACATGTGGAAAATCAGACTTCACGCATCGCCACCCACTTCCTGCTATACCGCATCTCATTCACAAAACACGGTGCTTCACATCCTAGCTAGTTTCTTAAAGGATTCAGGGGAAATGTCCAGGAGATTTAATCTCAAACTGTGACTCATCCCATCCACTGCAATACAACACCTCAGTCTTCAGCACAACCAGCTGCTGGGGTTTCTGAACTGGAGATCAACAGGTTCAGAGGACAGGGCAGACAGGGCAGAGGAAAGGGAGGAGAGACACTGGGCATCTCATCACAGATACATGAAGAGTGTTGCTGTGCACAGTGGAATTTAAGCATTTATAAAATGCTGAATTTTCAGCCTGGAACCCAGTACCCCGTGAAAGTGGGCCGGGCTCTCATCACGCATGTGACAGTACAACACCAGTCCAGCAGTCCGTCCCGATGAACACAAGCCTCCAGTGCCCCGGCTGAAGACGAGCTTGGGCCTGCAGGACTGGGAGTCCACACAGCCCTGACCCAGTTCTACAGGACAGGCCCGCTGGGCTCCATGACTGGGGATCTGTTCCATTATTTCAGACAGCCTTCAAGGACCACAGTTTCATCAACTGGGCACATTCATTCACTGACCACTAACTTAGTCTCAGTCTTTAGAAATGGAGGATTTAGGGCCACTATAAAACCCCAATACTGGACTAGAGCTGCCGTTGTCCAAGCGTATCAACACAAACTCGCTGATATTTTTAAAGAATAGAGAGCCCAGGGCGAAAAGGACATGTTCTCTTTTTATAGGTGCGGAAGTTGAACGAGCTTTTGAGCACCGAGGCGCACATAAATGAGAGACTCGCAGAACCAGATTCGAGCGTAGATCCCACAGTCGGAATTTATTTTTTTAGCTACAAAACCTCCTGGAAGCTGACTGTCACGGGTGCCCTGTGTAGTCCATCACCCGGGCCGCGGTCTCTGTTAATCATTGCAAACGACCTACACCGGGAAACTACTCCAGCTCGCTGCTTCTCAACTCCAGAGACCCTCCGATTCGGCATTCACAAAAAAAATCACCACTGATTCATCTTGGTAATGATGATAATCATTCATCATGCGGTTACGCAACTTTTTCCTCTAGAAAAGAAATATCCTCCCACACGACTGAACAGCGTGTGAGGGAGACGCTGCGTATACTGGCCACATTTAGACCTCCTCCGTCAGTTTCTGCCGGTTACCGCTGTGGAGAACGCGAATATTGTCAAGCCAAGTTAACGCTTGACATCACGGGGAGTTTAAAGAAATACCTTTACAGCGCTCGAGTCACGCACAGCCTCGGTTGTTTTGAGTTTCGCTGGTCAAGTCAGGAAGGTCATTTTAAACACTTATTTAATACGGCGACATTCAGGTCACAGTTTAATGGAGGTCTAAATTTCGATTTCTGAATGGCTGATCTCTGAGGACCAAGGTGATATTTGCTCTACCTGCCCTCCACTCGTGATAATAACCTCACTCCCCTGAAGCACCAGCGCTGAGTGACGGGGAACCTGATCACTTTCAGGGGTCCCCCCTGCTGGACCTCATCTTTAGCCGCGTCTTTTTTCACAAACCGACACGACACGACACGCCTCTTTTATAAAAACAGAAAAGTTAGAAGTTAGAAACAAACTCAAACGAGTAAACCATAAACAAACTTACTTCCGACTGAAACCGCACGGCGGAACTCATTCTGGCCGCTCGGGGAGGGTGGCTCTCGGTCGAGTCGCTTCTGCAGTCTTTCCGCAATTCAGCGCTGCTCCCCGAAACTCGTCTCCCCAAAACCTCCTGCTCGGGGACCGGGGGAAGTCAGGCGCAGCTGGAAGGATAAGTAGTGAGTCGCAAACGTGTGCGCAGACAGACGCTCACGCCCCCCGAGGAGCGCGGACGGGGGGGACGCTCTTCGTGTCAGGTGGGGTGGTGCAGGTGTGGAGCTCAGCGCTGCCGGTGCGGTCGCGAGGAGCTCTGGGTGACGAGTCCGGGCTCCGGTGTGCGCAAGCCGTACCTGCCGCGCAGGCGTGTGAGGTCATCGCGCTGGCACTCGCCCTCACGCGCGCCCCACCCGGGCCTCTCCTGTGACGTATTAACCCCCTTCCCCCCCCCGCCACGCTCACAGCCTCCTAGAAAAAGGCCGACAGCGCGGTCAGCTGCTGGGGGCAGTTAACTCTGAACAGGCTGGGTGGCCCGATTGGCTCCTCTTGTTTGTAACCTTTCTTATGTTCTTATGTTAATAATAATTATAATAATAATTGCTTAGGCTTATATAGCGTCTTTCTGGACACTCCACTCAGAGCGCTTTACAGGTAATGGGGATCCCCTCCACCCCCACCAGTGTGCAGCCCCACCTGGATGATGCTCCAGTCCTCTCCCACACACCAGCTCTCAGTGGGGAGGAGAGCAGAGTGATGGAGCCAGTTCAGAGAGGGGGGTTATTAGGAGGCCATGATGGGTAAGGGCCAGGGGGGAAATTTGGACAGGACGCCGGGGTAACACCCCCTACTCTTTTCGAGAAACGCCCTGAGGTTTTTAATGTCCACGGAGAGTCAGGACCTCGGTTTTACGTCTCATCCGAAGGACGGCGCCTACAGTGTAACTATACTGGGGCATTAGGACCCACACAGACCGCAGGGTGAGCGCCCCCTGCTGACCCCACTAACACCTCTCCCAGTTCTTATATCTTTATTAGTGCTGTGTGTCGCACAGTGTGGGGATTGTCGACGCTGGGATCCGCTGGGATACTGTTTGAAATGGTGTCACTCTTCGCGAGGGGTCGATGTCTCTGTGCTGTGTAGTGTAGAGCACAATGCACCCCTCTCTCTGACTAAGGCGGAAGCTGGTGATGTGAACCACCGAACAAAGGGACTTGTGGGCTCCTTCACGCCGACACGCGTCCCCCCCCCCGTAGACGCCGAATCGGGCTGCGCTGCCGTCACGATGTATGACATCGGGGGTCACGGGCGTGTTGTCGTGTAGTAGCATCGCCCCCCAAATTCCCAGGCATCTCGCGCGGCCGTCCTCGCGCCTGCTGGTTTTATCCAGGTCGCCGGCACGTTTTAAGGTACAGTTTACCTTCTCAGGTGATCATGAATTATCTCACGTCTGTCTGCGTGCAACACTCACTGTTACCGAGAGGACGTCGGCTGCAGTTGAGGTCTGCAGTTCACAAACTAACGATGAGTCACACGCTGCAGAAATACATGACAAAAATAAACAAAAACAATTATAATCTATATAAATAATAACAGACTGTCGAAAATGACTAAACCTAATTTAGGACGACCACCTGCCGACGGAGCTGTGGCTGAGGACTGTGTAATCAGTCCGGTGAAACCGCCCTACCAGTGCTGAGCAGATAAACGGCTCCAGCGCAGGAAAGAAATTAAAGAAGAAAAAAGGGATGAAGGATTTTCTAACAGATCGGTCACAGGGGGGTTCTTATAAGAAATACATTTTCAACCGAACTCGTTTTAAATACTGGTGTTCTGTCGCTTGCAGGGAACCTGGTTACTGGGGCCGCTGGAGAATCGCTCGGGGCAGATCAGTGAACTGGAAGGGTGTCGACTCGAACGTGAACCCCCACAGGTGTGGTTGGAGCTGCTAGCCGTTCAGCCCCTCTCCCTTATTGGTCAGTGCCTGTGGGAGGTTGTTCAGGGTTTCAAACACCTTGGACAGTTACACATGAACTTTTGAACTTTGCAGACAGCACCAGTTGGAAGTAAGTCAAAACACATCAAAACACTGCCACACAAGTCAGATATAAGTCAAGACTGCTTGCACACAGACGCTATCTAAATGCTGCTACCATCTTCTTTGACTTCTCATCTTCTTTGTCTCCAAATAACCGTGATGCCATTTTCTCTGTCATCTGTCATGTCATTTTGTCCTGTGAGGAACACGCAAGCGAGCTTTTCATTGGACTCAGGTACACAGGACAACAAACCTGGTCTTGAACCCTTGCATTTTTAAGAAGGCTAGTCAGCGCATATATTGATCAGGAAGCTGAAGGGGTCTGGGGTGAGGCACAATGGGTGTACAGAGGGTTTATAGAGTGTGAGCCTGAGCATTAGGAGTAAAGGCAATGAGACGGAATTGTTAATACTGCTAGGAAAGTGATTGGTTGACCACAGAAGCAGCTTAAAGTGCTGTTTTGTACTGCACTTCAAAGAAGAGCTCAGCTCGTCCTGGACGCCCTCTCCCTCCCTCCTCACTCCCACCCCCTGCTGTACCTTCAGCCTGTGGCCGAGAGACGTGTCCACCAGGAGCCATTTGTTCCCTGTGCAGCGGGAGTATTAAACACAGCTCCGTGACTGTGTCCTCTGTGAAGCTGTCGGCTCAGTGTAACAGTGTAGTAACATGGCCAGGGCCAGGTGTGTGTACAGTACGTGTGTTGTCGGATGGTAAGGACTACTGTTTGTTTTTAACGTGTATTTATTTTACCGTATTTATTTACTGTATTGTTGAGTGGTATTTGTGTTCTGTAGTTGTTTATGGTGATGTCAAAGACAAATTTCCACCCTTTTGAATGCACAATAAAGTTATATAAATACAACACAATGAAACTCTGTCTAGATTTTTAGTTAAGCACAGAAAGGCCTGCGGGGGGCAGTGTAGCTCAGTGGGTAAGTCTCTGGACTCATGCCTGGGTTGGGGGTTCGAGCGCCAGCTGCAGACACTGCTCTTGTACCTTGAGTGAGGTACTGTACCCCATTGCTCCAGTCCACCCAGCTGTGTAAATGGGGAGCCAGCATTGCTGGACACAGACACTGGACACAGGCAGACCTGGCTGTCCAGAGAGAAGACAGGCTCAGTGACCACAGCCTGTCCTCTCTGTCCATACAGAAAGCTGCAGGCTCATCATCAGCGTGTCCTTCCTTGCCTGAGGTGCTAGACACAGCGCTGTTTTAGACTCAACTGTTTCAGCCCACAGATCGTGTGTTTGCTTTATTGTCTAACTGTCATACAACTCTACGCACCCACCCTATTCCTGAAACTTCGTGCTGATCTCGATAGGGAGCCGAACCTCAGCCTGACCATGGCCCGGTGTTTCTGGGGCACCCGGGTCAGTCCTGGGCCGCTGGTATTATATTCAGGATGAGTTCATCATACGACGCGCCTAGAGAATAACTTCTACTTCGTAAATAGCGTGTCTGTGAGTGCCGTGTGCCTGCGTTTTATTTTCTGAGAGCAGAGTATTATGGGTCGGGTAAGAAAACAACGGAATTCTCAATTTTGTAGCTGCCAGCGCTGTTGTCATTCCTCTGAAAGCAACATATCTGTGTATAGGAAGCTCCCCAGTATATTTCATTCGTTGTCAGAACGGCTGCGGTCAGAAAATGTCGAAAATTCGTGTAACACAAGCTGCCCACGCGGACCGTCCACGGTGAGAAAATCACGCCGGAGTTGGGGGGGGGCATGGGGGTCCTCGCGGAGGTGAGTCGAATCACAGCGGACCTGGATACCGGCCCCGTGCGCGGAGAGAGCCAATCCGCTGCCGGGCCGCCTCCCCGCTCCGGAGGGCGTCGCCCAGCTCGTGAAGCCGCAGTCTCTCGCCGGCGCGGCCAATCCGAGAGGCGCAGCGCGGTACAGCAGCGGACCGGCTGCTATTGTGCTGGAGAGAGAGAGAGCGAGAGATAGATAGAGGAGGAGGAGGGGGTGGCGGATTCAGTTGTGAGCAGAACACCAGCGCGTCGAGAAGCCCCGGAGCCTGTGATTGGAGCTCGGCCGAGCGAGGTGAAGACGCACGACACAGCGGAGCCGTCGGAGGTAGGCGCAGAGATCCCCGCGCCCGTCCAGAGAGCATCACCCGAGCCGCCAGGACACCGGCTGAGGACGCGGTTCGCTCCACTGCATCACCGAGGAAAACAGCGGATTGTCAGTAGCGAAGCAGACGGGAGCCGAACATGGGACCTGGCGTCTGCGTTTTTGTGTCTCTGTTCGCCTACGTCTGGGGGTACGGCGAGGTGAGTCCCTGCGGGCGTGCCAGGTGCGATCGGTGTGGTTGGAGTGATCGGTGTGGTTGGAGTGATCGATCAGTGTGTTTGGAGTTCGCACTCCTGCGCGTCAGCGATGCGCCCGAGCGGGCCGCGCGCTGTAGGGGCAGTCCGGGGAGGGGGCGCGAGAGCCCTGCAGGTGGGGGTCCCTGGCGAGCGCGAGGGGCCGGGGGTGCACCTTCGCCCTTCGCCCTTCCTTAGCTGACAGCGGAGCAGAAGAGTCGTAGGCGCAGAGCTCCGGGGGGGTGCAGAGGGACAGGCGCGGGCTGTGTAGGATGATGATGATGATGATGATGACGGTGGTGGTGATGATGGTGATGAATCGGTGTATATACTGTATGAGCACGCGTCTGCCATGTTCGTCCGTGACGGGGAGAGAGAGCGCGGAGACGGGGCTGGGGAGGGGGTAGCTACCATCTGGGATGTCGAGGTGATAAATGGGAGAGAGAAATTTCCTTGAACGTCTTTATTGCATCAGACCGAGGCTCGTGTGTTTTTTGTGAGGGAGGGGGGAGTCTGGAGATTTTACTGACACTAAAACCCCTGGAGAGGTTTCCCTGTCTAACTAATGAGCCGCTGGTGTTCATAGTCTAAACGTGGTCATCATTTCAAACACACAGGTATGGATGTAACGCATTACTAACACATGCGTGTGTGAGAGTGATTAATAGATCGGGCTGGGAAGATGGCAGACTCCTCTCCTGATGGCCGGGGCTGCAGGCAGCAGCAGTGTGCAGCTGTGTGTGTTGTCAGGGCTTTTGCACTGGGGAGTAAAGAGATGTTTATAATGAGAGTCGCACCAGTAAAGAGCTCTGCTGATCCAGCCCTGCTAATGCACAGAATTACATTAATCCCTATCGTCACCATCAGCAGCAGCACTGTGGTGGTGGATGTTTTTCTCATTATTAAGAGATATTTCGTTTAGCTCTCTGACATCTGTAGAAACAAATGCACAAATGAGGGAAAAGGCTCCTATAACAGCCCTGTGTTCTGGAAGCTGAAATACATGTGAAGTGGTGTTTGCATACAGAAAGCTTGAGCAGGTTCCCAGTTTCAGCAGCAGGACTAATGTCATCGTCATCCTCCTCACTGGCGCTCGATGGCTGAAGTCCTGTTTATTCAGAGGGCTCGGAGGCTTTGAGGATGAAGGCGGAAGGGAAGCAGCCGATGTTATTGGACTGGAAGTGTCAGCCAGCTGCAGAATCCACCCGGATGCACAGGATACACACAAACTTCCAGGCGTCTTCGCTCCCTGTAGCCCGATGAGGCCGGATATGAGCTTGTCGAGCTGTTTGCATGAAGGGGCAGACTGTTGGTTTTCAGCAGAGTTCTGTTAATGTACTAGATTCCACCTCAGTGGGATTTCTTCTTTTAAAATATTATTTTTGCACATAAATGGTGTCAAAAACAGGGTTCAGTTCTAGCAGTAAATCAAACATAAACCCTGTGTGTATCACAGCACTCTGGACAGCGCAGGAAAACACAGCACTGTGCAGTAAATCACAGTGAGATCAGGGTAAAAGCACAGTACAGTGCAGCTCCACAGTGGCAGATGTCGGCCTGCACTGGGTCCACCGGTCGATATGGCCGCGGCCGCGTATCTGATAGAGCCCGTCCCCCGGCAGCAGGGCGCCGTGGCGCGGACAGCACAGATGTAATCGCGCGCGGATGTTTATTTGCAATGTGACGGGCAGGCTGACACTTTGATTGAATTGCGGAGCAGGGCTCGAGCAGTCGGGACTCCCAGCTGTCTTTGATTCAAGGAGTCTGGGATTTTTGGGGAGTAACGTCAGTCACGATGTTGCCCCCGGGGGGCCGAACTGTGAGAAAGAGTTAGGCGCCGTTAACTACAGAGCAATTCAGTGTTCAGTGGGCTTTCATAAATAGGTTTATTTGATCCTTTTAGAATATTTCGGGGACGAGGTGGAAGTGTCTCTTTTCTTTTCAGAGCTTTATGCTTTGCTGTAAGAACCAAAATCTTCCAAGCCGATATTTCTTACAACTGTGTTTTAAACAGCATCTTTTAATCTCTAGAAGAAATGTGTTTTTACTGAGAGTTTTATTGTTTTAGAAGTAAAGCCATTCCCATTTTGAAGGTAGTAAGATATCTTTACTGGTCTATAAAATATTACCTGATGTTTGGAAAAAAAGCTGCATCACCTACTGTAGCTCAGAAAAAAACACGACTTGATTTGGAGGACTGGGTGAGTAATTCAAGGATTTTTTTTAACCACAGAAATAACCCAAGCCAGGACATGTTTTTAAAGATGAGAAATGTCACAATGAGGTTGGCAGTTGGGTTAAAAACACACAATCTTGGCATGAAGTCATGTGTTACAATTTCTCTAAGATGAGATCTTATTTCTGAGAATCTCATTAAGATAACAAGGCTAGTAGGCAGAGACTCTTGCTGGAATAATGCAGAAAGTAAAACAAAATTTAATTTAATTTGTTTCGAACTTAAATATTTAATATTTAGGAAAAATAAGAAGGGAAGAGGACAGGGTTCAATTCCTGGGGGTCTGTCTGTGTGGAGTCTGTATGTTCTCTCCATGTTTGTGTGGGTTTCCTCCAGGTGCTATGGTTTCCTCCCACAGTCCAAAGTCATGCTGGTGGGTTAATGGGCTTCTGGGAAAACTGGTCCTGTTGTGTGAGTGAGTGTGATGGACTGGTGTCCTGTCCAGGGTGTGTGAGTGTGTCTGTCCGGTGATGGACTGGTGTCCTGCCCAGGGGGTGCCCTGCCTTGTGCCTGCTGCTTGCTGGGATAGACCCCAGCTCTCCTGTGACTCTAAATTGGAAAAAGTGGTGAGAAAATGGATGGCTAACAAGGGAAGAGATGTGCAGAATTTCAGAACATCTCCCTGAGGCTCAAAGCAGATTGTCTGCACAGATAGAAGCCTTTGCCAGACTGTGAGCTGTCATTTCTGAAACCATGACTGCAGCGAGTGTTACCTAATAACCCCCCCCGGCACTGCGAGATGAGTCCTTATCTGTCACGACCGGACTGTGGCTCATCACACAAATCATCATGCTCAGGACCTGCCAGGAACGCCCAGGAAAATGACTCCAATTCTGGAGCGCTGTGATCCATTTAATGTTTTGCAACTTACTCTGGCTCTTGCACAATAGCATGTTTGATATTGTGTAAAATATCAGTCCACTCTCCGCAAACAAGTTACTGGGCTTGAAATGTCCAGCAGATGCTGTTGGCTCCTGATGGTGTTCTCTAAGCAGAGGAGGGGGACAGCTGTGGTGCTGAAGGCCATTCCTGGAGACTCTTCAAGTAACAGCTGGAGGAGATTCAGGGATCAATAAAAGAGCAAGCTTCATCCCCCTCTGTCTGTAATAATAACAGTGGAATAATTAATCATTTGGCAGAAGCTTTTATCCAGAGCAGCACACAGCAGAGGCCTGGGGAGGAGGGGAGGAGACTGTGGCTTCTGCAACTGCAGAGTCACTGGGAGCAGGATCTCCTGAAGGAGCACGGGGAGGTGCAGTAACTCACCCAGGGAGGGAAAACCAAGGAGACAGAAACTGTTAACAAGCGCTGCACCTGTGCAGCTGAACCACCGGCCCAGCTGTCCTCCTGGTCTGACAAGACTGGACCTGAACCACTGGACCAGCTGTCCTCCTGGTCTGACAAGACTGGACCTGAACCACTGGACCAGCTGTCCTCCTGGTGTAACAGGACTGGACCTGAACCACTGGACCAGCTGTCCTCCTGGTGTAACAGGACTGGGAGGGATGGGATTCTGGACACGTTCCCCAGGATCCTCATGTTGAAATCGCTGGTCCCAACAAACCGCAAATGTGTCGGGTCTTTAAATTAAGGCAAGTTTTCCCTCGCTTGCCTAGCTGAAAGGAGATGACAAGTCAGCGCACGAGCACAAATCGATGTTCATCGTCTTCCCCAATCAATCAGGTTTCCACTCCTCTTACCGAATGCATCAAGCGTCTTGCAGCTCTGCCTCGGTGCTCCGAGCTGTTGGTGAGTCTCGCTGCGGACTGGTGCTCATCACGGTCTGGAGCTCGGTTAGAACCTGCCTCCCTGCACACGGAGCTCCGGGTGATAGTGTGGGAACATTAAACATGGACGGACCCTGCATATGAGTACGCCCATGCTTGTGAACCCTTACGAACCTCTGTGAACTCTTCTTATGGACCCTGTTCATGAACAATTGTGAACCCTGCTTGGGAACAAGAGCTTCAGAAAGGTTTGAAGCAAGAGGGGATGTTCAGTTTGGCAGATTGTACTTGGAGTGGTTTGGGTTCGGGACTCAAAGGATAAACAGTGTGGGATCGAATCCCAGACACTTCTTGTTGTCCCCTTGAGAAAGCTACTTTACCTGAATCATTCTGTTAAAATACCCAGATGTAGAAATGGGAACAAATGTAAGTTGATCTAGATAAAAAAAACATCAGCCAAATAGTAATAAGGTAGTAACAATAACAATATTAATGTAAGAATCTCATTCAGTGGCTTCCTGTAGAAGCCAGGGTATCAGCTCCAACAAAATGGCTGAGTAGTTCATTCCCTACTCCCACCACCCTTGGTGTAAGGAGCCCATAGAAGTGCGTCCTTACAGTATGTAGTATGTTGTTTTAAATGGTCTCCCTTGTGTCCTCTCTGTTGATTCTGAAGAAAGCCCTTCGAGCCCTGCAGTAAGGGAGACTAAGTGAAGTGTCTTAAAGAGCTTTGTCTTTAACAGGAGTCTTAATTATATCCGATAGGAAATCGGCAAGAATGATTTTGCTTTAACACAGCTGCTGGCTTTGTGCACAAGAGGAAATTGCCGGATATAAAGGGATTGTTATTTTATTTTGCTGCCATCAGTAACGGTTATTAAGGTTATTAGCTGGCAAAGCAGAGTCTGATCCAGAAGCTGTTCTTGGGCGGTAAGAGTATTACTGGGATTAAGAGGAAATTCCTCTATCCTGGGTGGCAGGCAGAGCATTGGGATTATTCCTCTCGAGAGCTCGCCTGCTGCCTCGATGGGGGGCGCATGAGAAATTCACTTTGCTACTTTATATCTTATTACACCATACCACAGTTTACCGCAGTACATACACCAGTTTACTGCAGTATATACACCAGTTTACTGCAGTGTTATAGTGTACTACAGTATAGTCCACAGTTTACCACAGTGTGCTATAGTGTACTACAGTACAGACCACAGCTTACCACAGTGTGTTATAGTGTACTACAGTACAGACCAGAGTTTACCACAGTGTGTTATAGTGTACTACAGTACAGACCATAGTTTACCACAGTGTGTAAAGTATAAAGCTCAGGATGTTGTGCTTCGTGGTGTAGACTCCACTACACCCTGCAGTCTATTGTGGAGTTTCTCACCAGGGTAGGTGTAAAGACTCAGCCTTCTCCATGAGCATCTGCATCAGGCCCTGCACAGTGTGCTCGGAGCCCCTGAGCTGGACCCGCTGGGCCAGTCCAGTCTTGCTGTGCACCGCTGTGTTGCTGTGTGCTCCGTCTTATGCTTGGTGTTGTCTTGCCAAAGTTTTGCCCAGCAAAAGGGCGGAAATGGGAATGCCGGCTCGTGTCGGGCTCGGATCGGGAAGGAGCTGCGCGGATGCTCCTCTTCTCCCGCGGGAATCTGCTGTGGTCTCCGTGGTGGGAGCTGGTGACAGACACAACGCATATGGAGGCGTTTATTAGGAAGCAGCCTGGCCTGTGGAAGGGAAACCGGGACAGCAGAAGGATTTTTCTCTTCCCAGTGGTTAAGAGCTGAGGGGAGAGACAAAGACCCCTTCAGTGTTTCGGAAAGACGTCTGATGTGGGTTCCTCCGCCCGGAGGCAGGAGTTGTGGTGACAAACATCTGGGCGCAGTTATCAAGAGGTCGGGGCGAGGTCTCGGGGACCCGCTGACCAGACGCCACAGAGGAGATCGTGCACCCTGCGTCGCCCCCGGTCGGGCCCTGGGGCTCAGACAGTCCTGAGCGCGGAGCGGAGCATGCTGGGGAATCGTCCCCAGGAGTCCGTGGCCACGCCTGGCCTGGCGCTCTCTGCAGACAGCGTGCGCTAATATTCCGAATGTTATGATTTTATTCATCCAAAATGAATTACAGAGGGCAGAATTACCCATTTGTGTATGCCCAGTTCTGGTAATAATCAACCTTCCCCCTGCGTGTCTGCATCAGGCCCTGATGGTTCCCAGGTATACTGGAAGAAGTGCAGAACCCTTTGCCGAGGAGTAAAGGACCCCAGCTGTGTCCCCATTTAGGATCTGAACCCACAGCCCTCTTGCAGCCTCTTGCTCATGTTTCACTGCTGATGTTTTCTCTTGAGCCTTTTTGAGTCCTTGGATCAGGTCACCCCCGTCGTCTCCTCTGTTCAAGACTGAAGAGGTTAGCTCCCTCCTGTCTGTCATTGTAGGACATCCCTTGAGCCTGGGAGGGCGATGTTCTCTGTCTCTCCTCGATTCTGGTTGTGACCAAAATTGCGCACGATATTGTAAATAAGGCTGTACCAGTGCGTTTTATAATTAACGGTCTGTTGTAACTGTTTGCACACATTCCTACTCGCTTGCGGCAGAAGGCATTAAAAACCTGAGCTTCCTAGCAACACAATTAGTCCCCCCCACCTTCCCTCCTCCCCCTTGATGTTGTTCTACCAGCAGCAGGGCCAGATCTGCTCAGGCACGCTGTCAGCAGACGGCTGTATATTCTCTGCCAGAGCAGGATAATTGGGCCTCTGAAAACAGTTTTCAAAGCTCCTTTGTGCCGTCTGTGCATGTGCCACAGGGAAAATGTATCATTTTCCCAAAATTAACATCTTTTATTTACGAGCAGAGCCCAGGGTACTGGGTACGAAAGGGCTGGTTGAGAGAGCGGTCTTTTGTTTTCTTATCAAATGGATCACACTGCATTCCCAGCCCTGTGCATGCAAACGAGCTGCACAAGCACTGCACAGCAGAGGACAGCAGCGATGCTGCCTGGCAGGTGGGGCTGCTGGTGCAGAATGCAGTACTGGAGTGGGAGACCTGCTGCTGTAATTGGTTCTGGTGGACCAGTAGGGGGTGTTCTTCCAATGCATCTTCCAATGACTAATGCATCATTAAAAATCCCAGGGCTGTTTGCAAGAGTAGGGGTGTCGACATTAGTGTCCCGGTTAAACTTCTGAGCTGGACAGTTTGGCCTCAGTCAAGTTCCTACTTAGAAACTGCAGCACCAGGTGGATTATCTCCTCCCCCTGATCTGTGGACAGAGGGGCCACTGGTGCAGAGTGACCCCTGTGTGTCTCCCAGGTGGGGCCACTGGTGCAGAGTGACCCCTGTGTGTCTCCCAGGTGGGGCTGCTGGTGCAGAGTGACCCCTGCGTGTCTTGCAGGTGGGGCTGCTGGTAAAGAATGACCCCTGTGTGTCTCCCAGGTGGGGCTCACTTTTTTGGGGGATGAAGTTAATGAAGTAAGTCTTGTTTTGTTTGGTTCCAAGTGCACAGGTGCAGAACCTGGGTGATTTTTCATTTGTCACAGAAGGGGCCCTTGGCTGGCGCTGTTATATATCAGTGCTCAGCTGCTACCCCCAGCTTGCGTGGGGTCTTCCGTGCTGAGACTGTATGAGCCTCCATCATTTGAATTCATTGAGTGATGAGGCCTCAGAGAGAGCAGCACTCCTTCTTGTTGCCGTTGTACTGCACATTCAGGATTTCCTCTGCTCACCTGCTTTTATTTCCTGTGCACCTCCATTAAAAGAAACTGTTGCCTCTTCCAGATTCCTGTCCTCTGAGCTTGCTGAGCAGTTGGCTCTGTTTCGGGAGAGAACAGGTGAAATATTGAGTTCAGAGTGGGCCCTCTGGGGCTCCACACCTGCGCGCCCACTCACCAGCGGCCCTCCTCAGCACTTTTCTGCTCCGACAAGATGCAGTCAGCACTTTCCAGAGCAGCCACTGTGCTCATTTTTCTGTATTTTTTTTGTTTTAGGGGAGAGGCAAATTTAAAAGAGGTCATTTTAAGTAATCTCAGTTTCAAGAAGGGGACTGAGTTCTGGAGCCCTGTTAAATACCCAGCTAGAGAAACGGGTGCAAGTGTAAAGTGTAAATTGCTTTGGGTAAAAGCATCAGGCAAATAAATTAATAACAACAGTAGGCTTTCAGGTTGTTATTATGGTCCACACCTTTGAATAGGTACAGCTCACCAACACAGGGGCACCTGTAAGACTGACAGGACTGGGGCTCCCCAGGACCAGGGCTGGAGACTCCCTGATTCAGGGGGACCTGTAAGACTAGATCTGGGGCTCTCCGGGATCAGGGTTGGGGCCCCTGTGTTTGTCCACCTCGATTTCTGGCATCTACAACATTTTTCTTCACCCTGCAAAAGGCGTCTTGCAGGTCACTCAGATAATTAGGTAGTTTTAGTTCAGTTAGGAAGGCCGGGAAGCAAGGAGAGAGGTGACCCCCGCTCCTGGGAATGGAGTTTGGCCACCCCTCCTGCGTGAGCATCTGTGTGGGGCCCTGCGCTGTGAGGCCCTGCAGTCTGAGTCAGCTCTGTCCCCTTGCCCTTGTGTTAAATCAGCGTTAATGTGCCAGAGCCCGTGTCTGCGCAGGAGCCTTGTTCTTAATGGAATCCTAATAAAACATAACAAGGGTGATGCTTGGCTTCACAGCAGCTGGTAACACAGAGACAGGAGAATGTCAGACCTTGACCCACTTTTTCTCTCTGATCTTTTCTTCCGAAACTCCGGGGGGGGGGGGGATGGTTTTCAGAGCGGAAAATTCCAAGGAGCAGCTTGAGATTGACTGCCAAGGGCACCCGTGCAGCTGGATTGTGTGGCGTGTCTGAGCGGGCTCAGGGATCGAGATGGCTGCTCCCTGATCCCGGCTCTCCAGCGCACGGCCGGGGACACCTGCACTCCGTTCTCCCACCACTGCTGTGGGTCTGGACCTGCGGACAGCAGGGATATCCTGTGTCGTACCATCTGTTTCTTTACTGTGCTTTTACCCTGATCTCACTGGGATTTACTGCACTGTACTGTGCTTTTCCCCTGATCTCACTGGGATTTACTGCACTGTACTGTGCTTTTACCCTGATCTCACTGGGATTTACTGCACTGTACTGTGTTTTTACTGTGATAGACATTAGAGATAATTAGGAATAAATCAGAGATAATTTTGGACTGAAGCCTTACTAGCCCTGAGCCATTAAGGAGCAGAGACCTTCTCACTATTCTAACTGAATGCATGAGTGGCTTGATTCACCGACAAGACTGGGGCTCCCCAGGACCAGGGCTGGAAATTCCCCTCCTAGAACAAAGGTTGAAAGGAGATGAGCTCCAGGTGAACAGAATCCCAGGAGGTGTAGACAGTTTTAACTATTTCAGACCCACCAGCGAAACATTAACGTCCCAGTCAGACACTGGAGAGGGTTTTGTTAAGGCCTGAGCGCAGGGCGGGCTGGATGAAGCCTTTACCTCAGTGAAGCAGGAACAGCCCAGATGGCCTTGCGGATGTGCTGCTCATACTCCTCCACCTGCGGGGTGGCGGGACTGGGCAGCTTGCACCCTGTGGGGCTCCTGCCGTAGGGCTGACCTGGGTCAGCCGGGAGAGAGGTCCTGAGCCTCGCCTGACAGCGAGCAGAGCTGGCCAGCAGCAGGAGGCCGTTTCTTGAAAAACAATGGCAGATAGCATGGAGCCGGGAAGCGGTGTGTGTGCACACGCAGCCTTAGTGCCGCGGTACAGCAGTAACCATGGCAGCTGGCGCCCAGCTCCCAGCGCCCAGCTCCCAGCACCCAGGTGCTGCCCTGCTGAAAGGATCAGCTCGTCGGGTGAGCCGGCACCGCTGCCGGAGCAGGGGGAGCAGGGGAGAGGTGCGTCAGGGCTGGGGAGAGCATCTCTGGAGCAGTGGAGAGAGATGGAGAAAGGGAGCCGGAGAGGGAGTGTGGCACGCTCACGGAATTCTGCAGGGAGCCGGTCGCCTTGGCAACGGGGGTAGGCAGCGGCGCTGCTGTGGGAGGCGTTGCCAGGGTAACCGGCCTCAGTGGCCGAGAGATGCTGCTGAAAAGTGCGGCTCTGAGGAAGGATGGGAGGAGGGGAGGGGGGGGGGGTGAGGAGAGACAGAGACGGATGATGAAAGGCGAGAGAAAGTGTCACGTGGCTGGAGCCCTAACGATGCTGCTGCATGTCGTTAATCAGCCTCTGCGAGTGCCTGGTGCCGGTGGGAAATCTGAAGCAGGCAAGCCCTCTGCCGGAGGGCGGACACTGCGGAGTCGCTCGGGCTCATGAGCACCTGTCCTGCGTCTTCCTGCAGAGCGAGCTCGTGTGGGTGAGATCATCCCGGTTCAGTGAGGGTTGAGCCTCTCCAGGGCGCTGCCTCCCACCTCGGGCGTCTGGCTCCTCCCCGGCTGCCTTCGTTGTCACCAGTCAGCCTCAGCGAGTGCCATGTGTTTGGGCGATTCGGCACGTTTGCCATACCGTGGGTGCCGGGCGCCAGCTCCTGCCATAGCGAGCTGGGCAGCTGGGAGACGCCAGCCAGGACAGTCCAACTGGGGCTTTCTGGATCCCCAGCGCTGGTGGTTGATGACAATTATATCACTAATAAAGCACCTTGTCTGCTGCAAGCAAGCTCAAGCCCACCCATTCATCTTCTAACGGCTTTATCCAATGCAGGGGAGCCAAAGCTCTTTCCAGTAAGCAACGGGCACAAGGCAGGGTCACCCTGGACAGGACACCAGTCCACCACAGGACACACACCCCCTGGACAGGACACCAGTCCGTCACAGGACACACACAGACACTCACTCTCACCCCAGGGCCAGTTTCCCAGAAGCCAGTAAACCCACCAGCAGTGCTGACCACTGCACCAATGTGCCGCCCATTTCAACAGAGTCAAACAGACTCTTAAACAGAGAGAAAAAAGAAGCATTAGGGGTCAAACTGGAGATCACAAGCAGCCCACACAGAAACACTCTCCAGCAACGTGCTCAATACAGTGCGTCAGGTGAAAACTGCAGTTCAAGTTAGGATTTGACAGACAGTCAGCAAGGGTCGTTCACTGCTGCTAACGAGTACGGCTTGCTTGTCGTCCATTAGCAGAATTGTTTACGTGGACGGGGAAGGTGGGGGGCATTGACCTGGGGGCTGCAGGATCACTGAGCACAGATGCTTCTCCCGCTTCTCCCTCAGCACTCTCTGTGCCTGAACGTCGCTGTGTGCTTGGAGGGCTCTTGCTGCAGGAACGCTGCCTAACTGATTCCAGTTTCCTATCGGGGATGCATTTCTAAATTGGCTTTTGGGTTTTAAAAAGACCAAATGGAAGTTGTAATTGGTATCAAAGCTGTATGATGTGAGAGGTTCAGACCAGGCTCCATTCACCCCGTGGGCGTGTCTGATACAGTGCCACTCCTCCTGTGGGCATGTCTCATACCGAACTACTCCCACATGTGGGCGTGACTGATACAGTGCCACTCCTCCTGTGGGCATGTCTCATACCGAACTACTCCCACATGTGGGCGTGACTGATACAGTGCCACTCCTCCTGTGGGTGTGTCTCATACCGAACTACTCCCACATGTGGGCGTGACTGATACAGTGCCACTTCTCCTGTGGGCGTGTCTCATACCGAACTAATCCCACCTGTGGGCGTGTCTGATACAGTGCCACTTCTCCTTTGGGCGTGTCTCATACCGAACTAATCCCACCTGTGGGCGTGTCTGATACAGTACCACTCCTCCTGTGGGCGTGTCTCATACCGAACTAATCCCACCTGTGGGCGTGTCTGATACAGTGCCACTCCTCCTGTGGGTGTGTCTCATACCGAACTAATCCCACCTGTGGGCGTGTCTGATACAGTACCACTCCTCCTGTGGGCGTGTCTCATACCGAACTAATCCCACCTGTGGGCGTGTCTGATACAGTGCCACTCCTCCTGTGGGCGTGTCTCATACGGAACTACCCCCCACCTGTGGGCGTGTCTGATACAGTGCCACTCCTCCTGTGGGTGTGTCTAATACAGAACTACTCCCCCTGTGGGCGTGTCTCAGACAGTGTCACTCCCCCTGGGGGCTGAGAGCAGAGGGGTGAGAGCAGGGCTGGGCCGACACTCTCTCTCATAAAGGTGTTCTGACCCGAGAGCTGGGCTGTGGAGCTCCCTGTGGAGACCAGGGCATGGAATTGAAATTCTTCAAAGGTCACTCTCGCAATCACGCCAAGACTTCTGCTGCTCTCTGACGTTCTGTCATGAGTCTGAGAGACGTCACCCCTCCCTCCCCCCACAGCTCTGCAGTCCCATATGTGCTGTAATTTGTGTCAAACAGATGCCGTTCTCATCTTCTCTGCCGGTCGGACTCCTCCGTGCTTCGCTGAGCTTGGAATCGTGGCTGTTTGTCAAGGCAGCTCGGCACTGTGCAGGGGAGAGAGCGAGAGGCTGAGGGAGAGATCGATTGTTTCTCAGCAGGCTGCTGAAAGATCAGCTTTTCAGCTCAGGGATGCTGTCAGGGGCTCCTATAGGGTGAAGGCCTATTTTTCTGGAGAAAGAAATATGATCTCATTCTGGTTGCTCAAAAGAGTTTTCGGTTAATTTGGAGGTTAGAAAACTCAATTAACTCCAACAACAAGACCGGTCCTAATGGCTCTGGCAATAGCTCTGCTGTATAGACAGGGCACCAGGCCATTATAATACATTGCACTGTATTCTCCATTGACTTGCCTGGTGGAATAAACAATTCTCCAGATAACAAGGTGTGCTTCCTGCCTTAGTCTCAAACGCACTCTGTGTTTTTCACTCTGTCCAACTCTGTCCAACGGCTCGGGCTCCAGATCTTTCCCGTATCAGTCGTGGGGGCGTGGTTACAGGGGGGTCACTGAGTGGGGGAGGTGGGGGTGCTTGCAGACCTGCCAGCTGGGACATGTCTCCTGCTTGGCTCTTCGGCAGCTCTGACTCTCCTGAGGCCTGTGTAGCAGTAATCGGACTCCCATTGCGTAGCAGTCCGGTCCATTTCGGTTCCCGTTTTCCAGGGAGCGTGCCTGTGCGAGCAGCTCTTTGTCATTTGAGGCTGCAGTGTCTGTCCTCGCACCTCTCAGACCTGCCCCATGGGTGAAGTTTAATGTGGAGCTTCTGAGCTCTCAGGCCTGTTTTATTGCAGCTCCACTTCACAATGACATCTCAGAAAAGAGCTGCAGCTGTCTGTGAGCCGTGTCTGTCCCTCACCCATCACACACACACACTCATACTCTCACACAACCACACACACTCATACTCTCACACTATTCAGGGCTTCATTATGGACATTTCCATTCAAGCTGATATATATTTTTTTTCATTTTTGATGCATTTGTTTTTCATCTCTTCTCTACATTTTCATGAGACCTTCAAACACAAAGTAAAAAGAGCGTTAAAATGCACTTTCACATTTGTGCTGACACCTTGTGGTTAGGTCTGAAACAGCAAAAGGTTTGTTTTTTTACTAGCAGTATGTGTTTTACAGACGATTTTAAATCCATCTTGAATCTCAAAGGGCAAAAGATAATCGCGCTTCGATTGAAAATAAGATTAAACCCTGTTTTCTGACATGATGACAACGTCGTTTAACACAATATGCTTTATTTTAAAAAGGCATGCGAGTGACCTTTTCCCCCATCGGAAAGGACCTGGGGGGAGTATCTAGCTGGGGGGATTTTGGCAGCAGGGGTCCGGGGGTGACGCGGGTCGGGTGCTGACACCCGTCTCTCCATACAGCAAACACACAGCTGTGAGCTTCCACAAACCTGCATCTCATTAAACTACCTATTGAAAGGACCACTCTAACCCCTCTCTCTCAGTGCAGTGTTCATGTACTGGAGTGTCCAGTCAGTGTGTCTGTATTAACCCCTCTCTCTCTCAGTGCAGTGTTAATGTACTGGAGTGTCCAGTCAGTGTGTCTGTATGAACCCCTCTCTCTCAGTGCAGTGTTCATGTACTGGAGTGTCCAGTCAGTGTGTCTGTATTAACCCCTCTCTCTCTCTTTCAGCCCCAGACAGTGAATGCTGCCTCAGGCCCACTGATGGCTGAGCCCCAGGTAGCGATGTTCTGCGGACGACAGATTCTGCACATGGACACCCGGACTGGACGCTGGGAGCCCGACCCCATAGGGAGAACAGACTGCTATACTGACCAGGCCCAGATACTGTCCTACTGCCAGGAGGTACATACTGACACTATCACTCTGATTGACAATCTAGCACACTGACTGACTCTCCGGCACACTGACCGACTAGCACAGTAACAGTGTCTGACAGACATGATCACACTGACTGGCTGACACACACGGTGTGTTACTAAGTTTAACAGTTACAGTGGAACCTGTCTGTTCCAAAGTACTCTGACGGCAACAGTCTTTTACTGTACTGAAGTGAGGACGACAGGAGCAGTGGGTGGATGACCGACGCGGTGTGACAGCTCAGGCTGGAGAAACCCGCTCCTTGAGCTCTACCTGGAGGTAGCAGACGCACTCTGGAGGCTGGGCAGGGACCAGAGCAGAGCCGCTGAGAAATCTCACAGCTAGGCAGAGATGTGACGCACAGCTCGCTCAGCAAACATGGCCTCTCTCTTCTTCTCTCTCTCATTTCCCTTGTCCTGTCGGTATCTATGCAGTCACGTGCGATGGGCAGCCTGCCGAAATACTCCTTGGCAAAGCCCTGTCAGCCCATCTCTCCCCCCCTCTCTGACTGGTCTGCAGGAACAGCGCCCCCCCAGGCCCTCCGCCCCACCCTCCCCCAGTCACGCAGGGAGGTCATGTGACGCCACTCCCTGCTGTGAAGCCCCTAGTCAGTCTATATCCCTGTGCCCCTTCTGTACCCACGTCTGTCCCTCTCTGTGCCCCTGGCCCTGCTCCTCTGGCTCCTGGCCTTTGCCGCCTCTCTGCTCCTCCCTCCTGTCCTAACCCGACTCCCTGTGTCCGTCCAGATGTACCCCGACTTGCAGATCGTGCGTGTGGAAGAGGGCCCCTCACCCGTCACCATCTCCAACTGGTGCCACCGGCCCGGCGGGCACTGCCAGAGCCACCCTTACATTGTCATCCCCTACCGCTGCCTGGGTAAGACTGTCCGTCTGTCTCCGTGCCCACCTGCACTCTCCCTCTCTCTGCTTCAGGGTCTAATCTGCCCGCCCCCTGTCCCCTGTCTCTCGTCCCCTCTCCCTCAGTAGGAGAGTTTGTCAGCGAGGCGCTGCTGGTGCCAGATCGCTGCCGCTTCCTGCACCAGGAGCAGATGGACGCCTGCGAGAGCTACGTGTACTGGCACAACATCGCCAAGGAGGTGAGCGCCTGTGTGTCGCTCTGTCTGCACTGCGCCATGTGCACTGAGCCCAACGACTGGCACACCTAATGTGTACGGACTGCTGTCTCGGTGTACGGACCGGTTTGACTGTACGGACTGTTGTCTCTGTGTACAGACTGGTGTGACTGTACGGACTGCTGTCTCTGTGTACGGACTGGTGTGACTGTATGGACTGTTGTCTCAGTGTATTGACCTGTGTGTCAGTGTACAGACTGCTGTCTCGGTGTATGGACCAGTGTGACTGTACGGACTGCTGTCTCTGTGTATGGACTGGTGTGACTGTATGGACTGTTGTCTCAGTGTACGGACTGGTGTGACTGTATGGACTGTTGTCTCAGTGTATTGACCTGTGTATCAGTGTACAGACTGCTGTCTCGGTGTATGGACCAGTGTGACTGTATGGACTGTTGTCTTGGTGTATGGACTGCTGTAACGTCTCTCGGTGTCTCAGGCCTGCTCAGCAGATAGCCTGGAGCTCCACAGCTACGGCATGCTGCTGCCCTGTGGGGTGGACAGGTTTCGGGGCGTGGAGTACGTCTGCTGCCCGGGGCGAGCGGCTGGCGGGCGAGCCGAGGGCGAGGAGGGGGGCGAGACGGGGAGCCCTGTGACCACAGCTGACCCCAGGGCCGGCCCAGGGTAAGAGCTGGACGCCGGGACGAGAGGGAGACGGGGTGTCTGGGGAGGGCAGGAGAGAGGGACGTGTTCCCTCATCGGTTCGTCCGCTCTGTCTTCCCCCGCAGAGCCAAGGTGACCGCCCCCCCAGCGAGCCCGTCCCCCGACCCCCAGGCAGAGGGGGACGAGGACGAGGAAGAGGAGGAGGAGGGCGTGCGTGATGAGGAAGAGTATGAATACTCCATTGACTCTGGGCCCTACCAGGCCTCCGACTACCTGGACTCCCTCTACTACGAACGGGGTGTCCCCACCCCGCGCGGACCCCCAACGCAGCCCCCGCAAACTGTGGGAGACTCCGGTAAGACCCCGACTCTCGCCCGCACCCGCGTGACTCTGCTCTACAGCGCCCCCCTGACCACCTCTCTCCTGCGTCGCCCCCTCGCTCCAGCGGTGCCCACCCCCCGGCCCACGGACGGCGTGGACGTGTACTTCGAGATGCCCGGTGACGACAGCGAGCACGCCAACTTCCTGCGCGCCAAGATGGACCTGGAGGAGAGGCGGATGAAACGCATCAACGAGATCATGAAGGAGTGGGCGGAGGCAGACAACCAGTCCAAGAACCTGCCCAAGTCAGACCGGCAGGCCCTCAACGAGGTGAGGAGGGAGAGACCTGCCTCTCAGTGCAGTGTTCATGTACTGGAGTGTCCAGTCAGTGTGTCTGTATGAACCCCTCTCTCTCTCAGTGCAGTGTTCATGTACTGGAGTGTCCAGTCAGTGTGTCTGTATGAACCCCTCTCTCTCTCAGTGCAGTGTTCATGTACTGGAGTGTCCAGTCAGTGTGTCTGTATGAACCCCTCTCTCTCTCAGTGCAGTGTTCATGTACTGGAGTGTCCAGTCAGTGTGTCTGTATTAACCCCTCTCTCTCTCAGTGCAGTGTTCATGTACTGGAGTGTCCAGTCAGTGTGTCTGTATTAACCCCTCTCTCTCAGTGCAGTGTTCATGTACTGGAGTGTCCAGTCAGTGAGTCTGTATTAACCCCTCTCTCTCTCCAGCACTTCCAGTCTGTGCTGCAGACTCTAGAGGAGCAGGTTGCTGGGGAGAGGCAGCGGCTGGTGGAGACTCACCTGGCCCGCGTCGTTGCCACGCTCAACAACAACCGCCGGGTGGCGCTGGAGAGCTACCTGTCCTCCGTGCAGGCGGACCCCGCCCAGCCGGACAGGGTGCTGCAGGCCCTGAAGCGCTACATCCGGGCCGAGCAGAAGGACCGGCGCCACACGCTGAGACACTACCAGCACATCGAGGCCGTGGACCCCCAGAAGGCGGAGCAGATGAAGTTCCAGGTGCTGAGAGAGGGAGGGAGGGAGGAGGGGAGCCCTCAATCATCTGTCCGACTGTCCGTCCAGTTTTTCCAGATGCTTTATCAAGGGCAACAGGCGCAGGGCAGGGCACCAGTCCATAACAGGACACACAGACACACACACACACCAGGGCCAGTTTTCCCAGAAGCCAGTTAACCCACCAGCATGTCTTTGGACTGTCGGAGGAAACTGGAACACCTGGAGGAAACCCACACAACCACAGGGAGAACATGCAGACTCCACACACATAGAGCCCCAGGAATTGAACCCAGGGCCTCAGCGCTGTGAGGTAGCAATGCTGACCACTGTGCCCATCCTTAATTATAAACACTAATATTCCAGTAATCATTCTTTGCACATTTCCTAGGAACACAAGCATATTTTCATAGGAGAGGAGCTGTTCAGCCCATCTAGCCTGCTGGGTGGTTCGCTTTGAATTGATCCTGGGATCACGTTCGGTCGGTTGTTGAAAGAGGCTTGTTATTGAGGAGTAGCTTGCTCCCCACTCCTGCCACCCTCTGTGTGAAGATGTGACAGACTGTGACTCTGTGCACGCAGGTGTACACTCACCTCCACGTCATCGAGGAGCGAATGAACCAGAGCCTGGCGCTGCTCTACAAGGTGCCCAGACTGGCCGATGAGCTGCACGACGAGATTCGTGAGTCTCTTAACATACTGTAGTGTGTCTCTCTCTCTGCAGTGCTACTGTACTGTAGTGTGTGTCTCTCTCTGCAGTGCTACTGTACTCTAGTGTGTCTCTCTCTCTGCAGTGTTAGTTCTCAGGTCCAGGCTGTGTGCCCAGGTTAATCTCTTCTCCTCTCTGTGCAGAGGAGCTCCTGCGATCAGAAAGGGCTGATGCCAGCGAGCTGCTGACCACCTCCTTCTCCGAGACACGGACCACCGAGGAGCTGCTGCCTGCTGAGAGTGAGGAAGAACGAGATGATGAGGAGGAGGAGGAAGAAGAGGAGAGGACCTTTCCTCCCCGGCCCTACCCTCCCCACTTCAATACGCCAGGTAGACTGGCACAGTCACTCTGGCACACTGACTGGCACACTGACTGATACTCTGACACCCTGGCACCCTGACTGACACACTGGCACCCTGACTGGCACCCTGACTGACACACTGGCACCCTGACTGACACGCTAGCAAACTCACCGGCAGTCTGACTGGCATGGGCCCACTGAGCGACACGTCGGAAATTGACTTAAATAAAATTCTAAAGCCCTCTCTCTCTCTCCTTTCTCTCTCTCTCTCCTCTTCTCCCTGCACTCTGCCTGTCCTGCACCCTGAAAACCAGACTCCCAGACCACGAAGAAAGGTAGGTTTCCTCTGTAGATCAGGGATAAAGCTCCATTCACGCTACCTCTGCAGTCATCTACTACACTTTCCCTGCTGTCCATAGTCGACATCCGTACATCTGTCAGTTTCCGTGAGCCTGTGACCCTGGAGGGTCTCTCCCAGCAGCACCAGGGGCAGCCTCCATTGTAGAGCCCTGGGGGGAGTGAGAAAGTGCCCGTTCAGCACAGCCAGTCTCGCTGGAGGAGGGAGACTCCAGGCACACTGACCCAGTCGGACAGCCGTGCCTGGAGTCTAGCCAGCATGCTCAGGCAAACTGTGCAAAACCAAAACGATTCCTTTGTCATCATCGGCGCCAGCTCTGGGGGTGCCGGGTAAAAAAATAGGGCCCCCTGCTGAAGCAGGGGTGAGGGCATTTTTACTTTGCACCTGTTTGGGAGGGACATCGCCGTAGGATGACATTATATGTCTATTAATACTGGCATGTCTTGTCCTGGACTCAGTGGTCAACTTATTGGTCTGTTAGTTAATTATGATTCAGTTGATTCGTCAGTTTCATAATGAGATCACATGCGTAAATAATATTTGATCTAAAAGAAGTGTTCGCTGCCGACCTGCAAACTTCACAGGCAGTCTGCCTATTTCAGAAATCAATATTTTTAGGATTCTGAAAAGCAGCCCAACAAAAAGCAGTTGTCAGACCTCTGGGTCTGCACTTGACTTGAATTCTGGTTTCAAAAGCCCAAATGACATGACACCACAAAGCCTCTAGAAAGCTTGACGAGTTCTTCGTTGACGTGGATGAATGTCATCTTGGTTAATTAGCACCTGTGCTGGAGGCCCCAGTGCACTTTTTATTCCAGCTCATCATTTAACGAACTAAATGACCTCGTTACTGTCTCACTGGAGCGGTTTGACAGATTCTCCCAGCTCTTCAGACACCTCCAACAGTAAAGATTAGATTAGATTGGATTAGAATAGACACAGTTTTAAAGTGACTTTTAACAATCAGTTGTAAACAGCAATTATATAATAGGCTGAATTTCACAATCCACATTTTTCACTGCACAAAACTGACAACAAAATGTCAGTGACAGCATCAGAACTGAAACAGGCTAGATGAGCACTGAGCGATTCATTCACCTGTGTAAACGAGACAGAAAGGCAGGCAGGCTTTGCGAGTGCAAACACTGGGCTCGGTTTTCCTAACGGGATTATTCCTTCCTCTCTTCCCTGTTTGTCGGTCAGTCTCAGGCATGGATGAGTACGACTACGCCACCGTGGACAAAGTCCCCAGTTACGAGTACGAAGAGAAGGTAAGGGAAGGGGAACCCCCCCTTCTGGAATGTTAATCCAGTCGCCTTTGTTTAAAATATCAAAAGCAGCACAAAGCAACGTTCTGAACGAGAGGCTACTCATCCCGTCCTGCTGGTTTGGTCGTTACCAGTCAGTTTATCCCAGGATCTCAACCAGCTACTTCTTGAATGAATAATAATAATAATAATAAACTTTATTTTATATAGCGCCTTTAAAGGTGGCTTCTCAAAGCGCTTTACAGGATGACAATAACAATAAATAAGAAGACTAAACAATAAATAAGAAAATTTTACAAGACAGGACACAATTATAATTACAACAATACAACAATAAAAATAGAGGAGACCGTGGAAGATGGTATTAAGAAGAGCAGAGGGGTGAAGAATGGAACCAGTTAAGTAAAGGCTTTTCTGAAGAAGAAGGTTTTGAGTCTGGATTTGAAGGAGTTTAGAGAAGGTGACTCTCTAATATCCTTGGGCAAAGAGTTCCAGAGCTTGGGGGCATAGCAGGAGAAGGCCCTGTCGCCCATACAATGTAGACGGGCTTGGGGGACAGTAAGGAGAGCAGAATTTGAAGAGCGGAGGTTGCGAGGTGGGGAGTAGGGCGATAAAAGTTCAGACAGGTATTGAGGTGCCAAGCCATGTAAAGCCTTGTAGGTGAGCATGAGGATTTTAAAGTCTACGCGGAATTTGACCGGAAGCCAGTGCAAGGACTCCAGGATAGGAGTAATGTGAACACTTGTACTAGACCTGGTCAGGATTCTGGCTGCTGAATTTTGGACATACTGCAGCTTGTTCAGAGTAGATTTAGATACACCAGGGAGCAGAGCATTGCAGTAGTCAATTCGGGAGAATACAAATATGTTGATCAGCTTTTCAGCCACAGTTAATGATAGCATAGGGCGTAGTCTTGCGATATTTCTAAGGTGAAAAAAAGATGTTTTGACAGTATGCTGTACATGTGGGTCGAATGTTAAGCCAGAATCGAATATAACCCCAAGGTTTTTCAATTTAGACTGAAGCTCAAGTACAGAGCCATCTACAGACAGGGTTACAGGACTGGCTTTACGAAGTTGATGGGGGGTACCAATAAGCATGACTTCAGTCTTGTCACAGTTAAGATGAAGGAAGTTTTGAGTCATCCAAATTTTTATGTCAGAGATGCAGTTAGATAGAATAGAGACAGCCACGTCAGCGTCGGGTTTGGTATGGATGTATATTTGAGTATCGTCAGCGTAAAAATGAAAGCTGAGGCCATGTGATCTTAAAAGCTGACCAAGTGGGAACATGTAAATGCTGAAGAGCAAGGGGCCCAGTATTGAGCCCTGAGGGACACCAGACTTGACAAGACCGATTTCAGACCTGTACCCATTGAGAGAGACAAAGTGACAGCGATCAGTGAGGTAAGACTTAAACCATTTGAGGGCAGTGTCAGAGACTCCAAACACAGTCTCGAGACGAGAAAGCAAGATGTTATGGTCAACAGTGTCAAAGGCAGCACTGAGATCAAGAAGGATGAGTATGGAAAGAGAACCAGAATCAGAAGCTATTAGGAGATCGTTGGTGACTTTGACTAGGGCGGTTTCTGTGCTGTGAAGTTGACGGAAGCCAGATTGGAGGGGTTCGAAAAGGTTGTTTGTCATGAGGTGGTTATGTAACTGAAGTGTGACAGCACGTTCTAGAATTTTAGAGAGAAAGGGTAAGTTGGAGATGGGGCGAAAGTTGTTAAGATTGTCGAGAGCCATGTTAGGCTTCTTTGGCACTGGGGTAATAGCAGCAGTTTTGAGGACCGTTGGTACAATGCCGGTTCTCAAGGATTCGTGTATTATATTGAGGACAATGGGACAGAGAGAAGAGAAATAGGACTGGAATAAAGTGGTGGGAATGGGATCTAAAATAGATGTGGTGGGTTTCATGCTCGTAACTAGTTTGTTTAGGGATGCTGAGTCAAGAAGAGAGAAGCTGGAGAGACGGGAACCAGAGAAGTTGGATGAGGAGGGAGGAGGTGTGGAAATTATATCCGTAGTGGAGAGAATGTGATGCCGGATGTTGTCAATCTTAGAACTAAAGAAATCTAAAAATGTGTTGCAAAGTTGTGATGAGGCAGGTAATGTGGTGGGGCAGTTTGGCTTGAGCAGTCTGTTGATGGTGGAGAAAAGATGTCTGGGATTGTTTTGGTGATTTTCAATGATGTGAGAGAAGTAGGTGGATCTAGCAGACTCTATAGTAACCTTATAATCAGATAAGTAATCTCTCCAGGCCTGATAATGTACATTGAGGCCGGAAAGACGCCACCTACGCTCAAGTTTGCGAGAGGCTGCCTTCATGGAACGCAGATGGTCATTGTACCAGGGGGCAGGGCGAGAGAAGGAGATGGTTCGAGTTTTTAAAGGAGCAAAGGTGTCGAGGGTAGATAAAAGAGCATTGTCAAGTAACTGTATTTTGTCCTCTAGAGGGTCAGAGGAAGAGAAACAGGATAAGGAGGACAGAACAGAATTTGCAAACCTTGGGTGATCAATTGATCGCCAGTTGCGGAAATTTACAGAGCGTGAGGGGGAAGTGTTAGAAACAGGTAATTCCAGATTGAAAAGAATGGCTAAGTGGTCAGAGAGGCCTAGATCAAGGGGGGAGCAGTGGGAGACAAAGGAGTCATTTGCAATAATTAGATCTAAGGTGTGTCCTTTGTTATGTGTAGGGCTACAAACAAACTGAGCAAGGTCAAAGCATCCCAAAAGAGAAAGGAAGTCTTTAGCCAGACTGGAAGAGGTTGAATCAATGTGTATATTAAAGTCCCCTAGAATAAGGATCCTTTTAAATTTAAGGGATAAGAATGAGAGAAAATCAGCAAACTCACCTAAGAAGACTCCACTGGGTTTGGGTGGTCTGTAAACTGTGGCAATAATAGTAGATTGGGGGATAGAAACATTTAAAACAAGACATTCAAAAGAAGAGGGAGGAGGTATAGCTATAGGACTTAGACTGTAAAAAAGGTTGTAAATAACAATGATGCCCCCGCTTCTGCCTGAAAGATGCGGAAGGTAAAAGAAACCATATCCAGGAGGAACTAGTTGGTTGAACAGGAGTCCATCGTTTTGTTTGTGCCAGGTTTCGGTTAAGCACAGAAGGTCCAGTTGTTTTTCTTTGATAATGTCACATAAAAGAAGAGCCTTGCTGTTAACGGAGCGGGTGTTGAGTAGCGCTGATCTGGCCAGTCTCGGGGATGCAGGGGGAAGCCAGGGTATCAGTTTCAGCAACTTGCCTGATAGGTTGTTCCAGACTCCCACCACCCTTTGTGTAAAGTGGTGCCTCCCGCTCCTGTTCTCTGGTTTTAAACTCACCACTGTGGTTTGTGTGTCACTGCTGATTCTGAAGACGTCCACTGGGCTGACCCTGTCACTGCCTTGGAGGGTTGTGAATGTTTGTATCAGATTGCCTGTTCAATACTAGTAGTAAGGAATCTTGTCTTCTGTTGCTTCTGCCTGGCAGTGCAGGACATGGCTTTAAGCCCTGAATTAACTTAATGAAATCCCCCCGAAATGAATTCAGTTAATTCAAGGGGCTTTACAGGCATGGCTGACATGGTGCTGTCAAGGCAAGTTTGTGACGTGAGGTGGACTAGAACAACCTTTTTAAAGGTGTCAATGCCAGAAGTATGTGAAGTCAGTTGTCTGTCCTGCTGTCTACCTGTCCAGGTGAACACCTCCGTGGACATCAAGCAGGTGGTGTACAAGTCGTCTGGGATCCAGAGAGATGAGCTGGTAAGACTCCCCGTGACTCGTTAGAGAGGGCCTCGTGTCCTGTGTCTTAGTCCACTTGTGGGAGCATCTGAGTCACTATCTCTGCCAGTTACTCAGTCGATTTACTTTGTACCACATACATGTGCACACTGATTCACACACAGCTATTATCATGAGCACTACACCTCTCTGTGCTTTTACCCTGATCTCACTGGGCCTTACTGCACTGTACTGTGCTTTTACCCTGATCTCACTGGGCCTTACTACACTGTACTGTGCTTTTACCCTGATCTCACTGGGCCTTACTGCACTGTACTGTGCTTTTACCCTGATCTCACAGGGCCTTACTGCACTGTACTGTGTTTTTACCCTGATCTCATTGGGCCTTACTGCACTCTACTGTGCTTTTACCCCGATCTCACTGGCCTTTACTGCACTGTACTGTGCTTTTACTTCGTTTTAGACCCCACCTGTATTAAATCCAAATCGCTTTTTCTCATCCCTCACACCTCCTCCCTTCCCCATCTCCTAGCAACCAGACGCCCTGGAGACCTTCAACCGCGGTGCCATGGTGGGGCTGCTGGTGGTGGCGGTTGCCATAGCGATGGTGATGGTGATCAGCCTGCTGCTGGTCCGCAGGAAGCCGTACGGGACCATCAGCCACGGGATAGTGGAGGTAAGGGAAGGGCAGAGCGCCCCCTCCTGGCCAGCTCAGGCTGGACAGCCTCCACCTAGTCGACATCCACACAGGACAGATTCGATCACTGAGTGACTGATGACTTCTCTGCCCTTACGAAGTGAAGTCATCTGTCCTTAACAGGATGGGATTAACTATGGCTTTTTGTGCCCACTAGTCAGAAGGTGAAACACAAACAAACATAATCTGTTTAATAAGAATACATTGCATTTATAGAGCACATTTCATCCTCAAAAAATGTCAGAATGTCACTGCAGTCCACCTGGGAGACGCACAGTGGCCACTCTGCACCAGCGTCGTTATTGACCAGCTTGTCAGGATCTCGTCCTCCTGTAGCACAGTGTGCCCAGTCATCAATGGGGCATAAGGCCTCAGTATAGAAATGCTGGTCCAGAGGGAAGGGCGCCACCTAGGGGTCTCCCAGCACATTTCCAGCAGCGACCTGGTTTTCCTTAGGGGTCTCTCATGCCTGGACTGACCAGGGCCTGCCTTGCTTAGTTCCTGAGATCTGATGAGATTAGGCTACAGGGTGGAAGTTGCAGCCGTTAGTTGACCACTGGTGGGTCGATGTGGATAAATTCTCTCTGTGCCCCACAGTTTCACCCCGCCTACTCGCTCTCTCTCTCTCTCTCTGACAGCAGGTTGACCCCATGCTGACCCCGGAGGAGAGGCAGCTGAACAAGATGCAGAACCACGGCTACGAAAACCCCACCTACAAATTCTTAGAGCAAATGAACTGAAAGGATTGGATTGGGGGAGGGCGGGGCGGGGGCGGGGTCACATGCCACACCCTCACTCACATGGAAACCATGATCTCACCGCAAAGCCCCTCCCCTTCCCCTCACTAGTGGGAGGGGCGGGGTGGATGACGGAGGGGGACAGGGGGCGTGGCCTAGCCTCCCCTGTGTCTCACAGTGCTCCTCAAAAAACGAGATTCGATTAAGGAAATGACGCTGAGGAGCAGACCAACGTTAAAGTGCGCCCTGTAATCTCTCCACTCCCCCCTGCACCTCACCAGTGAACTGTAATCATTCCAAAAACCCCAAAACAGCATCCCCACCTGATCCCTGCCTGTGCACACTCTCGTAGCCCTGATTGTGGATGTGGTTGTTATTTTTGAGCTGTTCCAGCCACTGAAGTGGCCTGCTGGTTGTCAGTCTTATTTTTAGGGATTCCTCTTAGGCGACTGGTAGTTTGGTCACTGGTCACTCTTTTCTCAGCTGTCCAGTGTAGGTGAGCGGACATCGTTCGCTCGCTCGCTCGTCGCAAACTGCCCATTGCAAAACGGACAAACCGCGATCGACAGCGAGCCGGTCACTCAGTTCGATACCCGCTCCTATATTCAACATCCCCGCAAAACCTACTGTTTGTTTTTTAAAATAATCTTCCTGTGTTGGACCGGGAGAATCACGCAGACTCCAGGGCTCTGTGACCCGGGTTCGGAGAGTACGGTTCTCCGGACTGGCTCAGAAGCGCGGCGTCTGTTTTTTTATTTGCCAAAAAATGTTGGAGAGAAGCGCTATGACAATTTCGCCTCCACCACCACGTCCCCTCGTATCAACCAGGAGATCGTGTAGCGATACGTGGGTTCCGACTGGACACGCACACTCCCCCGTGTCTCAGTTCGGCGTTAGTTAGTCCGCGGACTGACGCTCGAGTTGAAGGTGTGCGGTTTGGAAGTAGATGCCCTTACTTCTTATTTTTATATATATTCTCCTGATTGATTTTTCTTTCTTTCGTGGTGAAAGAGTCTGATACCTGTGTTGATATGTGTTGGGGATAATGACGATGAGAATTATCATAAATAATATTATATATCAGCATGTTCGTTTTAAGAAAAGATTTCCAATGACAGAGTTATGGAACTACCTATCTTGTCCGATTTAATTCGCAGAAGAGCAGCGGCGCCGTCTGATGACGTCAGTAAACCGACACCTCCCTTTTGTAGTTCTTTACTTCCTTCACGCCCCAGTACGACCGAACTTGCCCGGTTTCTGTGTGTAACAAGGTCGTCCCGTTATAAGTACCCCCCGCCTTCCAGATCCCTGCGGTAATATATGTTGAACATCCCAAACATGTGAAAATTCAGTTTTGAAAACCAGGAGATAAGAGAGATAAGGAGGTGAGATGGGTCATAGGGAAGATTGTAACCATCACTTTCTCACCCTCTCCCTCTCATTCTCTGTAAGGAGCTTCTGTTTTAGGATCTGGGAGTCTTTATGGTCGGTGTTGTACATATTAACTTGAAATTCATGTATATACATTAGCAGATTGTCATTTTTGAAAACAAAAAAAGCACGTTAGTTGTCTGTTCATGTGTCACCAGGACTGGTGAAGTCTTTTGCAGAGGAAATCGAGCTTTTTGTGTGAAGGAGATGGTTTTCATGCCTTATTCAAATCACCTGGAATTATCGGAGACCACGGACATGGCGATGAAGCCGATCCGGTCGTGAGCTGTAGGGTTTGTGCTCCTGTCGGATGTGCAAGTTCTTGCATGAAACTAGACCGGTCTTGTACTCTATCCTGATAGGATTCTAGTCTTTTGTTAAGCCTGTTCCGAGCATATGTGGGAATTTAGAGACTTAAAAGAGATGGTAGTTTGAAAGTCTCCTTTCCCGCAGTGCATTGAGTTTTAAAACTGATTTAGCTTTGTAATTGCGACAACGTCTTATAAAGGGCTGGACCGAAGAACCATAGACAGCTGCATGCTAGATTTGATCCTGCATTCTCCGTGAATTAGGTGAAATAATCATTGAACACTGAAATTTCTTGAATGGTCTTGATTTGTAGATACGGGAGTGCACCCCACACCCTACGAGAAATGAGCAAGGGCCTTCACCAGTTAGACTTTGTTTATTTTTTGTAATGACACGACTATGTGATCTGTAAATATTTAAGACGAGTTGTTTTGTCACATTTTGCGGCAATGAAACACTTTTCGATGTTTAAACGAGCAAAAACTAAATAAAACTAGAAGCCTAGCGTAAAACGTTAAACGTAAAACGTTTCCGTCGTCGAAGAGTGTTGCCTTGGATGTTTTTTTTTCCCTTTTGTTGTTTCTACTGATATTTTGTCCTTCTGCGTAGTTCCCGCACCCTGTGTACATTCCGAGGTTAAAACCCTCTTTTTACACTTCTAAGCGTTTTGAAATGTAACCCAAGTCCAAAAATACTCTTTTAAAAAGCATGCAACATTGAAGCGATGTGTAGAAACGTGTCTGGGAGTCAAGTGGTAAATTACAAAGTTTTGGGTTTTCCATTGCAGATGCATTTAATGCCCAAGCAGCAGAAAAAAAAGAAAGGTTTTAAACATTATATTAGCAGCTTTAGTCTGAGATCTATCTAGGCTTCGCAGAATTCGATTAACAAACCCCTGTGCTAAGATAAGAGAGTTAAACAAATAAATTATAAACATGGCTGATTGAAACAGACTGTTGTAGTACCAGCACAGGGGTCTGAAATTGTTACATCTGAATGTATTTTAATATAATATAGGCTGATGTACGTGATTATTTTTCTGATTTAGTCTAGCGTTGTCAGGGAAACAGAAGGTAATGTTGAGGCCTAGTGCGCACGGCGAAGCCTGGGGCCACAGTAGTTTCCTTAGGCCGAGTGATGTGCTTTGACAGGTGGGCGAGTCCAGCTAAATTATCAAAGCTATAAATAAAACAATGCTTTTCTTGGAAATAGTTTACGTGTGTTTTATAAAATGTTGTTAATCACTTGATTTTGATGTGCGGAGCTGTCTGCATTTGATTGTATAGCATAAACATTCTCTCATGTCTGTGTTTGTCACTTTGTCCTCCACTGAAGATATTTTGCTTTTTCTTCTTCGATTGAAAATAAGTTTTTTGTGAAGAGCAAAGCTCTGTCTCATGTATATATATTTTTTGTAAATAACTGCTATCAAAGGTTGTCACTGATTGACAAGGCACAGCCCTAGCCTCCTGTTCTGGGGACAGTTGTCTTGTTATTTTTTATTGTATTTTACATTTATTCAGTCCCTCATTTTAAAAAAGCAAAGTGTCTGAACTGTAACGTCAAGGACATGTTGAAGCCTGTGTCTCAAGTTAAACTACCAGGTCTTTCGCTGCTAGTAAGAAGACTTCTCTGGCCACCCTTCATATTTGAGAATGCTAACGAGGCTTTACAAATGCATAGCAAAATAAACCAAGCAATTAGCCTCCTGATTTATACCTGGAGCATCAGTGTGGATGGTTCTGGACACATAAGTGAGAGATTACAGTTGTATCCCTGATCAAGGTACTTTACCCAGAGCACTCCAATAAAATACCCAGCAGTATAAATGGCTGTTAAAGTCACTTTGGATACAAGTATCGGCTGAATAAAATAGTACTAGCAAATAGATCTCAATGCTGGATCTTGAGGTGTGTGACCCAGTAGCTGTTCTGTTTTGCTTTAAATGGTCAGCAGCTCCAGGGTGTGCAGAAGAGAGAAACGGGTTTGATTAAACTCCAATTGGATCAGTTTAACCCTCCTTCCAGGGGAGGAGCCATTAATTAATAATGGAGGGCAGGTGTATCCGCACATTTTCAGCACTCTGAAACACCAGCACCTGAAGAGCTGGAAGAAGCTGCTGAACTGGTCCAGGGGAGCCTACAGTGAGCTGCTTTAGGTCATGAAGAGCTCAGTTGGATTGAAAGCTATGGACCAGGGGTGTCACACCCAGAGGCTGTTGTCTTCTGCTCCACTCGAACATTCGATTGCATGGTGGGTGTAATTATTTATTTAACTGCATTAGTGATATTTCTGACCTAGCTCCAAAGTGTTTTGTAGGTAGCTGCATTTAGAGATAGTTAGGAGTTATCAGCTGTGAAAGACCTTAAGAAACATCTCCTGTGTATCAAAGTAAGAAATCCATTAGGTTAATTGTTGAACTAACTGCTCAGGTTGGAACAAATAAAACCCAGAAGATAGCAGTCCTTCTGGGGACTGGGTTTGGTACCCCTGCTGTAGACACACTGGCCCCAGACACAGAACTGGGGACCCCTGGAGACAGATTGGCCTTCCATCCAGGGGTTTCCATAGTGACAGGAGGCTGGCTGGGTTGAACTTGAAACCCCTGAACTTAAGTCCTTGACAGTTGCTGGATTGGTGACAATTTATAAAACCCGGGAGAAGGCATGGTCTAGAATTGGGCACCATTTTTACAAGCAAGATTAATATAGTCAGGAGGCTGGGGGGGGGGCTTGGTGGGTGTTTTTTACATGGGCTTGTTTTTAGAGGCTGAAGCTGCCTTTTGCTTAAATGAACTTTGACACTGTATCGTTTCCAGCTTGTGTGCAATTAGCTCATTTTTATTTTGTTGCTTTCTAATTTTTTTACCCCTCCCCATCTCCTACCCAAATAAAACTCTGAAACATACACAGTTAATCACGTATTATAATTGTACATCTTTACTTTTCGTATGTCTGGAACCACACTCACAATACACAATGAAACCTATTAGTTCTGCTATTCAGTAAACCACTACTTTAAACATGAACTCATTGTATACAATTAATATGTATAATATAAAATAGATATAGTTTATTAAATACACCTGCTGTGTGGACTTCGCATGTTCTGCTCCATGTTTTGAAGGGGTTTTCGAAGTTTAATGGAACCAGCTCTGAGTGTTGACTGAGGGAGTCAGTGTGACAAAGTCCAGCAGGTGGCGCTAGTGGTCTTTCTGACCGCAGTAGAGGCACTGCGCTGATCCCGCTTTTTTTCCTGCATCAGCGCCGGAGGCTGCTGGTAAGACACCTGTAACGGGCAGCGCCGGAAGACCAAGTGCAGTTTCTTGCTCGATCGATCACTGAGCAGAGCTTTTAATTAGTTGTAGCCTTCAGCAGGATACTTCACTCACTCACTCACTCACTCACTCACTCACACAAACTGGTTCTCGCTTGACTTAATTGGCTTATATAAAGGATCTGAAAGTCTGCCGCAGGATGGAGGGCTGGGGCTGTGGGTTCGAGCCATGGCCACAGATCTGCAGCAGCTGTACGGTACGGGGACAAGATGCGATCAGCCCAGGCACACTCTCACAGGGCTCTGGAGCTGGTCTGCATACAAACCCAAACCCTGACACCCTGGGAACAAAACCTGCAGCAGCTGAAACAGGGAAAATGAAACAGAAAACCATTTTCTGCATGAAGGGGAATTTGCCCATCTGTAGACAACAGATCTTGGCTCCAGAGATCGGGTTTTTGGCAGCCCCTTCTTGGGACACGATTCGTTTTGTGTGTTGGGCTTTTCCAGAAGTCCCCATTTGAAAAAAAAACATGTCTAGAAGCCACAGGAATGTGCATACCACAGCAGGCATCTGAGAGCAAAAACGTCTTCTGTAATTCCGAAAGCATCAGGATGTTTTTACTGTCCATCCCAGATCAAAGCTAATAGGAAGCAAAATGAAAGTGATAGTTTGAAGGGTGCACATCTCTGTCATGTTGTCAAGATTTAATTGGATCTTAGCGGCTCCGACTGAACACTCCTAAAGGTGAAAAAAGTCAGCAAAACCCCCAAAGCAAAATCGGAAACAAAACCGTTGATTGTGTCTGCATTCAACCCTGCGGCAAACTGAACTTAGTTCAGGTGCACAGAATTACTTTGGCAAGACTCACAAGTATTAATGCCGTTAGTTCATTTGAAATAGTCTGCATAAGATCCTACAGTCAGGCAGCGAATGGAAAGTAAGGGGATGAGAACGAGCTACAGGCCTTTCCCATGTGGATCAGTCTTCTGTCTGCATGTTGTCATATCGCTACGTGTCCGTTTCTTCCACAGTAGCTGTATGTGGAGGATTTAGATGCACTGGTACTTCCTGTTCTAATTCACAACAGAGTAGCATTTTCACCCCTGTCTCTGATGACACAGGTCCCCAGCTGTCTACTAATTTTAATAGCAGCAACGCCAAATATGAGCACGCAGATTGTGGAAATACCTCTGTAAGGCTGCTTCAAGATGATTACTATTTGTTTATGAAACCCAGTTTGTAAAGTGATGGTAAATGTCTAACTTAGGCTTTATTATGGAAACAATGGATATGTATTAGTTATTTATTTCTTACCATCGTCCACAGGCGATAAGTACCTACTGTAAGCAGGCCTTATACAAGGGGTGTCCAATACACATCCATCCATTTTTAAACCAATTTGTCCAGGTCAAGGTCGCGGGTGTGCTCTGGTGTGCTCTGGTGTGACTGTGTACTGCTTTGCTTTGGGAAACCACCTGGACAGCTGTGGTGTTATTGATGAGCCAATTTAATGAACATCGTCCCACACTCGGACAGTTTACTTCAGAGAGGGTCGTGGATCGTGTAGCCACGTTGTTTGAGGCGCAGAGGGGAACAGTGATTTTATTATTTGAGGAGGAGGAGGGGGGAACATGTCCACATGGTTATTTCAAGTTCCACTCCCACAGCGCGCTGTCTTCGGGGGTTTGGCGTAGAAGCCGCTCGGTTCCGATTGGCAGCTCGGCGTCCTGCGCCAGAACACCAAGCAGACTGCGGCGCAGATCCAGAAGAGAATCGCGCTGTTCAGAGCAAAGAGAAAGTACACCAGGCCCAGTGCTGACGAACCACACCCTGCAAAGAAAGCACACAAACCTGAGCCCCCCCTTAAATAAAACACCAGGCGGCTGGAAACAGGGATGTCTTTGGAGGGACTGTAATTACTGGGGAGCTGCCACCAGGGGCCGCCAAAGGCTTCTAACTAGTGTTAACACATTCACCATGTGTCTCAAATCAAAATCAAAGTTTATTTATCAAAAGCACAACAATACAGCGTGCAGCAGTAGTTGCTGGCAATGAAATGTCTTTTCTGCGAGCTCACAAAAATCCCCCAAACACAAAAACACCAAATCAGGAGGTTTTTAACCTCCTGATCACCTTCTATTATTTAAACTCCAGAACACCTGTGCCAGTCCTGCAGTACAAGAAACCTTGTCAGAGAGATAGCAGCGTTGTGAAGATGTTTATCTAAAACTGCAGCGAGGTGATCTATTTCTGTGTCTGGTTTCGTATGTGTGTGTGGACCACAATAAAGAAGCACATGTTCACAGGTTAGTACTAGCTAGAAGCTGTACTGCAGGATGGGGGAGTGTACCGCATGGACCTGCATGCACAAAGGATCCCCAGCTGGGGTACTGGTCACCACCCCACCACTGGAGTCTGGTGCCCGCCCTGTCTTCCGGCCGGAGAGCGAGGGAAAGTGGAGGTTACTGACCCGTGTCCCATGGTGCCACAGGCGGGTCTGTGGCATTAAGAGTGCTGCCCGTCCCCCAGAAGCCCTAGCGGACTGTTTGGCTCTGCTCACCTCCAGAACCAGCCAGGGACGTACCAGTAGGGCACGCAGTCGGCCACCTCCTCCCCGTCCGACCCCACACTGCAGTAGAAGGTGACCGAGCTGCTGATGTGACAGCGCACCTCCGCGGGCCACTGGGTCACCCAGACTTCCCCAAGAACAGGCGCTGAGAAGGACAGGTGAGGCCTGCAGATGTCAGATTCAGCCACACCTTGGCAGCTGTGTAGTCAAGGATGGGCCCAGGTGACTCGTGGGATATATTAGCCCCATGACAACACTCTAGGGCAGCTCATTTTTAAGTACTCAATGAGCACAGAATAGGGAAATATGTTAACTCCTCCTACTTAAGCAGTTGATGGATCCTATTAAGTCATTAAGAGCTCAGCTGGAATAACAGAAGATGCTGTGGCTGTTCAAGAACAGGGTGACAGATGTTTAGGTTTTGAGGTAGCAAATGACTTCAATAAAACACACAAATACATGAAAACATTTGTTGGAATTGAGAATAGTCTATTTTTATATAAATGTGAAACTAGTTCTTAGTGTAAGTCTGCTCTTGTCATGTTAATGACAAACCCTAGTTTAGAGTATTACTGACACAACGACACACTAGAGTCTATTCCCAGGTGGCGATAAGCAGTCTTCAAACTGCAGGGGCCACTAATTCTGGCAAAGAGGAAGTGGTTATGCATGGTTCTGTTTATTGCTCTGTCCTGATGTGTGTCCCAATGTCACAGTCTTTCAGCCAACAGCAGATCTTTGGTGACTTTATTTTCTCCTGTGTTCCAAACGTACACTACACTTAATCCTTCGTTAAAGGTCCTCTGAGCTGAAGGTCTCTGTATAGCCCCAGCCCCGGGCTGCGTTAACTCTCAGTAAGATGAAAAGAATTTTAGAGCTAGCGAGTTAATCACTCTTGTTAAAAGTGGCTTGCTGCCTGGTGCCAGAGTTTTTAATATTCAATCAAGAGTTTCTTCATCTTCCTGCTGGGATCCTCCTTTCATGGCTGAGTCCAGCTGCTTCAAGGGAACTCCAGTACGGGTTTTTATTCCACCTCTGCTCCTAACAACCTAAATCAGTTTCCTATTGGCTCAAGGTCCAGCAGCTTTAAAGAGTCCTAGAAAACCTGGAGACGCACTCCCCAGTGTCCCTGGACCGGACTTGGCCCCTGTTGTCTTAAATGGTGCAGATTAACACGACCTCTAAACACTGATTATCAACCCTCTGCGAGGTCCCCCTCTTACCTGTCACGGAGAGCAAGAACATGCTTTGCTCTGGACAGCGCTGGAGCCGGGATCCGCAAAGCCTCCGCTGCCTGGGTCTGTTCTCTCTGGTGCTGATGGCTGCTCACCGAACAGTGTGTCTCTGCCTGCCTGCTGGCTCGACTTCCTGCCTGCGCGTCTCACCACACAAACCAGAGCAGAGCGTCAGGCGAGCAGGCCGACAGCCTGCAAAACACTGCCAGACACCCCTGAGGAGAAGTGAATTTTCTTTGGGTTCAGTCAGGGGATTTCCTGAGCAGCAGTAGTAGCAGCAACAGAAGTGATAGTAGGAACAGTAGTAGAAGCTGGCAAATGACGTAGCCACTCTTATGAAGGTTGACTGCATCATAATACAGTAAAGCCCCATGAGATCAGGGTAAAATCACAGTACTGTGCAGTAAAGCCCAGTAAGATCAGGGTAAAAGCACAGTACTGTGCGGTAAAGCCCAGTGAGATCAGGGTAAAAGCACAGTACAGTAACCAGTTCTTTAAGAGGTACAGTATAACATGGTTATAGTTTCTTTAGTTTCGGCTCCAGGGCTGAATTTAGCACTGGCATGGTTTCCAGACAAGAGACAGCTTTGAGACCGTGAGATAGGTCTGCCAGTACAGGCTTGTCACCTTAACCCAGGAACCCGCTTCCTGAACGCACATCGATGAGAACATGTCCTGGCTGCAGCCGTGAGAACAGGAGGGACGGGCCTACTCTGCCTCCTGGAGGTGGTGCAGCTTCTCCTCCCACCCCTCGCACCGCTCTGGGGTCCTGGGCGACCCCGAGACCTGCGGGGCCCTCAGTCCGGACAGCTGCCCGGTGCCCTGGGCTCTCCATCTCCTTGTCGAGGACGCGCGGTGGCTCAGAGGGGCTGGAGCACTGGAGTAAGTCCTCCAGCTGCATTGTTCTCTCCCCGTCTGTCAAATTCAAATGTTGAAATTCAAACCGCTTTCTTGGCATGACCAGTAAATCCCAGTGTTGCCAAAGCACATACACTCAATATAACATCTACATCCATTTACTGTATGATACAAACACATCATTGGACATCATTGGACATACAACACAGCACATCTGTCTCCCCAGCACAGAAGAGAGTCTTTGCCATATACTGTAACCAACAGCGGTTTGAATTCCTTTCCTCCCTGTCTTAAGATGTGTGTGTGGGTGGGTCTGGGTCTGGGTCTGGGTCTGGGTCTGTCTTCCCTGTGATGGACTGGTGTCCTGTCCAGAGTGTATCCTGCCTCCTGCCTGTTGCTTGCATGGATGGGCTCCACACTGCCGTGTTCCTGAATTGGGAGAAGCGATCAGAAAATGGATGAACGGATGGTTTAATCTATAAACCCTTTGCAGACAACAAAAGAGAGGATTTAGCCTCCCAGACAATCTCAAAGCAGGATCTGCTGATGAGCTCCTTCATCCACCTGCTCTTTCTCCTGTTTGCGCAGTCTGTTCGTCTCTGCTGCTTGTTTGGTCTAAAGAGGTTTTTGGCCGTCAGAGGTGTGTGGGAGACATCCGCTTGAACCCGGGATCTGATCCCTCATGGGTCTCTTTCACTTCTGTCAGATGTCAGGATTGCTGAACTAACTGAACCCGAACGTTTCGGGAGGCGGGAAAAGATCAAAGCATTTTTTTTAAGTTCAAAGAAACTTTGTAACACGAACTGGCTGCTTGTGCTGAGCGTACAAGAGACAAGAACTGGACTCCCCCCAGCTGGACCGGGACCTTGGACCGGGTCCGTACAATGAGCTGGTTCTGTAAACAGAAATATTAAGTTTGAAAAATGTGTGCGCACCAGGGTGGGATTTCACAAGATGGGACAAGCTGTAGATCAATATTATGGGCAGTCTGTCTATCTGTAGAGTATCTTTTGGTGTGTATCCAAGCGCTTTTGTCGGAAGAGAAAGTCACGCAGGCGAATCTTAGGGACTTACCTGAACACACGCACCTGTCCGCCCTCTGCAGGTCTGCCCCCCTCACGGATCCGACAGCCTCCTGTCTCCTGTCCGGTACCCCCCAGCGCTCCCCAAAACTCCCCCGGACAGCCAATGATGCCGGCTTGGCCTGCGCGCGTGTTCCACAGGGATAAAAAGGCGCCGGTGGTTTCTGTGTGTTTACCGGCTGCCTGTTGGGAGCGTGTCTGGTGCAGTCACTCCCACCTTCAACAGTGAATCAACCTGTAAGAGCTGTTCGGTCTGAAATAAGGGTCAGTTGAGGAATGGGTGGTATCAGTTCTTTGTGCTGAAGTTGTTTGAAACGGTACCTTTGAAGCTGGCTGCAGAAACAACCAAATAACGGGACAAGCAAGCAAACCCATCAGTTAGCGCCCGAACCCGCCCACACCGAGCCCCCCCCTTCGAAAACCACACCACGATTTCATTAAAAAACTGGAAATGTTTATTTTTTAGCTTCAGTGCAGTAGCCACACTCACATGCACATGCAAAACAAACGGTCGCACGGTGCAGGGTTTCCATCACGCTATTCGAAACCGGGCGGGCCGGGCTCACGAACCCCTGCAGTCCCGGCTCGCGCGGGGGTTTCGTTCGACAGAGCGCGAGCGTGGAAGACGCGAGCCCCCGAGGGCGGTCCAACATGGCGCCGGTCGGGCTCGTGAGGAGGGTCTCTGCCGGGGGGCAGCGGCTGTGTGTGTCTGCAGGTGAGAACTTGGGGCTCCAGCTCATCTGAGCGGAACTCAGGCGCTAAGTCACCCCGGTACCCCGATAACAAAACCCAGAAACCAGCCGGCCACCAGCAGACGTCTTTTCCAGACGTAAGCACAGTCCTTCTCCGGTCTGTAGAAAGAAATACGCGGAGAATGTGGAGAGACCCGAGACTCCAGACGGGTGAAATGAAGAGAATCCGCTTCCTTTCGGTTTCGTTTCCTCCGCTGGACGCGCTACTGTACAAACCGGCGGATCCGGACGAGCGCCTTTCACCCTGACCCGGAAAGTACTGGGATTATTCGTTTGAATAATTAGACTCCATTTCGGTTCAGTGTCTCAAAATCAATTAAGTGACACCCACGGGGAACAGTTACTTTTTAAAAATAATCTCTTACATTTCCAAGTTACTCCTGTTAGACACTAAATTTATTTCAAAGCCTTTTGGGAAATGACATAGTAGTTATCCACAGCCAAAATGTTGTGTTTTCTTTCTTCTCTTTTCAGTATGGAATAAACCTATTACTTGTTCCGTTATTCACACTATATTGATCAGTAAGTTATAACTTTTGGGGCAGACACAGGACCAGTTAATAAAAGCCCCTCTAAAGAAGAAGGTTTTGAGTTTGGATTTGAAAGCGCTCAGGGTCGGTGACTCTGACATCCTTGGGGACAGAGGTCCAGAGCGTTGGGGTGCAGCAGGAGAAGCCCTGTCACCCCTAGAGTGTAGACGGGCGTGGGGGACAGATAGGAGAGCAGGGCCAGAGGAACGAGGGCTGCGAGGTGGAGAGTAGAAGGACAGTGACTCAGATAAGTACTGAGGAGCCGAGCCGTGTGGAGTCTTGCAGGTGAGCATGGGGATTTTGAAGTCAACACGAAAACCGACAGGAAGCCAGTGCGTGGACTCCAGGACAGGAGTGACGTGACTGGTCAGGGTTCTGGCTGTCAGTTTCTGGACATAACAGGGCTACAGCACTGGCTTTACAAACATTACTTAAGAATGGAAAGGAAGTGAATCTCCTCCCCTTCGTCTTGCTCTGAGCAGACCACCATCCCCTCTCTCGGAGAGTTACTGAGCCCGAGAAACCGAGACAGACGGACTGAGACTCGCAGAGCTAAAGAGAAAGTAAAGCAAAAGAGAGGCAGGCAGGGAGAAAGCTCAGAGGAAGTAAACATATCGACCGAGGATAAACATCTCTGACGCCGGGACACGCACAGTCACCCCATCACCTTTCCCACCCCCCCACACTCTGGGCTCCCTGCCACTCAGATCACAGGGTCCTGTTCAACAGCCCTGCAGTTCCTCCCCAATGGAAACCTTATTGACCTGCAGAAAGAAAAACAAGGTGTCTGATATCCTGGTGGCAGATTAGGGCACGCAGACTGGAAAGAGCAGTTTGCACAGGAGACAGGAGGCGTTTCCTGGAGGCGGTCGAGAGTCGGATTCCTGAAGAGTGAGCTGTATTTTCCACGATTCCCCCCTTTTCACCCCCAAAACCAGACTCCGATCAGCATCTTTTTTTTTAGAAACACAAAGGTGGCACGACAACTTAACAGAAACAAAAAAACAACCGATTTATGAGTTAAGAGTTATGGCTCAGCGGCCTCTCCTTCACTGGCCATTGGTCTCTTTCGCAATCTGTAAGGAAATGACCAGATCTGAAACGCGTCGGAGCGCATGTTTATCCAGACACCCAGAGCGCACGGACAGCTGATTTATTCTGTAGCTGCACTCACACCATGGGAGTAGACACCTGGACAGCTGACAAAACAAGCAAATGTACTGTAGTTCAAGTGTGTAGCTGCGTCAGCATGCGTGCGCTGCAAAGGAATAAGTAATAGGTTTATTCCCTGCTGAAAAAAGGAAGAAAGAAAACACTTCTTGAGCTCAAACCTGAAGAAGGCTCCACACCCGAAACGTTGTGTTTTCTTTCTTCTTTTTTTCAACAGGGAATAAACCTATTACTTGTTCCAAAAAAAGAAATTAACTGATGTCCTGATTGTATAGATTATTATTAATAAACTGCCTTGTGTGTATCTGAAGTGGCTTCGCGTGCAGCCATTTACACATCTGAATCCTTACTGAGGGTGATCCGAGTTGCGTACTTTGCTCAGTGTACAACAGCTGTGCCCCATCTTGGGCTGGAACCTGCAACCTCAATCAGGAACCTGCTCTTCCACTTCTGTTTGGCCACATCGATAATGTAGAGTGATAACTGGTGAGGTCATTTCTAAAAAGTACATTTATATCGGAATCCCTTGATTGGAGTTGCTAATTGTGTCGGATCTTAATGAACCCTGTCCTGCGGGGGCAGATTCAGGGAGCACAGAGGACAGCCCACCTCCTCTGTCCTGCCCACTGGCTGATCCATGTCTCGGGGACGGGGATCGGGATCTGCTGGGAAAGTTAGCGCTGATCCGAGATCGGCTTGTCTCCCTCCTGCAGGAGCTCAGGCAGTCAGGGGGACCCCGGGAGGCTCCGCACCAGTTGAGGGGTCACTGTTGTCCCACGGAACCCTGGCCGCGGTCCCGCCTCATGTCCTGGCCCGAATCAGGCTCGTGGACCACAGAGCTCAGCCTGGACTGCTCGAGCCACTCGGGATCGACCCGTTTCAGCCCACTGGGGACCAGCAGACCCTGACTGACACCCCGACGCCCTTCACAGACGGGGAAAAAGTGAGTTTTTTGTTTAGTCTTAAGCTAATATTAGCATAACCCTTATTATGTGAGATGAGTTTGGGGGAAAAGTAAAGTGCAGATTTAAAGGGGATCTGCAACACTATTTTTATATTCGGGGCTTCAAAAGAATCGGTAACAGTGAGTGTATTTCAAACCATAATAAAAGTAAAATGTACACAGTTACTTCTAAAACCTCCAGTTTTCATAATACAATAGAGAAAATTTTGAGGTATGAGTTGCGCCGTGTTCTGCAATTCAGAACGAGGCAACAAGATTTGCTGTTAGGTGAAGCAGCCCTATTACATTGTACACAAGCAGACTTGTGAATGCATCTCTCTTAATCCAGTAGACGTGTTGCTCTCTAGATGGTTTTGCCAACAAATACTACTTACTCATTAACTCTGCATGCATATAATGTTTGAACATTTCTGTGATGAAATGTCGGCTGCACAGCCTGTACCGCTTGTACATCACAGGATATTAGTCATCACAGTGACTAGTGAGCAGGAAGGGCTGTTTCACATCTCAATTCTCGTAAACTCTCAACAACATGGCGACTATACAATGCTTTCCCAAAGTTCCCCGGTTTTGTGTTTAATTTGGAATTTGGTAAAATTGTGCGATACCGTCAATTAGTTTATTTTGTTACCGATATTTAATAACCAGTCTGAGAAATTGGATTCCACTTGAACACACTTTTACTTAGAGGATCAAGAATAAAAAGAAGGGGTTCAGCTAAATTTGGATGATATACATGCTGCCGTTCCTGTACGTGCATGCTGTTGATGGAAACGCGCTGTGTGATTGTCTTATTGAAAGTTGATTAACATGAATCAAGAACACAGTCTTGAAACAGGGAGTGGAGCTGGGCCCTTAGGCTGTGAACTGGCTCAGCCGGCTCAGGAATCCTGTCTTCACAGGAGGATTTAACAACAACGTCGCCCTCGTCCCCGCTGAACCCCAGGGGCTCCTTGGAGACCAGTCGGGACAGCAGACAGAGCCACACGGGCCGGGCTTGTATCCCCTTGGGTGGCTCGAACCCTGGGCCTGGCCGGCCTCCCAGCTTGGTTTGTCCTGATCCAGGACCCGAAGCTGGGAGCTGGGAGCTCTGAGTCCCCTGTAAACACGAAGCCGGGTTGAGGGGCGATCTGGGGTTCGAGGGAGGAAAGGTTTAGTCTTTATTGTGCATCTGGGACACGTCAACTTCAAGCAGAAGAAACTGCAGTTTCGGAAAGCAGGGCAAAGCCTCCTTTGGGACAGTCCCAGACTGTCTGGGACAGACCGACCCTCTGGAATTTAAGAGTCACTGACTTCTGGGGGTTGTTTTATTTGGGGATTACTGTTATTACTGTTGGTTAGTACTATTATTGTAGAATAACAGCAGCATACGCAACAGCCTTAGGTCCTTGTTCCTCAGTAGGAATTTCCGGTGCTGTAACCAGTCAGGGCAGCTTTTCCAATCCTTGCATTATGCCGCCCACACTGACGATTGTATCTCAGCAGCAACTGCACCATCAGGGTCAGGCTGTTGTGATGTCTTGATTGTTTATATTGGCAGTTATTCAGGTATATATATCCGCCTCAGACATACAGGAGGTTAGAAACGAGAACATGCATGTTCTGGTAGTTATTAGTCTTATTAATTGCTATTATTAACTAATAAGAGTAATAATAATACAAATGTATTATCGTACAAACATCATGGCAGTATTTATTTCTATATGTTTATCATACAACAAGTTATTTTTCATCATCTCAAAGAGGGATATTGATCATCTAGCCCACTCAATCCATTGTTATGCTGCAAGCCTTAAATATGTCATATTTTAATTGTTAATGAGCAGAATCTGTAGAGAAAGGAAGATGCTGTTGGTATCAATGCAGTGAGATGGGAGGGTCGCATGGATCTTACAAGACACACCATACCGTTACAGTGTCCAGCAGGTTTTGCTATGTATCACGCAATGTGTAATTATTAATAAGCCCTGGTCAATTCTCCGTCTGAAGAAAGCAACCCCTTTCCGAAGAAAGCCTCCCCTGTATTAGTCTGGCGTAGCTCCATTTTGACATGAGTCCTTACTGCAGTTAGCAGCTCAGTCACAGTCCTGACATGAATCTGACAGACACTGCAGCAGGGCTTGTAACTGCTGCCCACTGAGGATCCCGTACCGACTAGGCAGAACGTGAGTGTGTTTGCCAAGGAGACCAGGTGACATTGCTCCATCCTGGTGTGCACAGCTTGTAGAGACTCACTGCTGCAATGTCTTTCACTCATGCATGTGTTCAGTTTCAGCCTTCAAGCTATGGTTAAACATATTCACTTTAAAAACAGCAACAGGTACACGGCACATCATTTTCTCACCCAACAAAACAGGACATCGGTGGGGGGGGGGTTCTGCAAGGCTCTGAGTGTGTGCTCAACGACAGCGATGTGCAGGCCAGCAGAAACAGCAGACAGGAGCACACAGAGCGTCTGGCCGTGTGGGGAAGTGGGCTGGTGGAGGGCAGCTCTGTGGCAGTAGGCTACGGCAACGAGACTTATAGTTGAAGTCAGCAGGCAGCAGGCTGAGATGTTTTTGGAAAACTGAAGGTGTCTCTCAGCATGAGCCTTGTTTGTTTATTTGGCTCTTGTCTTCAAGGGCTTGGCTTAGAGAGGTCGTTGTTGGAGTGGGCACCAAGGTCTCCTCCACAAGATGGCCAGGCAGAGCGCGATGACCCCAGACAGCACAAGCCCGTTCACGGCGAACAGCGAGTACACCCACCACACCACTGACGGGTCATAGCCTGGAATGGTAAAGGACAGAAACATTAATACTGAATACTGTGGACTGCATTCATGCCACTTTAATAGTGCATTATTTTACCTTCCCCTTTATGTTGCAAAAAAAGCATTTAAGCTCCTAGATCTTAAATTAGTGTCCCGCATCGCTTTCCTACTTTAATATTTGGGGGGAGGGGGAAATGAGGCTTAAAGGTTTAATGCCTACAGCCCTACATGACTGTAAATATTCAGATATGTAACTCTTTCTACCTAGCTTCAATTTTTAACTAAATTATTTCGAAAAGCCTGCAGGTATTACCATGGGCTGCATTGCCGCGTGCTAGCTAAAAGCAGCTACTTCATCATGGCTGTGGATTAAATCAATAAAATAGGCAAACCACCTATAGCTCTGTGTGTGGGTGTGTGGGTTTATGCATGCATATGCATGTTTTGTAGCAGCCAAACTAGCTGGATGTGGTTGCTTGCCACAAAAAAAAAAAATCACTTTTTTGTGCATTTTCTGTTGGTCACTCCCTGAAGAGAGCTCAGTGCTGATCTGCTGCATTTTCTTTACACAGTTTGACTTTGTCTTCCAACACTGGAAGCCCAAGAGCAGATGTGGCATCATGTGAGGATGGCTGATGAGTTCTGCGTGTCACTGTTACTGCTAGGTGTCCACGGGGTCACTGGTGCTCCCCACCAGCTCATGGGGATGTAGTCATTCATGCTGTGTTTTTTCATTGAGCATCTTGGGATTGATGGGTAAATAAGAAGTTGTTTTACAAACCTCCATGGTCTTCTCTTACGGGTGGATGAGTGACATTGAGAACACTGCCATTTCCTTTCCTGATTTCATGTTCCTGGTCAATCATGCACATCATTAAGCAGTAGAAGATGTTGGAGTGGTTCACCTGGAGGTTTCGGATACTCAGGAAGGTGTAGTTGCCCCAGTCTTCTTGTTTATAGTAATGATCCCTGTATTGCGGTGCCCTGTTCACCTCCAGAGTCGGCTTGGAATCCACTTGATTCATTACGCGCCAGTACGGTGAGCACTGATCTACTTTCTCCCCATCCGACTTGACGGCACAGTAAAATGTGACTGTGGTTCCAACGTACAGATGGACTTTTGGGGGCCACTGGATTACCTGGACTTCCCCACATACTGGCCCTGTGATGGGAAGAATCAAAACAAGATTATTTTTCTACTGATAATAATAATAAACCGCTTGCCTGAAATCGTACAGCGGAGAGCAACAGAGCTTTTCTGTGACTGAAAGTATATTGTCCTTTTCTGCAAGAGAATTTCATACTCTGGGGAAGGCAGAACTGCTAGGAGTAGTTATGACACTATACAGAAACAGTCCCAGCTGAATGTCCCTCAGCCACCAGACCTGTAAGCTGCGTGTGGTCATTTCTTCTACAGATGGGAGAACTTGTCCATCAGTCACCAGCTTGTACAGCTATCTGTTTTCATGACTTGAGGACATCTGATCTTTATAAGATGTACTGCTCATACCTTAAGGCTCACAGGCATGGAAGTTGAAACATAGAAGTGAACCAAGTGAGTTTCAGCCAATAACACTTTTTGCTTTCACAATACTAGTTGCTGTAAAAAGTAGTTTATGGTCAAATTAATGTCAAAATAGCCTGTTAAAGTGTGTGTCTGAATATTCAGGTCTTCATCTTGCTGATATGTTAGTGAAGTTTCTGTTTGGAATTGCTTTTCATCAGAAAAGAACTAGCTTATTTCAATTGTGGGTAGTGAACTGGTATAACATACTGACCTGATGCATGTTGACATGCATTTCGGCAAATAAGGATGATCAACCGAAAATCAGATGTGGAAAATGACAAGGATGAACATCTGGGAGAAAATGCCCTGAAATCTGTCTTCTACAAATGCACATCTTTAGCATAGTAATAAAGCTTGTTAAACCGCTACAGTAATGACACAGAAAGCACAATTGACTCACCGATGTGTGGAAGGATGTGAAAAATGTATGCTGTGAAAAAAAGAGTAAGAGAAACACGTGGCTTAGAGCAGGGAGATTAAAATGACTTCAGTGGTTGCATTAGATCCTAATGAGTGAGAGGGAGATGAGATGTGCAGTGTGTATTTGGAGCTGCTGGCCTGGCTGAGGGAATGGCATTCTAGCGAGAAGAGCCCAGAACCCCCCCCCAGTACTGCGAGGAATGAGCCAGGGAGCTGCTACAGGGGTGCAGATAGGGTGGCAGCGGGGGTTCGAGAGAGATGCGCGACAGTAAGTCCAAGGTGCGAGATGTATATACACAGGCAAGCGGTAGTGGGTGATTTGGATTTTGTTGCAAACAATTTCAGTTGCACAATTGGTCTAATTATTTTGTTAGCTGCATAATTGTGACACTTCTAACCTGAATCAACAGGCTGTGAGGTGATTCATAACTAACCATATCTTCAGTGAAGTGAATGTCTTGTGTAAGCAACTGCATTTATGATTTAGAAAATTAGAATTGTTTAATTTACAGATTGGAATGAAACCCAGAAGACACAGAGCCTAATAAATTAATTAAACACAATGTTAAATCATCTGAGTAACTGAGATTAATTTAGAATTGTCAAATCCACTTCCTTATGGACCTGCAGGTTTTCTCTCTCACTCAATCTCTCAATTAACTTAATTATTTTGATTCGTTAGCTATAAACATCGATCCAGGCTTGAAATGGATTTTACTTTAGCTGCTGTACTTTTGTAAAGTGTACAGTTTGCTATTTAAAAGGTCAGTATAGATAAACCTTTCATAAGTTAAAATGGCAATTTAAAATGCTGTGGTCCAAGACATCGAAACTTGCCCACTGTTTCCACATTTTGTTGACTTCTGTCACTTGACAGTAATACCAAAAATGAACTGAAAAATGTATTTCAGCTTTGTGACTAGGGTAAACCTGCTTCACATTCACATAAATTGTACACAAAACCTAATTCACAGTTACTCTCCTTAGCAATGAATTGATCAGGTATTCTCAAGTTTAAACCGATTGACCGATTGAATTTACAAACAGTATTATGATTTTAATACTGTAAATACCACACCTGAAGAAGGCTCCACGGCCGAAACGTTGAGTTCTCTTTCTTCTTTTTTCAGCATGGAATAAACCTATTACTTGTTCCTTTGCACCCTACGCATGCTGACGCAGCTACCCACCTGAACTACTTATGATTTTAATGTTCTATGAAGCACCACTATTCACCTCGGCAAAGATTAATGCACCTCATGTCCAGGTTTGTTCTTTTAGTTAAAGAAACACCCCTTTATTTTATAAAAGTCACTTAATAAGTGCATGACAATCACAGTTAACACTGAAGTAGTATTTAGAAATGACAAATAACTGACTTTAACAGTTGATGACCAAACAGTTAATAAAAGAAAGAAGGGTTATAAACGAGAGAACACTTTTTGTGCCACCAAGCTGGTTTGATTGCCAGTAGCTAACAGATTTGAGGCTCTCCTCCAGCCTTGGTGGATACTGACACTGTATTCCTGTCCTCTTCATGTTGTACAGGCTACAAGGGTTCCTACATGAATTTGCAGACTTAAACTAAAGTGCTACTGGAAAAAGAAAACAAAATCAGCAAAAATGCCTTGGTTTCAACACTTAAAATGTATTCATGCTGCTTACCTGTGATCACAGGAAGCATGTTGAACAGGAGACTGTGGAGCATCTTCAGTCACAGAAGAACTGTAGAGATCCAGCAGAAGAGAGCAGCCAAGCCTAGTTGACACTGACTGGCTCTGCACTCTGCTGCTGTTCCAATCGCTTTGTGTGACTTCCTGTTAACAAAGACGAAAACCTCACACCACACAAGCGCCAGCAGAGCATACAAGAGCAAAATTCACAGTAGCACAATCTTGTGGATTTGAATTGCTGGGTGTTTTTTTATTCATTTGCATCGCTCAAATGTACTCTACAAAAATATTAAATTTTGTCCAGGTGTTGTTAGAATTCTACAACAATTCCTATGGAAACTTTTTTTTCTTTTCCTGTTTTATTTGAACCCAACTGCTACGTTAACTTCATAACATGATGGGTGGATACTGTTTCTTTATTACATTGGTCTTGGAGAATTTTTGATAAGGAATTCTGAGCAAACTGTTTGAAACTTGTTGCTGGGTTATAGCAATGTTGGAATTCTGCAATAATTGTACAGTTGGGAAGTATATGCTGAGAGGGTGGAGAAAAGGTGCCCTTGAGCACAGTCAAAAGTAACCACCAAGATCTTCCCATTTCTGTAAGGAGCAGTGGTGTTTATGATTTGGTGTGAAGGATAATCTGGGTGTCTTAGCCTAGCAGTGAAACCATGGTGAAGTCCATGGTCACAAAAGATCTTACTAGGCAAAGTGTATATATTAAAATAGCAGGGTTACCAGCACAGAATCCTGAGGAACACCCTGTGGAAATGGGATAGCAGTAAGATGTATATGAGCTGGTAGCTAAATAATTGCTATGATCCCCAACTAACTTCCCTTGCTCTCCAATTGGATGCTGTTGGATATATGCTGTGAGTACCCAAGTCCTGAAGGACAAGAATATTAAGTAATCGAGACAAAATCCATCAGAAAATCTTGACCATAACGAGCTGTTTTGGGAGTCGTTTCTGTCTAAGCTTTGACTGGAAAGGTGTGATTGCTATGGACCTGACCAGGTGTTGAGAATTAATTGACAAGGTCAATAACAAGTTTCTAAAGAGCAGAGAAATCACTCCTGCTCATGTCTGTAGGACTGGCAGCAGGCCCCACGAGGTGAAAAAGTTGTGTCCAAAATTATTCATTTTAAAAATTTAATTGGAAGAATGGGGGTTAGCAATATGTTTCTTATAATAACATTACAAATCAGAAAATGCAGAATCCATGGAGAAGCAATATCCAGAGTTTTGAATGATTTTAACGTGTTGTGAATATTAAGTCATCACACAACTCTGCAAGCATGAGTTACAAACTGACTTCTGCTTTATAGATAAAATAAGTAAGCACATAGCTTAGAGAAATGCAGATGGCATGCATCTTTTATTAAATTTAGGTGTATAGGAAATATAGCTGAAGCTCATTTTCACCTACTTAATGTTCTTTTTGTGGGTTTGAAACAGACACATCAGAGGTGCAGCTTAGATACATCTGTGGGTTTTGTTTGACATGAACTGATAAGGTTGAAAATCCTTTGAACTATTAATATCACAGTGACTTTTTAAAGGTCTGTTGCTCAAGCATGTACAGAATAACAGCTAGACAGGATTTTTGTCATTTTGAGTCAAACGTTAACATTTCATATGCCAACATATTCATGAGAGCTCTGGCATTGCAGTTTAGTATAAAAAAAATATTTATTCTCATTAGATGTTGCTGCAAGACATTTAAACTGAGGTGAGGTGAGTGCATCACTTTAAATGAATAACAAGCTCAGACATGCATATTGTGATAAACACACAAAGGGTGTGTTTAATCTTGGAAAGTACACAGCACAAAGCAGTCTGTTCTGACCCCGAGACACAACTTGTAAATGTACCACTGAAAACCAAAATAGAAAAGATTATATTAGATGGCTCTGTTTTATCACCTTGGGTCAGGTGCACTATTGATCAGATTGATCAGGACAAGGTTAGGGCATTTTCCACAAGTTTGCTAATAAAACTTATAAACTAGAGGTGACAGTTCAACTCGGATTAAATTAATCCGTCCCATCCAGGGTCCTGTCCCGTTTGTGTCCTGTTTTTCCTGCCTGCATCCTAGATGGGCTGTGGATTGATCCTAGCCAGTGCACAAGCAGCTTTCTGATCATGGATGAACCGGTGGACATAGTGAATATATATTTAAAAGATATAAAGATATAAAGCTATAGGTGACTTTATCTAAGGGTATAAAATGTCCTCAGTGTGGACAATCATTGCAGCAAATTCAGCCACATCTGTTTCAATGTTATTAATTATGTTGAAGCTGATACCCTGGTTTCTCTCATGAAATGGCTGATTCTGGGATCTGGGATCAGACTAGAAGAGGCTCCTCTCTTGTTTAAAACCATTCTTTTGTTCTTAATTTACTGTCACAAAAAAAAATTATGATAATCAATTCTGACCTGATCTTTATGAATTATGGAATAAAACTTGTTGAATTATGACACTCCCGTATGAAGAAAGATACAAGATGTGAAAAAAGGGGTTAACTTAAGTCCTTCCTGCCTGAAGATTAGACTTCCAAGCAACAGGAGTTTATGGCAGGAAAGGGAGAACTGATAAGGATTCCAGATGCCAACTAGAAACCCCCTGGGGACTTAATCCCTGACGATTTGGCCAAAAGGCTGCAAACTGGCCAAACACGTGACCTCCCCCCTTTACCATAATAACGAGTGATGTCAGAAGCGGCAGGAAAATCCTATATAAACTGAAAGTTTGTACCGGCACTTGGAACAAGACTTTGGTTTTGTTGTTTCTTGTGGGAAACAGGACTTTGGCTTTATTGTTCCTTGCGCGCAATAAACTCATCTGTTTAACTTCATCTCGGGATCCAGAACCTTATTCTTTCTGTTACAACTCTTGTTTGTTCCCGTTTCATAACCTTTCGGTTTTCCTTTAGGAAATGTCTATCCATCCAGTCCTGGGACATGTCATCCTGGCAGACAGTGAGTACAAGGCAGGATATAACCTAGATGGCTGTACATGGAAACAACACACAAACCACACACCAAGGGAGGAAACTGGAGCACCCTGACAAATGCATAATAATAACTGTGTGTTTAATTAGTGCTTTTGAATTTAATACAAAAAAGGACTTGAAATATCAGAGCCGGAATAGACTTCAGGCAAACATTATGCAACTTTGCCTTTTATCTTTTGTTGTCTGTTCCACAGGATTTGAGATAGTGAATGTATGACATTGTTTTGCTTTTCAATAGTCTGTGTCGCCCTCATTCAGAGAAAATCCCCCAAAATAAAGCAACAGACAATTATTAGCTCAGATGAGTCCCACCCAGGGGGGAGAGCCATCACACGCTCATTTTATTTGATTTAACTGTGTTGGGGTAACCATATAACTACGCCAGCCCTTCCAATGCTAACACTCTTCCCAGTTAGAAAATGGGACAGCTGCTTTCTGATCTGTTTGGCCAAAAAGAGGTTTAGATTAGGTGTGAATGTTAATAGCTGGGCTGGCTGAACAGCTCGTTTAAAATGTGAGTCAATGGAGAAAATAAGAAAAATGAAACAGAAATGAATAATGACCATTAATTACAGGTATTTCTCAATTTTCCGTTTTGGAAAACCTGTTGTAATGTAAAATTGTATTTCCACATTCTTTCCTAACAGTCCGATGGTAAACACAGTGGTTTAAAATGTCTTGTTTTTTTGTGGTGTAATAGAATGCTTGTGAGGAAATTCAGCTGTATTGGAGAAGAAAGTTTAAAATGCCCCTCTGAAAGGAGAAAGGTATGTGATGCAAACCGTGGGATTTTCCTGTTCAGACACACCTACTTCTGTTTGTACAATAAAGCAGATTGTTGTCTTGCAGTGACTGAGACCCTTGCTTGGAAATATATTCTTTAATGATTAATGTTAATGTACATTTTCCAGCCTCTTAGAAATACATTTTTAATGGTCTTTGTCTCTAAGATTTTTATTTGCTATGTATATGAGTGTATTTTTAAGACTTTATATAACCAGGCAAGTCAATTCAGTTACAGCAATGTCCTGGAGTCACATTTATACAGGAAGGCTGTAATGTGCACTACTTCACTCAGCAGTACTCTCATTCGAACCCACAACCTTCCCATTTCCTTGACTGCTCCACTCCTCCATACTGCTGCCTTGAGGCAGAAAATACTACAAGGCTTCACAGTTTGTCTTTCATTTGGAGAAGAGTTCGTTTTTTTTCCTTTCAGCATCAGCTAGACTGGGTTTCTCTGCGTATGCAGCTTGTGGAAAACTAGACTATGGTACTTACCCTAAGCTCAGTATTCCTGAGTATGTGTAGACCCTTTATAAACTTTCTCTCCAGCCTTGATGTATATTTAATTGATGATCAATGCAATATCTGTTAAACCTGCATTTGTACAATTTCATTTAAATATTAGAGTTTTTTATCAAGGATACCACTGCTCTTTCTATTACTGCTACAGCTACCTGTACCGCTGCTGCTGAAGTTGCTGTTGCAGTTATTGCTGCTCCTCCTGATGCGAACATTGCAGCTGACGGTCCTAAACCCCGCAAGGCAATCTGTGCTGCCCCGCTGACAGGCTTTGCTTCTTGAGATCGAAAGTTTATGCAAAGTTGGGGGCCAATTAAAAGGCGGTCTCAGGGAATCTGAGGCTGGGCGTGAGAAGAATTTAGAGGGTGTGCATATAAAGACCGAGCTCTTGTTCACAGATCACACCAGACTGAGCTTAGAGGAAAGAGATTATCAGCAAGTCCCAACACACGTGTTTCAGAAGGTAAGCACTATTGCTGCCACCTTTCTTCCCAGCTCAGGAAAAACGTTGGAACTGTTTCCAGATCTTGCTGGAAGGCTGTGGACAAAATGTTTTAGCAAGAATTTTTGTGTTACTACTGGAATGATTTGGGTGTGCAGGACACTTGGAAAAACGTTTTAACCACATTAAAAGCTTATAGATTTAATAGATTAATAGATTTTCTATTGTGTTCACATTACATGTGGATGTTTCACAGCAGTTATTAAGGATGTCAGGATGTTACAACGTCAGGTGAGCGTTACAGCAGCTCTGTTTTAGGTTTTGGCTATGATAATGTTGTAAAGACCTCTCTGACAACACACCTAGGAGACCCAAAACTATAGACTATAGACTATAGACTACAGACTATAGATAATTACAGCATAATACAAAAACTTTTAGAATAAAAAAAATTCTACGGGCACAAAGTAAATAGTTCTAATAAAGTGCATTTGTCAATTTAAAAAAAATTTAAAGAAAAAAAGATTAACGTTCTGGGCATATTTTACATGTAAACTATTTTCTTAAAAAGAAAATGCTTAAATAAAAAAATCTTCTTTGAACCTTTCAATAAAAAATTCCAAATTGCAAATTACATTTTTTCCCTGCAAGGGCCAGCCTGTGTTTTCTATACAATAATACCTAATAAACAGCATAGTGTTTTTACCTATGGTCTGTTCATATACAAAAAAGAAATCGAATACCAATAGTAAATTGTCTTAGAGATATATGTGTCCTCTGTACGGAGATAATCTTAGATTATATTGACTGTCATCTTTTATTTTATAACGTATCAAGCTCATCTTTGTTTATTTTTCAGTTTCTTGAAATTAGTAAAAGATTATGTGGGTTTAGTAACTGCAATTTAGAGACATTTCTGAAAAACTGCAACACACATTTTGAGACATTGTGGTAAATTTCTGCATACCAAAGTATTATTTTCTAAAACCAGTAATGTGAATCCTGCTGTTAATCCTGTCGTTTACCACAGCTGCTAATCCTGAGACTAATCATTTCAGAATTGCACCTGGTACGTGAATGAACTGGGGAAAATAGGGTGTGCTTTTTGTTTTACAAACTGTTAGATTACTTGGAAGCAATCCTGTAAAGCTTTTTTTACAAGTTCTTCCTCCTTGCATCTTAATGTATGTATACCCTGAGTCATCCTAATTACTGGATTAGGGTGGTATTGTAAAGTTTATCTACCTTTTTATAGTCCTCTGAATCCATTCCTTGTATTAATAAACAATTATCAAGGCATGGGAAGACAAATAGTTTCGCCATTTTAAATTTATTTAATCTTAAAGCATGCGTTTATCATCAAATGTCCACTTATTACTCAGAGTATAAGGAGTATTTCACCCATCCCGTCTCTTTAGACTTGAAAGCAATCTTGCAAAATCTAATGGCTAACTATAGAACTGTGGTGAAACAAATTCCATTAGATGTCCAGGACTCAAATAATATATACTGTAATGACTCCATACAGCCTCCTAATTCACTCGGTATGATTTCTTCTTGCAGAGAGAATATGGAGTGTGGACAGATTAGGAATCTGCTTTTTTGCTGCATCTCTGCAGCTGGTAAGCTTTCATATTGATCCCATTGTAATTTCATCAATTTGTTGTATGTTTGACACAAGCGGTGGAACTCTCAGTTCCCCTGGGCTGGATACCAGATTTTCACAGCTTGAGAACTGAGAAAAAAAAGTTTAACATCTGTGTTTTCTAAATTTGTGTCATTGTGATAAAATAATTTTATTTAAAAAGACTGGTGATAAATTGCATCCTGTATCCTCAAAGGTCATTCACAAATTCCACCTAATGGTTTTGTTTAGAATGCCCTATTCCTTGTGTATTGACCTGGTCATTGCTGTCAGAGTTGTGATGTATTACAGGATAAAGACACATTGGAATTGTCTGGATTGAGATTTTTCTTGTTTGGTTCTTTTCAGCTGTAAGCTGCTGCACAGGATCAGGGCTCTGTGTCCCTGAACACACTGAGAACATATCATGCAAAACCATGGACCCTCCTGGAGTTTTCTGTCAGTCCTTCAAGGAGTGTGGTGCACAGCCAGGCCAGTGCAAACAGCTGGATACCCCAGACAAGCTAGCATGCACTGTCAGATTCAGAAAGGAAGGTACGTTTCCTCTTGGCAGATTGTAATAATCAGACACTCCAGCCTAAAGAATATAATACGTGCAGAGAGCTGTGAGAGGAGGTGTGTAAGTGTGAAATCTTCATCTTCCATCTCTTCCATCATGATGAGTCTGCTTGTCCTGGTGCAGCAGGAACACAGGTGTGGACAATCCCTACAAGGTCTTTAATTCTCAACCAGTGGAGACTCCACTCAAAGCAGGCTGAGCTGTCGTGTGACAGATTGCTGGTTCTCTGGACTCAGATTCCCAAAGAGGTGAAGTGTGACAGGGTGAGCAGTCAGTCAGGGGACTCTGGTGTTGCCTGGTGTTGCCTGGTGTTGCCTGGTGTTGCCTGGTGTTGCAAGGTGTTGCTAGGTATGCACTGCTATCAGCAAGAGCTGTACTTGTCCCCCCTGTGCTGTTAGAGCCATGGGGCTGATGGTGTGGAGAAGAAGACAGGAGTCTGGGGAAGAGGCAGCTGCAGTGTTGTCAAACGTTTGTTTTACAATTTCAGCTTCCAAAAGAATATACTGCACTGAAGAGATTACTGAAGTCAGATGCTGGGCAAAGAAGCCTTTTGCACTGTATTGTGATCAATACAATTGGTTGGACCTTAGTGAAGACACACAGTACTGTCACCTGACCTACCAAAGACCCACCGGAGGTAAGAGTCTGTGTCACCTCTACCCGTGTCCTTCCCTGGTTTCTGTGGTCTTAAGCTGAAAGGATCTTGCCGAGGGTGAGGAGATGCTGATGACAGGACAGGGGTCACTCATGCCTCCAACTAACACACAGAGGGTGTCACTCAAGTGGGGGTGCTGATTTTCAGATGGGGGTCTGACTACTTACAGTTATTAAGGTACTGTGGCTGTGTAAGAATGATCAGGTGTTCCATCTAAATATCTGTTCTACTGTATAACACCTATGTTCTCAATGGGGTCTCCCAGAATTTCCTCCTCTTGCTGAAGTGCTTGGGACACCAAGGGATCTGCTCTTCATTCCAATGAAGAATTATAAACGCAGTGAGACTTGTAGGCTGAAATGTCATGGCATGATTCTGTTTGCTAGCTTTCAAAAACAGAAAGGTTTGTGTTTTTCTTGAAGGACGTTGAGCCTTCTGTCTGGCAGTGTCTTCATTTATACAGTTCTATGGTTTATTTTTTCAATACAGATCTTCCGTCTACAGGAGTCAAGACAACCACAGTGACCCCAATCACTGAAGGTAAGACATTGTCTTTGGAGTCACAGTGCTGCTTGCCTGCTCTCTCCCCTTCACCTCCAGTTGAGGAAAAGCTCTCTTTCACCAGAATATGACCAGGGGTGGCAGAATTGTCAACAAGTAATTTTCCATCATGTCTGTGGTTTGAAAGGAAAAAATACCCAAAATAGGAAACTAAACTGGTCTCAGTCTCAGAAACACAAACAACTACAACAGTGCTTATTCATATAAATGGTGATAAATTGGTTATTAAGTCATTGGTCATAGATCTGGTCATTTTCACCATCGGTAGTGTAGTAGGGAACAACTGAGCAGCAGGTTAATTAAAGGCCAAAAGAAGGTTTTGGTGTAAAGTGTAAATTGAAATATGTAGTAAAGTGATTCCAACACTTTAGAATGCAGTAGCTTTTATAATAGTTTAACTTTTATTACCCATTATAAAATGTGAACAGATTCACATTGAAAAATTAAAAACAAGAATAACTGCTTCTATGCAAGCAATGTTACGAACTAAGAGATTAAAGGAACAAAATCGCTTTAGTATTGTTATAGGAATTTTACAGGTTTTTAAAATCCTGAAAAAATAACACAGGGAACTGAACTTCCAGCTCTGCAAAGAACAAGAGACATGACTGACAATCAACAAATGAATATTTGAAAAACAGAAATAGGAGGTTGTTCTTCCCAGGCAGCCCTGAGCAAATCAAACTGAGCCAAACTGTGAAGCAACACACTGGCAGCTCTTGGCAGAAGACAGATTTTGTGATGAACGTGCTACTAATCCATCATAGGATCAAGACAGATCTTTCATGTTACCTTTCTTATGTTCTTGTTCTACAGTATGTGTTTACAATGCAGTCCTGAATACCACCTCCACTGAAAATCAAATCCCACAAAATGATACATTCAGGGGTAAGTCTCTGTTCTGTGTGGATTACCTGTGTTCCTTTCTGCATTCTGTCCTTTTTGTCAAGTTTAATTTCCCTGAGTCCCTGGCTTGTCCTGCTGTCCCAGCGGTGAGTGGACACTGGGGGGCTGGGCTGTCCTGTCCTGTTCAGACTGGGCTGTCTGACTGCTGAGTGATTCAGGACCTGTCACAGGGCCCATGGTGACAGATTTAATACTTTTTAACTGTAATAGCAGACTTGGAGTAAAAAAAATAGTGTTCACCATTATTTTATTTAATTATTTTTATTAAATTTGACTAATCTTGTCTTTTAGCTGACAGTTCCACAGAGAACACAAACACAGCAGCAGACTCTAATAGTAAGTTTACTCTTTTATCTTCCGGCTTGTGAGTCGTGGATCAGTGAAAGGAGGAAGTGGATTCTCTCCAGGACCCAGAGCTTTCATTTCTCAAGAAAGACGGTGCTGTAAAACAGACAACCGTGGCCACTTTCAAGTTCTACTGTGTCAGAACACTCACTGTTAAACCAACTGTACGAAAACTTAGACAATGTTTTTATCTAAAACATTTTATCTAGTTTATTCTCATTATGAAATTGTAATGCATCTTGAAAAGGTCTTATAAGTTGGTTGTGAAGCTGCACAGTGAATTTACACTGAAACAGTCAAAATAACAGTGAGTGTTTTCAGCTCCTTCCTGTGTTGTTTTGTTTTTTTGTGCAGAAGTAATGGAGATAAAGTGTTACCACTGCAATCAAATTGTCACAAAGAAAACATGTTCGTACAGAACAATAATTAGTTAAGCCTCTACTCTCTATATGAGTGATGTCCTGACTGCTTGGTCATTAGAAAATCCCAGGAAACTGTTTATAAGAGGAGGGCTGTTATCTATGGTGTCCTGTACAGTCAGGACTCACTTAAGTTCCACCTTTATCCACCTGGTGCTGCAGTTTCTCTCTCCTGCCCCTGATCTGTGTGCAGAGAGGCTGCTGTGTGTCTCCCAGGTGGGAAAGCACTTCAGTGGGGATGATGTGGATCCTCTTCTGTGGGTGAAAAGCTTTGGGATTCAGTCCTTTGTTATTATTCCAGGAGCATAGTGGTTTGGTAATTTCTCAGACTTCATTTTGGTTTTCTTTTTAGGAAATCTGAGGAGTACAGTTGGAATGTTTGTGACTCTGGCTCTGTTAACCATAACAGCTATTGCTGTCACCCTGGTGAGTCTCTGTGCTTAAGTGCTGATCTGCACACAACACACACCCGACCTGATTGTAGATCCTCCACACAGCATCCCCACTGTGTCTCCAGTCAAACCTCCTGCAGCTACTGACTGGATTTCTCTTCTTTCTGTCTCAGATCCGGAAATACAGGCGCCAGGCTGGAATGGGGAAGTAAGTGTTGATCCAACAGTCCTTTTTAATACACCTCCTGTATCGATTCAGGAATAGGAATGTGCCGCGTGGGCTGCTGTATAGTCAGACTGTGATCAGACTCTCTCCTCTGTTTCCAGGGATGATCCAGAAGAAATGCACCAGAGCAGAGAGCCTCTGTTTGCTGGGAACTGAAAGTCTGGCCTTTGTAAGGGACAGTTCAGGGGGGGCTGTTAAAGGAGTCTTCATCTACACTGTCCTACGGCTCAGTTTCTTACTTTTAATCTGCTCCACCTCTTGCTCTTAGGAGCAACTTCTCTACTGAATAGGTTGTACCTCACTTGATAGTAGTTTGGCTGCTGCTGCTCAGAATTGTGGACTAGCCATTCTGTAAAATAACTGAGAGTAATATGGAAGAGGCTGCTTCCGAAGACCTCAAGGGTCAGGTCGGGCTCAAAGCCCATCCTTTGATTCGGCCTGTTTTCTCTGGGGAAGAGAATGACCGAAATGTAGCATGTCCGTCCATCTCTGCGAGACCCGATTGTGTTGGTGGTGAAACGTGTGGATATACTGCCCTCTGCTGGCCAGAAGCGTCGGTGCACCTGCACTTCACCTGAATGTGACAAAACGCTGATCACAGCCACCAGCGACACCAGAGACCCGGGTTTGAATCCAGTTGGGCCGGTCTGCCTTAGTAGAATTGAACACAACATGAGCACCTACAGAACATACATCCTATACACCTGCTGGCGCTTTACTGCCAAGAGTGTGTTATTTTTTTATTCTCCAGGGAGTTCCTAAATGTATCTGGAACAGCTGGGCTGGTGTTTTATGTATATATTTCTATTATATTTTTTACAGTAATGTTTCAGGGAAGGGTTTGGAGCTATCTGTAACAGTTACAATGGGCTTGGTGCCTTGATTGCCTGGACGCTAATGGCCACTAATGGCAGGACTGCTTTGCCACCCAAGGAGCCAGTGGACACTTGTCAGTGGACAGAGCCAGTGAGATGAGGCCTGGACAAGACTGGGTCCTGAAGGACTGCACTCCTGTGTCTGCCTTGTCCCTGCTGGTCACTTCGGAAACACGTGTCTGTGGCTCTGTGACGGCTCAGATCTTACACGCTACCCAAGAGCTGCACACACCGGCGGCAGCACTGATGAGTGGGACGGAGTTGTGTCTGCTGGCAGCAGGGAACGAGATTTCTGTCTCACCGGTGTTCATGTCGTTCGGGAATTCTTGGGCTCTTGTTTTCACTTCTGTAAATCCTGTGCTGTTGCTGTGTCCTGTACTCTGAGGAAGAAGAGCTGCTGTATAAAGTGTTGGCTGGGAAAGGCTGCAAAACAAGACGGACTGAGTGGTCTCTCGTTGGTAACCGTTGTCCATTGTCTCACTGCGTGGTCCAGTCCAGGTTCACGGGGGGCTGCAGTCCATCCCAGCAAGCATGGGTGCAAGGCAGGGGCCACCCTGGCCAGGACACCGGTCCATCACAGGACACACTCACACACCCTGGACAGGACACCGGTCCATCACAGGACCCACACAAACACACACGCACTCCTGTGGACGGCAGAGGAATCCTACTCTATTGGGCCCCTGAGCAAGGCCCTTAACTCCAACTGCTCCAGGGGTGCTGTATAAATGGCTGACCCTGCGCTCTGACCCCCATATTCTCTCCCTGTCTGTGTGTCTCAAGGAGAGCAAGCTGGAGTATATGAAAAGACGAATTCCTAATACATGAAATTGTATATGGCCAGTAAAGTGATCTGATCTTATCTTATCCAATCACATCCACGCCAGTTTTCCGAATTAAGCCGCATGTATTTGGGAGGAAACCCACGTGAAACGGGAATAGACTCCAGGCGGCTCCCCAGCGCTGCTGACAGCTGCGCCCCGTTCTTCAGGACTGACCGTCTCGGCCAGCCGGCGGAGGAGCGGATTCCTCCTGCTGCCGCTAGAGGGCAGTACAGCCGGAAAGAGGCCCGTAGGCGCCGATCGTCGCCGACACCGATATGAGTAAAAAGGCAGATGTGAGACAAACGAAACAACACGCGAGGCACCTTATTACAAAAAAAAAACTTCATTCAAAAAATTAAGATAAAGGTTGCAAATGATGAGGCCGGGGGAAGCAGGACGGCCAACGAAGTAACCGGATACTGGTGTCCGTGAGCGGGAGGGGAAGGGTTAATGGCGGGCTGAATCAGCGGGGTGCAGTCCGTAGCATGTAGACACGTCCAGACGGCACAGGACTGTAGTGCATCAGTGCGGCCAGACGTTCACCTGCGAGCGGTCAGTCAGCCTGCGCCTCGGCCGGAAGTTCCCATGACGCCACGGGGGGCGGGGCTCCTCTTGTCCACGCCCACCCGCCTTCATCTCCGGGCGGGGCGGGGCGGGGCTTACATCACCTCCCAGCGGCGCCGGCTGCCCAGCCTCCTCCGCAGCAGGGCGGCGCACATGGCGGCGGCCGCGCACAGCACCAGCCCGTTCACGGCGAAGAGCGAGTACACGCGCCACAGCACGGGGGGGCCGCAACCTGGCGCGAGCGAGAGAGGGGGGAGAAGGTCAGTGCGCCTGCGCGGCGAGGGCCGGCCCTGCGTCAAAAACACCCGGGAAGAAGACACCACGCGGGGGGCGTTGATGCCACGTCAGAATGTTACCGGAGAACAGCTGGTCTTTGCAGCGAAGTCGTGTTCACGTGGATGTTTCGGCTGTGGATTCAGTGGGATTGTGTCGCTAATACTCGCACGGCTGCACTGCAGCGCTGTTTCTGGACGAAGTTATGTGCCCAGCTGAAAAGTTGATCACAAATGGCAAGCTGCCACCTGCTGGGCGTTACCGCCCCTTGCATCGCTAAAGCCCAGCCTGCGGCGCCGAGACCGGCTTTAACGCGCTCCTGTGTGCGAGTTCGGGCACAGGGGTCCCCAGCCTGGCGCTGCAGGACTGCGGGCCTGAAGTTGTGTTCTGTACACAGATGTTTTGTTCTACTTTATGAAATGCAGTTGACAAAAGGCAAACGTCCGTGTGAGCCGGAGCTGAGTGCAGTCTAACAGTTCGGATGAGTCGTGTCGTGAAGTCAGTTCGGGGCTTGACCTGTGGGCCCACAGAACCAGAAACTCTGTCTCGAGGGGTGGTGGCGCTGCTGTTTCGCATTTAATAACTTACCCCGTTTTTCAAAAATAGATTTTCCCTGAAATCCCCCAAAATCAAGTTGCGTGCCAGCGAGCCGCCAGCAGAGGGCGCCAGACCCAGGCTCTCGACGCTAGTGGCTGTGCAGTTCACATGGACTCGGACTTCAAGACGCGGAAATGTTGAGTTTTGGTTGCAGCACCGAACGTCCATGGCTGAACTGGGACATGGTGCTTTTTTTTCTTCACAGATTGTAGGTGAAAAAGTTAGCGTTGCTCAGTTTTGTGCGATTATAAACATAGTCATTAAAGTGAAGTAGTTCAAGTAGGTTATTAATAGTCATTAAAATAAGTTTATAAGAGTCTTTAAAATGTGGTGGAGCTGTGGAATTTGCTATATTAGTATTTAGGTAAGAAGTGACTAATATTCAGTTCCTGTTGGTTGGGTTTTGCAGGTTGTTTATGTTCAGTAATTACTGACACAGCGAGAGTTTGCCATAGGCACTGCAGTTTTCGGAGTGTATAATCCACGTCAGCACACACACTATGCAGATGTCTTTTAAACATTCTGCTCTTTTCTGTTACTCTTTTTTAGGAGAAGCAATTTTTGCTGAGTCTTCTGCAGCCATGTTGTAGTAGCCTAGCAGAAGCTGTGTTAGGGGAGTACCTCAGGGGTCTGGACTAGGGGTGCTGCTGTTTCGAATTCCTATCGCTGATCTGTATGAGTGTGGGACACGCGTCTCACACACTCACACCAGGGCCCAGTCTAACCTACCAGTGTACCCAGTTAGGAGGATCAGCAGGTTCTGTGGAAGCAGCAGAGGAACTTGAATAAGATCTTGATAAACCTGCAGACTGGAGACATACTAGCGCTGTTCCCTCTGGAGCAGAACTCCCATCCCTGTGGCCCAGTATGGTGACCGGGGCGGTTTACCCCGGCTCTCTGAGACTCCTCGCCTGAGCTCTGTTAACGCCTGGGCCGGCTGTCCCTATAGCAGTGGCAGCTCAGAGCACGTGATGAACATGTGTTGTGACTGCGGACTCCTGTGCTTCAGGCCTCTGCCCGGCGGTGAGCAGGTGAGCCTGAAACCCGGGGTCCTGCAGTTCCTGCGTTCTTCAACCCAGCGTCTCGTCAGCTCCGTCCCGCGAGGAGAAACTGCCCGATTCCTTCAGCGTGAATCAGGCCAAGGGCGTGGCTCTGTGGTTTGGCCCGAGTGCCGGATCGCAGACACGGAGCCAGAGCGCCCCTGCACCTCCCTGTCTGAACTGCCTGGGCCGTCTGCTGGTGCACACACGCCCCCTGCTGGCCCCCCCGGCTCACGCCACATCGGAATCGGAAGACGGGCGGCGCTTCGGAATGGCGGATCCCGAGATTCGGGTTCTGGGGTGGGGCGAGCTCCATGGCCGCGGGTTCGAGAGCACCTGCCTTGCTGCCAGCTGCCGCAGGGCGTGACGTTGAGGAGGCTGCCGGGCCCGGTCACGGTCCAGCGCCGCCCTTCGACCCTGCAGCTCACGCTGCACAGGAAGCCGCCGCTGTCGTTGGCCCGGAGGCGGGTGAGGAGCAGCCAGCTGTAGGTCCCCCCCGCCCCCGTCCCGTTCGCCGCCGGCGCCGTGTCCGGGTCGGGGCCGAGCCAGGAGGCGCGGCACTCCTCCAGCCGGCGGCGGCGGCGGGACGAGATCTGGCAGTGCAGCATGACCGAGCCGCCCGCGCAGTGGGGCCGCGGTGACGCCCACTGCTCCACCCTCAGCTCTCCCGGGAAGGGCTCTGAAGGGAAGGACAGGGACAGCGGTCAGTGTTCTCGGAGCGGAGGAGCGTCGCCCGCCTGCACGGGGATGGGGGAGCTCTGAGGACAGCCAGGCTGCTGTGATGTGTCGGTGGACCAGCAGGGGGCGCTCTCCCCTCTGGACCAGGCAACACCTAGGCTGTGAGAGGGGCTGTAGGAGGTGTCGTCATTCAGATGAGATTTTAACCCCAGGTTCTGACTGGATGTATAAGATCGCAGGGCGTGTCAGAGCGGCGCCCTGGCTAAACTCCAGTCTGGGCTGTGCAGTCTGGCCTCAGAGCTCCCCCTTAACCCCCCTTTCCTGTCCTCCCCCCAGGCAGTGGGAGTCCCACACCTGGCTGGCTCTGCACAAGGGCCAGGCGCTATCGGACACAGCGGCCGCAGCAGGGAGACACTTTCAACGGCCAAACAGGCGCCATGCAGCTGGAAAGGGAGCAAAAGAAGCAGAAGGTCAGTGTCCCAGCGGCGCAGGGGGGACGTGTTCAGGAGCAGCCTGAACACGCGGGGAGCTGGGGTGGAGGAGTGCAGCAGGTCGGCAGCCTGTGATCAAACCCTCTGGAGCGTGGCTCTCGCCGGAGGTCGGCACAGCCCCTCCTCCCCATGATCTGGGGGCACAAGGGCAGGGGGCACCCACCTCCCTGCTCGCCGTGGCATTCCTGAGTGGGTGCTCCGGTCACTCCCAGCACGCTGCCCGGTCCTGTCCGCGACTCGAATTTGCCGTTGATCCTGCACTTGAGGGAGCAGTAGAAGGTGTTGTTGTCCTGCTCCTGCAGCCCGGCGAGGGTCAGGAAGGAGTAGGTGGCCATGTCCTCCTGCACGCTGATCCGGGTTCGGAACTGCTCCGCGCCGGTCACGTCCTGGAGCTCCGCGGGCCCCGCCGATCCCGCCGGCCCCGGGACGTACCAGTAGGGCGCGCAGTCCTCCAGCTTCTCGCCGTCGGACAGGATGCTGCAGTGGAAGGTCACCGAGCCCCCGGTGCGATGGCAGGTCCTGCCGGGAGACTGGTTGATCCAGACCTTGCCGAGAGCAGGAGCTGTCCGGGAAGAGGGAGGAGGCGGTAAGAGCACTGTCCAACCACATTTGGGGAAAACTAAATGAGGAAACCTGGAGCAAACGGGAATCCCACTAGGCTTTGGCCTTTTCCTGCATTCAAGGAGATTGGAGTTCCCTTCCAGTCATTTCCCCGGAGGAGTATCCCCCCCTCTCTCCAGGCTCGTCCTGCTGCGCTGGGATGGGCTTCAGTGGTCATGTGACCAGGGGGGCAGTCGCTCCACGTCCCGGTCTGGGAGCTGCGGACTTCAGTGGTCAGCAAAACAGGCAAACATCTGGACTCCAGTCTGTCTCCGATCGCCGTGGACGCACCAGAGACGGGGAGTGATGGGAGAGGGAGATAAGGCCGCTTGCCGTCACTTCATTGAACTTTTAAGAACTGGGAAGGGATTCAGACCCTGTGGGTCGAGTCGGCAGAGCCGACACGGGGCCGTTCGGGTCGAGCAGTAACAGCGGGTTCGTTGTGAAAGAAGCTGTTCTGTGTCTGGCGCCCCGATCAGGCAGGCGCGGTCTGGGCAGATTTATTGCTGTTTCTCCAGCGAGATCGTTCTCAGGTCCGGTCTTGTTCCACCAGGAGGCCCCCTGTCTGAGCTCCTTCCCTCAGAAAGATGTACCTGATCCAGAACAGAGTGGTTCCCCAGGGGCACCTACCCTGAGCTACATATGCTTTTTCATACTCTTCTTTGAATCTCTGCCTTTTTGTATCTCCCTTCAGAAGCACCACAAAAAATTCTTAACAACCCACAGGGCTGGTTTGGCGATAATGTTGACTTTGAATAAAATTCCAGACTCTAATTATTGGTTTTCACTCATTGTGGTTATTTATACTGTACATTTGTCCTGGTGCCTGAGAATCTGTGGTTCAGCCTCGGTTCCATAATTTGGCTTCTTGCCTGAAAGCAGAAAACCTGCTTTGCACAGGAAGGTTCTAATCTGTAGCTGCTGTCCTAATTAATCAATCTGATTAATTGGATCTGTACTGCGTGTAAACTCCAGATTCAAATCTTATAGCAGCCGCCAGTTCCCGGACACTCAGAGAAAAAGTGTCAGATTCAGAGATACTTTATCTCCACACATCCAGTCAGCTAAAGTGCCATACATATCGTGCTGGTGTGGGTGTTGTGAAATAATCTGATAATTTAATCAAGCAGTGTGCCAGTTATAAACGGAAGTCATCTTTATTGTGACTAGTTTGCATTTTTTAAATCAAATTCTTATAAAAACATGTGGGCCCTCCTTCTATATTTGGTAGCAAACTCCTTTTTCGCAATAAAACACAAGTAATCTAATCGAAACAGATCGGTATTCTGAAATGTCAGGTGTTCATTGTAAAGCTTTAAACACCAAAGACCGGAGTGTTCAGCACCACATGAAAAGCCATCGGTATTTGTTTTTATCTGCTCTTTCTGCATGTGAGCGAGACTCCAGAACTTCACATTCGCTTGTCTGCTTGAGCAGCACAGACGAGCAGCTGGACTCTGGTGCACAAAGAGCTCTGGACAGGTCTGCGCTGAAATCACTGTAAAAAAGGGCCACAGAGCTCAGGCTTTGTAAGATTCATTCACTTGTTTAAAAACGTTTTCAGCAGTCTGGGCTTTGTGGGGCCGGCAGCCGTCTGAAGGAGCTGCTCACAACAGTCACAAGGCGTGGCGATTCGATCACGTCGGCCCGGCAGAAAACAGGACTTTCAGGACAGCAACAGGACAGCAACAGGCCATCCGGCCCCCTGTCCCCCCCGCACCTGTCCCTCGGTCTGTCCCGGCACCCGTGACGACAATCCTGCCGCAGCCTCAAAACTCACTTTTTTTACACATTAAATAACTCGTTAGATAAAAGTTCTCTGAAGAACAGCTACGAACAAGGCAGTGGTTAGTAGTTAATAGATCCCAGGATGTCACCCAGACTTTTTTTTGGGAGAAGCCAGGATATCGGGTTTAAACTCCTGGAACCCTTAACGTTTGTCGGTGCATTGGCCAGGAATCGAACCCAGGTCAAATGCTGAGAGGGCAGCAGGGCTAACCGCTGTGCCAGCAGCACATGGTATTTTTGCACGTCTGGCTTTCAGCAGTGCCCTTGGCATCCACTCCTTTGAAAGGATTGTTAAGGGGACGGCCTCTTTAGACTAAAGAGATTCATTCCCTTCCACCTGAATCATGACCCTTTTTCTGAAATCCCATCAGAAATCCGTCTTGCCCTAGTTTGTTTGGAATTTCATTGTAGCTTCTAAGTCTCTAACGACATGTTAATTTCTGCCGGGACATGTACGGGAGAGCAGCGCTCAAGAAACTGTCTCAGAACGCCGCGTTTCTGAACGCAAATGAGTGCACCGTACCTGACCTGAAAGACAACAGTCTGAGACTGGATTAAGCAACTGTGCTACTGGTGCCCTTTCTTTCCAAAGCGCACCCAGTCACAGGACTGTGATTCAGCAGGCAGCTGCCATGAGCCGGTTTTCCTCTGGCAGCTGTTCCTGCTGGCAGTGGGATCTCAGCCTATCCTTGGCAAAGGAGCCAAGGGAACTCGAATTGGGAACCATCCTTCTCCCACCTGCAGTGATGTGGGAGTAAACACATTTCAGGGTGAAACATCAGCGCGTTAGCAAGAACGTGGGTTGTTTTCACATTACATGTGCCCTTTAACCACGCACAGCCCTTCGGTTACTTGGAATTTGTGCCAATTTGCTTACGAGTAAAGACAAGCTTTCTTTTTATCCTTTTCTCAACTTGTAGGCATTGGTTTCTGCCTCGGATTCTTACAAGAGCCCTGTGAACTGACAGCTTTCAGTTCTCTTGCATCCTGACTTCATCCTGCAGATTCCCCTTCGCCCACTTCTGCAATTCTTGAGGAGTAACTCCTCTAATCTCCTCTTTCCCAAGCTTGAGAACCGAGTCTGCTTTACACAAAGGGTTGTGGGAGCATGGAGCAAACCATCTACCCATATTGTTGGAGCTGATACCCTGGCTTCTTTCAAGGACGATCTCGATGAGCTCCAGGGATCTGTTAGTAACTTCCAAACGAGCTGGACTAGTTTGTAACCACTCTTATGTGCTCAGTATGAATTGGTCTGGAAAGTCTTGTATAAACTCACAGTTTTGCCAGAAAGCCCTAACTGTGATGACCAAATTCTAATAATCAGTATTTTAGGATGAATGAATTAAGAGATGTGTTCATGATCTGTTTTTCCCCTGCTTCGCTATAAATCAGGTCTCTTCTTTCTTTATCATTGATTTGCTTCGCCTCTCTCTCTCTGCGTTACTCTTTAGGATCTGAACCCGCAACCCTCCAGCCAGAACCCTACCCATGGTCCCACACTGCTGCTCCCTCTCGTCGGCCTCTGTGTTCTCCACAGCTGTCTGGAACTGTTTCCTTATTCTGGTCTCTGCCACTCGTCCCTGGACAGAGTTATACGTTATATATAAAGACATGTAAGATACACATGAATCATCGCTTGACGGCTCCCCCCACCAAACCGCCAGACACCAATCGCTTCGTCGTGTGAGCTCAGCTCCCTCCTCGGAGCCTCGCAGCTCTCTTACCTGGAAATAAAAGTAGCAGGTTCAGCAGGACAGCCCGGGACATTTTAGTTGCTCCTTGATTCCTGTTCTGTAATTCAGGGTTCTCTCAGGACTGGCTGTATTTAACGAGGAGCTGAGCCCCGACCTTCATCAGCACTAATGTTTCCTGTCGTGGTTTTTCAAAACCCCAGATCCGATTTCCTCTTGAGTGTCGGGGCCTGCCCGTGCAGTTGACAGAAAGCTGTGCGTTTGTTTTTTTACATTTTGCAAAGAGAATGTGAACGGTGGAGGAGATAAGAGAACAGTCAGCTGATGAGATTGATCTGAGCGAGATGCCAGGAAATGTGCAGCACAGCGAGAGCCGTCATGCCTGCACTGAGACCTGTGGCTCTGCTTGTGTCCTCACCCTCACGCAAGCAGGAGATCACAGACCACAGGGGCCACTGAGCTCAAGCTGGGAGTCATTTTAAAACAGGCTGCTTGAAACCTACTGATAGGTTATGCCAGAATAAGAGCTCAAATGATTTTCTATTACAAGTCATTTGGTCTTGGGACACAGAGGTCAGACTTGCTGCTTTACAGCACTGGGGCTGTCAAGGAAATATAACTGTCAAGGAAGCCACAAGAGAGAGCTCTCACCTGAGTAAGGTCTTTATTTCAGTATTGCAATATTGGGAGCCCTGCTGCCACTTCGTAAAGTGCACCAGAGACTCAATTTGTTACAAGCAGTACAGGGTTTTTATAAGACGTTGCGCTGTAAGAGAAAGCTCAGCACTTTGTCCCTTCTAAAACTTCCCCTTTCCCTAAGACAAAACAGATTACATCATAGAGCGAGAGAAGAAGCACCACTAGATTTGTTATTCAAAGCTTATCAGTTACTTTCGGCTAATTCTAACGACCCAGGCAGCATATATAGTTTTGGTACATTGTCTTCTAAAGTAACCTAAACAGTGTACTTTGTTGACGCACTGTTTTCTAAAATTCTGCACGTACTGTAGCACAGCAGTTACATCCTTGAAATATATTTTCTAAAAGCACCAATATATTTTTTGCAAAGCTCTCTACATTTTAAGAATCAATTTACTTATTAGATTTCCATTTCAGGCCCCAGGTTCGATCCCGGACCAGGGGCTCTATCTGTGTGGAGTCTGTGTGTTCATGTAGGTTTCCCCCAGGTGCTCCAGTTTCCTCCCACAGTCCAAAGTCCAACTGGCCCTGGTGTGAGTGTGTGTGTCTCTGTGCGCTGTGATGGACTGGCGTCCTGTCCAGGGTGTACCCTGCCTGTTGCTTGCTGGAATAGGCTCCAGTATCCCTCATGACCCTGTATTGGATAAAGCAGATAGAATATGGAGGAATGGAGTCATTAAATCATAGAATGTAGGTATAACTGGGCTAAAATGTTTCAGTTGTGTTCTGAAGTCCTTCGGGGATTAATCAGAGAGACTCCAGGAAAATTCCTTTCTTTTTCATTACTCTCATAGTGGAATTTTCTGACACTCTAACCATGAACCGGCTCTTGTGACTCATCCTGCGATTGTTGCGGTGTTGCGAATGAGGAAAAATAAACTGCAACTGTAGAAGTGTCCTTAAGAATGATTTTCAGGAAGGAAAAGCAGTTACTGCACCCTCAAGGCTCACCAGAGAATGGGACACTAGCCCATCACAGGGAGCCCCATACTCCCCTGGGGCCCCTCAGTCCTGCCAGGCGGCCTCGAACCTGCAACCTCCCCCTTGTGGAATTCTTTCCTTCTCTTTGCGGGGGGTTAAAGAGACCCCACCGCTCCTCTCCATTTCACAAATGAGCTTTCTCAGATGGGGAAGAGGAGGAGGGTTACAAATTGCCAAAGGGTTTTTCCAAGGTTCTGTTTTGTGTCCAGCAGGGGGCAGTGTTGGAGACCATGTGCTCTGCCGGGGGGGTGGCAATTATACAGGCAGCGATGGAGAATCCGGAGGAGGCAGGCAGATCCGAGAGTTAAATCACAAGGAACCCTTCCTAAGTGGGAAGTGAAACTGTTTACATACTTTAGGAAAGAATACGAGCATTGTTGGCAGACTGGGGCTGTTTTTGTTGGTTTTGGAATAAACTCAGTTTCATCAAGGCCTCATTGTTTTAGTTAGGGGTTAAAGGTCACTGTTAACGTGGAAAAGAATGGGAAACAATAACTGGATTCAACTAATTAAGAGCTGCTCTGGAATTAAAATAACAACGGCCCTGTTTCTCTGTGGGCAACATGGCCGATTTCACTGAACCCAAACTTCAACAGGCTACAGACCAAAGTATCAGATTTTGAGATTTTGTACAAAACAACAGCAACAAAACTCCTGCCATCAGCGACTGTGATCTCAGCAGGGGGTAAAACAGAGAATCTGCTTACGATCTCTCTTAAACTTCAGTGTAATCAGATGACCTCATTGAAGCTACGAAGAGGACAAAATGAACAGTCTTCACAGATGAGTGCAGGGATAACAGCTGGTGAGGTGTCTGCAGACGAGGGAGATAAGGGTGGCGAGCAGCCTGCTTGCTGGAAGAAGATGTAGAACAGAGTCTTTACGTGTGTTTACCCTGCTGACCTGGCACTGTGGGTGAAACTCCCCTTCTGAGCTGTGCGCTGTGAGTTCCTCTTGTCTCACTCTGCTTTCTAGATTCAAGAGTGTTTTAAGATCAATTCGTTTTATGATCAGAGAAGACAAAACCTCTTGCCCTGAATCTCTGGATAGTAAATAGTTGTGTGTGTGTGTTTGAGATCCTGTTCCCAGGCAGAAACACTACAGGTTTTGGCTGCGATTGAAGTACTGAAAAGAAAATGACTCCCTTTGCTTTGTAAATGTGTCATTTTAATATCCCGCAGAGAGTTTATTTTACTTCCTGAAGAGATGTGTATTGTTCTGTCTTTCAGATGAGACGTAAAACCAAGGTCCTGACTCTCGGTGGTCATTAAAGATCCCCGGGCATTTCTCGATAAGAATGGGGAGTTATCCTGGGGTCCGGGCCAAATTTCCCCCTGGCCTTTACCATGGCCTCTAAACTGTCCCCATGTATGACTGGCTTGCACTGGCCATGGGATGGACTGGCGCCCCCTCCAGGGCGTACCCTGCCTTGTGCTCGTTGCTTGCCGGGTAGGCTCCGGCTTCCCACAACACCGTATGGTATAGAGCGGTTTGGTAAATGACATGACGTGTATTGTTGTTTTTTCTAGTTTGTAATTTCCTTTGTCTTGAGTGCTGTGATCTTGAACGATCCTTTCTGTTTGCGCAAGTGTTTTTGTCTTTATCTGAGGTTTGATTCACCATCCACTGGCCAAGGGACTTTGAGGCTGTCTGAAGTGACACATGAGCCAGGTCTGCTGTTGCATTGGAAACATGGCTATTCCAGCACTGCAGATATATGTTTCCTTTGTTCATTTTTATTTATGATTTTAAATTTGCTCTGCCTCGACTCCCTCTCTTTCTGATTTATTGTGCAGGCAGAGATCTGTAAACACACAACCAGTTCTGCCTCTTTCTGTGTGTGTTGGGGGGGAGAGGGGTATCAGCTTTCTGACAAATCTTTGCACGCAATTCAAGAGGGATAAATTAATTATAATTTACTCAAAGAAAACCATAAGCTCTTTTGTAGTATTTTTTTAAATGTTAGAATGCGTGCAAATCCTGGATTATGCAAACTTCACACAAGACTCCTTATATGTTAGTAATGTAATTTGTTTCAGACTTCATTTTTTAGTTTATTATTATCCTTTGCTCCCTTATCAAAAAGTTTGGATTATCTCTTTCGTCAAGTTGAGAGTGTTGTGTAGCATGACACTGACTCTGCTCTGGCTCTCTTACCCCGCAGGGGGTGGCAGGTTCGAATCCGCCCCACAGTGGCAGACACTGCTTGCTGTGTCCCTGACCCACGGGCTCTGCGCTCCAGTCAGCGTATCGACAGGCGCAATGGTACAAACAGGTACGGGCCATTGCCTCCCCTCCAGGAGAATTCCTGAATTTTATGTTTCTCTTAACGCTCCAAAAAAAAAAAAGTTGTCCATGAGTACAGTGCCCAGGGAATCAGGTGAATTAGTCAGCCAACCCCCCCCACACACACACACTGCTTTCCGAGCCAATGCAGAAACCATCTGCGTCACGGAATGTGACTGCCCCGGAGCTACAGCACGGAGCTGGATCACAGGAGTGTTTCTCACATTCCTGTAGGAGTTTTCTTAATCAGAGGTATCAGGTCAAATACCACAAGCCTCAGGGTGTTTCCAGAACACTTTGATTTCCAGTGGTGATTTGTCACTTTCCATAGGGTGCGATGGAGGGCTGGAGGTGGACCCGCTGTAATAAACACAGCTTGACACCTGCATCCTCGAACCCAGCTCTTACAGATTATCCCTGAGCCCTAACAGAGCTATTGCACAACTCACTCCACCTGGAAAGTACCAGTGCAGACTGCGTGTTACTGTAATGGAAACTGTGGAGCGAAACTTTTATGGATCCATTTTTCAGTGTCTTCTAATTCAGGGTTGTGTGGGAGTCAGAGCCTTTCCCAGCAAGCAACGTGCACCAGGCAGGGAGGAGCAAAACCTGCCTGTCATATTTCAACATATACATATAAAAGTGTTAGAATAATTCTGTTTTTTTCTGGAACAAAGGAGTAATGAATTTATTATATATATGTATCTGTAAAGACAGGAACAGATGCTTCTTATCCGTGAACAAGGACTAACTGGGTCTCCATCCACTGGAGGAGAGACACAGGTCTCACTGACAGCACTGCAGGACCACAGCAGAGTCTCCATCCACTGGAGGAGAGACACAGCTCTCACTGACAGCACTGCAGGACCACAGCATAGTCTCCATCCACTGGAGGAGAGACGCAGCTCTCACTGACAGCACTGCAGGACCACAGCAGAGTCTCCATCCACTGGAGGAGAGACACAGCTCTCACTGACAGCACTGCAGGACAAAAGCAGAGTCTCCATCCACTGGAGGAGAGACACAGCTCTCACTGACAGCACTGCAGGAACACAGCAGAGTCTCCATCCACTGGAGGAGAGACGCAGCTCTCACTGACGGCACTGCAGGACCACAGCAGAGTCTCCATCCCCTGGAGGAGAGACGCAGCTCTCACTGACAGCACTGCAGGACCACAGCAGAGTCTCCATCCACTGGAGGAGAGACGCAGCTCTCACTGACAGCACTGCAGGACCACAGCAGAGTCTCCATCCACTGGAGGAGAGACGCAGCTCTCACTGACAGCACTGCAGGACCACGGCAGAGTCTCCGTCCACTGGAGGAGAGACACAGCTCTCGCTGACAGCACTGCAGGACCACAGCAGAGTCTCCATCCACTTGAGCTCTCCACTTGGTGCTTGTTTAGGAAGACAGTGGTAAGACTCGCATGGAGCTGTAAACACACAAACAGGGCCTTTATCAGTGACTCAGAGAGTGAAAGTGTGGACTGGGGCCAGGGAGCATTCCTGACTCCCACAGCTCGTCCTGTTCAAACTTGCCAGTCTCTGTAAGTGCTGTGCATCCTCAAATGCCACCACCAATTGTCAAAACAAAACAAAAAGCATAAAGACGGAGAATAGAGACCTTGCATGGTTGAGCACTCCAGCATCTTAAATAGCTTGAAAGAACCACAGAAATGGCAACAGCAGAGCTGAGGTTAATGTAGGTTACAGACAAGAGGCAGCCTGCACATTTATGTTTAGATCAAAGTTTATGGACAGGATAGCACTGCGTGACATCGGCTTGTTTTCAGGGGGTTGTGCTAGACATCTAGCCCACTTGGCAGCTAGAGGCTAAGTGCTCTGAGGATCTCGTCCAGCTGTGCCTAGAGAGGAGCCAGGGTATCGGCTCCCACAACATGGCAGGTCTGCCTGTTAGCGTGTCGATCTTTGCTCCTTGAGGAAGAGGATCTCTAAGTGACACCGTTAAGCTAACAAGCTGCTCCTTAAGCTAACGAGCTGCTGAAGCAGCCAATTGTCTGTGTTCTTTACAAGCTGTCCCATAAGCCCTGGAGCCCTGGTGCATCCACTTCCCTTGGCCCGATGTTGTCCAATGAGACGTCTCACAGCTCTGGCATCCACTGAACAGATTTGCATTGAGCTCCTGTCCTGCTCTGACTTGTTCCCCTTTTCAAACCTCCAAGAGGCGAGCTACCGCTCAAAGTTTTGACGTGCACCACAACTGGTTCTGTGGCTGTGCGGGTTATAAGACGAGGGTGAGCACGCAGCAGAGACTCAGAGCTCCTCAGCGCAGCAAGAGCGAAGGGTCTGTCTGCAGGGAGACAGGACTGGAGAACTTAAAGCTCATCAGGTACGACATGATCTACTGCTGTTTACTGGAAGAGCCCTCTCATATAATTCTATATTGATAATAATCATAATATCAGTCGTCCTTGTAGTGCAGGGAATGACATCATCCGGAATGTTTAATTATTCATTTATTTTTATTTCTCATTGTTGTAAGTTTACAAAAGTTATTGGGGATAATAATGGCAGCTATTTCTCCATGTTCACATTAGAACTGTGTGGTCTTGCTGGATAACACAGCATGAAAATGGACTGGGTGTGAAATCAGAATAAGATTCCTAGAAAATGCCCCTTTGACACACTTCTTGCTGTATCTGCAAAGGGGCTGCAAAGTCAGACATCGGTTTATTGATTAAATTGTGTCACCGCTCCAGGAAAGAAAACTCCAGAGCACTGACTTTCAGGAGCAGGACACTATTTTAACATTATTTTTTGCTGAACTACAAACTTTCAAAGATCAAGCCTGTGCCAGCCCAGATAGTTACTCTCAGCATTTGCAAATTCACAGCCAGGTGTCTGTCTAGTTCACTTACAGACTGTTCTCCAGTGCATCGGAGATTCCCAGTCCCTGTCTTTGTGACCTCAGTGTCTGCTGGTGTCTTCGTTTCAATTGATTCTGTGGATATTTAACAACCAGATCCCTTCCTCCTGCATTTAAAAATCATTAACTAATAATCATTTACTAATCCGGACCTTTCTACTTGTTTCCAGCACTGAAGACACCTGAGATTTTATTTGACCTCTCCAAATTCGTAAGTAACTCACCAGCTTCATCTTTTTAGTAACGGCTTGAGCTCATCTGTGCCCAGCCAGACTTGAAAACCACCAGGAAAGGACAGATTTGCAAGAACAAGCTGTGAGATTCAGTTTGGTTAGACACAACAGGAAAGTTCACGGACATTCAGGAAAAAGACATGCCTCCCATATACTCTAGGTGACAGCTGTCAAGTTAGAAGCTTAAACACGTTGTGTCTGTCTGCTTTAATAGCCTTGAACAGTTTGTTCTTCAAAAGCAGACACATAGGGACACACAGGTGCTCTCTGCCAGCCTACAGCAGCTCGAACCCAAAGATTATTTGCACATCAAAGGTGGAGAAGTGGGGAGTCTGTTCAGGGCGACTTGCTGTAAAGTGCTATCACTGCTGTCCCTGGTCTGTTCGGCGTCGGGCGAGCGGAGAGAGTGTACTGCAGGGAGGAGAGTACACCCAGCTCCACCCAGGGAGACGTGCTCCTGTCGAATTGCGGTTCGTCTGCTTTCTACTGTGACAGAAGCTTATTCTAAAAAATGTATGAGGGCCTTTGTTGTCTCATTGTGAGAAGCTACTGAGAGGCTCTCTGCCTCCACCTCCCAACACGGCACGTCACTGTGCTCTTACCCTGCTAACAGGACAGTGTAGTGCAGGGCACCACAGTTAGATCAGGGTAGAAGCGCAGTACAGTGCAGTAAAGTCCAGTGAGATCAGAGTAAAAATACAGTACAGTGCAGTAGAGCCCAGTGAGATCAGGGTAAAAATACAGTACAGTGCAGTAGAGCCCAGTGAGGTCAGGGTAAAAGTAGACTGAAATTGTGGTACACAGATGTGTGATAGAGAAAAATATGAACAGTGAAAAACTATTGCAAGACAATGCCAGTACACAATACAAGATACAAATACCACTTATTGCAGTGTAGTATCATTAGGGAGGTTTCCCTTGTGAAAAGCCAGTCATGCAAGAATCTCACAGTCGAGCATCTCCAATTTCGTTGGACAAAGGCCATGCTTCCCTTGAACCAATCAGAGGACAAACGCCTTTCTTCTTTTCAGCCAATCACAGAGCTGATGTCACTGTCACTTCGCTGTTTCGACCAATCAGGGGCTTCTAACGAGGTTGCCTTCCTGTGATGGACAAGAGCTCGACAGCAATGCGCTCGCTAGGGGCTACAGGGCGGCAGAGTCCTTCAGGGTCCCGTGAGCCTGAACCCGCTTTACATCTGAAGGAAATGACACAGTTATGACTGATAAAACAACAGTTTACAGCCCCAGTTCAATAAACACGCGTTCGTCATGGTGTTGTTGGTGGTGTGGAGAAACGTTTGTTTTAAAGATTGAGTTCCAGGTCTTTTCTAAATGGTTTTGCGATCTGTCGGTATTGCAATAAAATAATAAGTGAATTTCATTCAAGTGAATGAAAATTCCGTCTCCCTGTGATGTTGTTTGTTACTGCTGTGAAACCGCCGCTGTCTGGAGGGGGGCGGGGGTTTTGTACGAACTGCACAGAAGGTGGAGGAGTGAGCGCACGGTGTCCGCTTTTGTATTTTGCAGGAGCTCCCGGGCCGGCCGGACAGGAGCAAACCCGAACCCGAGGCCAAGGCGCGAGGATGAACCCCAGGGCGCTCTGCCTGCACGCGCACCTGCTCCTCCTGCTGAGCCCCGTGCTGGGGGGCGCAGGTGAGCGAGCCGGGGGTCGGTGTGGCTCGTGGTAAACGAATCGTGGCTCATTTCGTTGACGTGTTATTCTCTCCTGCTCTCGTCGCCCTGAATCCGTGCACTGGTCTCATCCCGGCTCCTGTCGCTGTAACACGGTTTCTCCAGAGCGAGGGGGTGCGTTGGCGTGCCTGTCCGGACACGCCACCGATATCAGCTGCTCCTTCAACGAGACGAACGTCTGCGATTCGATCCGGGACTGCAACGTGACGGCCGGGGCGTGCGGACTCTTCCCCGGCTACACGCGAGTGGAGTGCCGGGTCACCTATGATGGTGAAGGTGAGCCCGTCTTTTAATCCGGTTCGGTGTTCACTGTTTCTAGAATCATGACTGTTCTGACTCGCTGTGGGTGAGAGGCTGCCACGCTCCTGCAGCGCTAGGGCTGGGAATCAATGTCTCGCGGCAACAGTGTGTCCTTAGTGCTGCAGAGGTACTGTATGTAAACAGTATGTGGACACAAGGGAAGACCTTCTCTGAAAACACATGACAATGGAAAGAAAACCGCAGGTGAATGTGTTTTAAATTAAATTAAGGGAAACAAGCGTAGGGTTATATTAGACTTTTTGTACCCTAATTTAGCCTCAGCACTTATGTAAGTAGGTATTGAAAGTAGTATATCAGCGCTCTGATATGACAGATGTAAATTCAACATGAGGATGATCATGTTAGCGTCCAGGATTTTGCTTACCAGCACTGGCAGAATGCCATTGGATAACTGTATTTTCATGCTTGTTCATTCCCAGGACAAGACTGCATTAATGTAACCATGGGGAAGGACTCCAAATGTTACAACGGTGGGAAGAAAATCGCCAGTCAAGCTGAAGGCCCCGCCTGCATTAAAGCTGGCAGCCTGCAGTGCACACATGTGTTTGTCCAGCAAGGTGAGCTGTCTGGTGACGGGGCTGCGCTCACCCTTCGTTTGCCCAAACAGAGGGACAGGAAGCTGCTTGTTCTCACGCAGAATACAGCTGTGGGAAAGCCTGCATCTAAGGAGGACAGTGATGCCCCATCAGCCCTTAATGACAAGTGGAAGCACTTGACTGTTATTCCTCTCCCTGGAGTCTAGACTTGCCAGCCCTCTATTTCAGACATGTGTGCAGTCACAGCCGTGATGTCATAGGAGTGGGGAGACCTGGGAGACAAGAGGCGTGGTTTCCAAGCTGAACTGGTTCTTTCCTTGTCTTCCAGATTTGGGGTGCAACCACGACGGTCGTACTGATTTCCCATCCTGCTCTTTTCTCCCTCATGGGAGTGAGGGGGGATCTCTATCAGGTAGCCTTTCACTGGAGATACGGCTCAGATATAAGAGAGAGAAAATCAGGGTTTTTTTTCAAATGCTATAGTTTGCTGTCGTTTATTTGAAAGCTGCTGTTAACAGCGTCTTCTAACAAGTCCAACAGGCATTTTCATTATCTCAGGGAAGGGCTTCAGAATGAGCAGCCTGAATGTGAAGTGATTGTCTTAATCAATATTTATATCTGGAAGCACTTCATCTACACCTAGGACATGACACTGTCCAGTAAGAATGTCTCACTCCTGCATGATGCTGTGAGAGACTCACAGACCACTGAATGTCCGTCAGTCAGACGTGATGTGTGCCCCCTCTGCGTTCTTCCTTCCAGACTGGAGTCTTTCGGTCGGAGTGATTGTTGGCGTGTTGGCTGTCACCATTGTGGCTGGAGTTCTGGTACGTTTCCGAGGTCGAGGGATCGAATACAACACTGGGTAGGCAGAGTCTTGACCCCCTTCATCTGCCTGCTGTTTCCAATTACATTTTGTATCCTCGGTATGGTGGTCAGTGAGAGTGAGCTGGGCACTGATGCCCTTAACTCCTCTGTATCCTCGGTATGGTGGTCAGTGAGAGTGAGCTGGGCACTGATGCCCTTAACTCCTCTGTATCCTCAGTATGGTGGTCAGTGAGAGTGAGCTGGGCACTGATGCCCTTAACTCCTCTGTATCCTCAGTATGGTGGTCAGTGAGAGTGAGCTGGGCACCGATGCCCTTAACTCCTCTGTATCCTCAGTCATACCTCTTGCAGTAACTGATTGGAATTCCCTTCTTTCTCTCTCAGGTCTGGAAATACAGGCGACAGAAAAGGACAAGCAGGTAGTTGTCATTTCTTATCCTAATAATCCCTTTATAGCCCTGGGTCTGTGAAGAGAAGACATTGCTTAATGCAGTTTCTGTTTTTCCCCAGGGGGGACCTGGAAAGTTCAGTAGGGAGCGAAGATCCACTGCAAGCTGGTGACATGTGAAGGTCCGGACTGCCGGAGAGGCTGTTAAACTGAGACTGAGACGCTTGCTGTCCTGCAGAATTGTTATTCCCTGTAACTGTTCCTTTTGACAGTGTCCTGCTGTGAGTTTCCTGCTTTGTGACTGTTCCAGCACACTCCTCACAGATGGAGAAAATGCTGTTCTGTATTGCCTTTCAGCCATGTGTATAGAATTGAGAAACCGTCCTGCTGAGCGGGCTGAGATCTGGGTCCACATTCACTCCAGTGCTGAAGTGTGAAACCTCAGAGCTGTTTAATCAAGGAACTCTGGGAAGAGAACGCGCACGGTGCGGTATAGCCCTCTGGTGTGAGCGAGCTGTCGTGCGTGAAAGCACAGCGCGTTCGTGGGCTGCCCTCTGCTGGTAGACAGAGGTGGTGCAGCTGAGTAAACCGCGTAGTAAATAACTCAGGAGCCCCGAGTCCGAATCGCTCTTGTCTTCTGGAGCACAACCTTAGAACAGGGAGACATTCCCCACATACACGCACAAAGCATCCCTCAACAGCACTTTTTTTTCTTGCTCCTGTGTTAATGTGGATTATGGAGCTGTATTTTTTATTTTGTTTTGATGGTTGTTGTATTTATTGGGTTGAACGCACAGCTTGTTGTTCCTCTCTCTGAGCACTGCGGCCGCCCACAATCCTGCGTCGGTTCTTACTGTTTCAGGACCTCCTGCGCCAGCAGGGGGCAGCGCAGTGTGGTGGGCACGTCTCCGGACTCCCAGCAGGGGAGATAGCGGTCCGTTTGTCAGGCTCACATCGAAATGCCCACCTGAACTACACCTGGACAGGGACTCTCTTCTTAAACTGGGAGAGTTAACTTAGTCTTCAGTGGGCTTAGCAGCCACCTGGGAGGAGCTTGACTGAAGCTGCTATCTGCCCCTGGACTGAGAGCACAGCCTCAGAGCCCCACACAGCGCTGGGTCTCCTTCCTCAGTCCCTCTCGTCTGCCTTCAATGAGACACGGGTACTTGACTCGGTCTTCTCTGTTTACTCTTGCACAATGTCTTTGTTAATTGAGCCTACTGATGTTGCAATAGTTCTTTTATTTTTTTTGCTGTAACCGTCTGCACTGTCAGCCTCGTGTTTCAGGTGGGGGATAACGAGGGGGATGCGGGTGCGTTCTATTTTACACTCGGTCTAGGGCGAGGCTCTGTGTGTCGGCGCTGGTGATTGGACTCGCGCCCCCTCCAGGCGAGAGCAGTCACGGCCCGTCATTCTGCACTGCACCCTGGGAACCCATACTAGGCTCCGTTCTGCCATCCTGACTCGGGTGATCCGATGGGAGGCAGCAGAGTGCCTGATCAGTGGCTGTTCACAGGACTGACCACGAGGAGCCCGGTGCAGACAGTTAAAAAACAATGTGAATATGGGTCTCTGTCCTGTCAGGGGATTTGTGATGGTGCCCATGCGGCTGTATCTCAGGGAACGGCTTTGGTTGTTTGAGGCGTAGAGATATTCAGGATGGAATTATGCGTGACAAACACGATTGCGGAACAGGATGTGTTACCTTTTACTGGGACTAATTTTGTTTGCATTCACTTTGAAATAGGAGTGTTTCTGCTCTTGGTATCTTCTGCATTCTGGCTGTGTGAAGCGCCCGGGGAGAGATCTTACTCGGAAGAAGGTGTTAGATATAGTATAGAAATAGGTGAACGTAAGGACACAAGATTGACTCTAATACAGTGAAAATCTGTAAATAAATGAAGTGTCAATGAGTACTGTACTCAGGGTAGCACTGTGACTTAATTACCCTCTTCCTGTAACTGGATGGTACCTGTTTTTTTAGTTAATAAAGCACGTATTACACTAGTGCTGTTTACATTTTACATTTGTTTTTAGTTGTATTTGTTCATCTTCTTTCTGAGTTTTGGATTCATTGCAAATTCTTCCTCTTTGAGGTCTGTCATAGTTACTGTGATGTGTTGAGAACTGATCAACACAACCCTGTGATTGGTCAGAATATCAAGTATAATTCATTTAAATAGCACCTTTGACCTCAAAGAATACCCTGCAGAAGTACAGCCCCACCTGGGAGACACACAGGGGTCATTCTGCACCAGCAGCCCCACCTGGGAGACACACACTGTGCGTCTCCCAGGTGGGGCTGCAGGTGCAGAATGGACACTGTGCGTCTCCCAGGTGGGGCTGCAGGTGCAGAATGAACACTGTGCGTCTCCCAGGTGGGGCTGCAGGTGCAGAATGAACACTGTGCGTCTCCCAGGTGGGGCTGCAGGTGCAGAATGGACACTGTGCGTCTCCCAGGTGGGGCTGCAGGTGCAGAATGGACACTGTGCGTCTCCCAGGTGGGGCTGCAGGTGCAGAATGAACACTGTGCGTCTCCCAGGTGGGGCTGCAGGTGCAGAATGAACACTGTGCGTCTCCCAGGTGGGGCTGCAGGTGCAGAATGAACACTGTGCGTCTCCCAGGTGGGGCTGCAGGTGCAGAATGGACACTGTGTGTCTCGCAGGTGGGGTTACACTTCGGTAGAAGGAGCTTTATAAAGGCGAAGGATTGCTTTTAAAATATCCGAAAACATCCGTCTCTGTCTTGACTCTGACTATCGTGTATTAGTCTTGGGTTTTTCCTGCTTCCTCTTCGCCGTGGTTACAATAGTGTTGCTGTGGTGGAGCGCGTCTCCCCCCGGCGGCAGGTCGCGCCCCCGAGCTGTGCTGACGCGGGCGCGCGGTGGCGCGGTCGACAGTTCCACTCTCTGAGGTTTCAGGCTCCGGGAAGCAGGTGAGTCTTCTCGTCTTGTTTTCAGAAAGCCCGGTGCCGCCGCTCTGTGCAAATCGGGGCAGACAAGGGCTCCTGTGGCGCGTTAGTCCGTCCGGGTGGTGCACGTCGGCTGCGCGCTGTGCCGATGGCCGATACTCAATCTGAACTCGCACTCGCCACATTTCCAACAGAAACACGGAAATCGAAGTAACACTGAAACCTTTAACCATAGCTCAGCGGGTGAACTTTTTTTTTTTAGCGATTTCGTCTCTGATGCATCTTCCTCCCTTTGATATAAGACAATAAAAACAGGAAACGTCATTAAAATCTGTCATCATTTTTTCTGTTGTTTTTTTTTTAAAACAGTTGGTACAGTTTGAGGTCTGCTATTTCCACGAATGGCCCATTTGAGTCACGAGGGGAAATACGTATTAAATCATTATTAAATCAAATGGAAGCGAACGTTGGGACTCTCTTAGGAGATATTGCGAAAACGAGCGATTTTTTTTTTTTTTTAAACGAGCGATTGTTGTCCAAGGAAACTCTGCTGCGTTTAGCGACGTGCGCTAACGCTCCCGGCACGAGCTGCCGGAGAGGAACGGGCTCGGGGTCCCGCCGGCACGCGCTGTGTGCGCGCGGCCCGAGGGACGTCGAGCCGAGAGCCGGGAGAGGACGTCTGATTCAGTTTGGCACCTCCTGGGCGGGCGGTGGGGAGATGACGGTCTCTTTTTCCAGCTGCCGCCCTCGGATGTCAACTCGATGATGCGACTCTGAGCTGGCCGTCCGCGCCGCGAGCTGTGTGTCTGAAGAGCCGTCAGGCCGGTTGTGTCCAAGCCGCTGCTTAGCAAGCTGTTGTCTGTCTGCTCTGTCCTGCCTACCGGTCATACAACGATAGTGGTTTGGCAGGACTTAAATAAAAGAAACACCTGAGCTGTCTACAGAGGAACTCGGGTGTCTTTGTACTGCATTATGAAATCAAGAGAGAGATTTTTATAAATGCCTTTCTTTTTAATGCAGTCCCTGCTGAGGTGAGGATCGTTCTGCTCAGGTTAGAAGGATGTCTGAGATTCTGCTGGTCTTCTTGACTTTCCAGCTTCAAGGTAGAGTCACTCCCATCTTTATTCTTCGACCTTATCCATCACGACGGTGGAACCAGAACCTGTTACTGATTCTCGAATCAGAGAGCTCACAGAAGACGGGGTCTCTAGGTCAGTGGTTCCCTTCTGGTCCAGGAGAATGCTGACTCTCCTGCGATTTGCTCCAGACAGGTGGAGCTTGACCGATTGATCAACATGCCATTTTTTAAAGTTGCTGTCGGCACTTAAAAAGATGAATTTGGACGGGATTTGGAATTTTGAATCCAGATCAGCCTTGTACCAGTGTGTTGCCTGACATTTAGTGAAATTGACCTCTGCAGAAGGAAAAAAAAACACTTACGTTGTGTGTCTGATGCAAATGTCACTCCCACCAAACCTAACATAACCTCACTCTCCCTGTGGGTTTTGCTGTTGCATTATCCCTCTGTGTACGATAGGTTAGTCTCTCCCCATTGTGAGTGTGTTGATGTACAGACTCCAATCGTGGGCATGTCTGTTACAACCTGCTGCATGACCCCTCCCACAATGGGCGTATGACTCTTAAGCCCTCCCACTGTGGGCATGCCTGATCCTGCACCACATTGACCCTCCCACTGTGGGCGTGTCCGATCCCACAGTGCATTGCCCCTCCCATTGTGGGCGTGTCCAATCATGCACCACATTGCCCCTCCCACTGTGGGCGTGTCCGATCATGCAGCACACTGCCCCTCCCCCTATGGGCGTGTCCGATCATGCAGCACATTACCCCTCCCACTGTGGGAGTTTGGCTATTGCCCCCTCCCACTGTGGGTGTGTCCGATCCTGCAGCGCATTGCCCCTCCCACTGTGGGCGTGTCCACCCCTCAGACACAATCTCCTGTGGAGAGCGGTTCAGTCAGAACAGAGCTGCGAGCTGAAGCTGTTGGGAACGATGAGTCCGCACTGACCTCACTGTCGCCCGCCAGGCCTCGTGGGCAGCGGGCCCTGGGTGAGCCAGTGGCCGCTGGAGCTCAAGGGTGTGGTGGGTGGAAACGCTACGCTCAGGTGCCGGATACATCCCGACGCCGGGCAGCACATTTCCGGCTGCAACGCCTTCTGGTACCTGCAGGATTCCCGGGGCCGGTGGCAGGAGGTCGAGCAGTCTCCCCGGCACGCCGGCAGGCTCGGCAAGTCCCGGGACAGCGCCACGACCGCCGCGGCCCTCACCCTCGCCCCGCTGCAGCCCAACGACACCGACGTCTACTACTGCACGCAGTCCTGCCGCGTGGACGGGCGCATGCTGCAGTACCACGGCAACGGCACGCTGCTCGTCGTCCGAGGTGCGGCTCCCGTCTGTCCCGGACCCTGAGCTCGGGATTTCAAACACCCCGAAACTCTTTCCTCGAACCTGGGGTGGGGGTGTCTGGTGTGTGGTGTCTGGTGTGGGGGGGGGTGTGGTGTGAGCTGTGGGGTGTCTGGTGTGGGGTGTGGTGTGGGGTGTGTGGTGTGGGGGGGGGTGTGGTGTGTGTGTGTGTGTGTGTGTGTGGGGGTGGGTGTGGTGTGAGCTGTGGGGAGTCTGGTGTGGGTGTGTGGTGTGGTGTGGGGGGGGTGTGGTGTGGAGTCAGGTGTGGGGTGTGGGGTGTGGGGTGTGGGGTGTGGGTGTGTGGTGTGGTGTGGGTGTGTGGGGGGGGTGTGGGTGTGTGGTGTGGTGTGGGGTGTGTGGTGTGGGTGTGTGGTGTGGGTGTGTGGTGTGGTGTGGAGTCAGGTGTGGGGTGTGGGGTGTGGGGTGTGGGGTGTGGGGTGTCTGGTGTGGGTGTGTGTGTGTGGGGGGGGTTGTCAGGTGTGGGGGGGGTGTGGTGTGAGCTGTGGGGTGTGTGGTGTGTGGTGTCGTGTGGGGTGTGTGGGGGGGGTGTGGTGTGGTGTGGAGTCAGGTGTGGGGTGTGAGCTGTGGGGTGTCTGGTGTGGGTGTGTGTGTGTGTGGGGGGGTGTCAGGTGTGGGGTGTGAGCTGTGGGGTGTCTGGTGTGGGGTGTGTGGTGTGGTGTGGGGTGGAGTCGGGTGAGGTGTGTGTGGTGTGGTGTGGTGTGGAGTCAGGTGTGGTGTGTGGGGTGTGTGTGTGGGGGGTTGTCAGGTGTGGGGTGTGTGGTGTGGGTGTGTGGTGTGGTGTGGGGGGGGTGTGGTGTGGGGTGTCAGGTGTGGGGTGTGGGGTGTGGTGTGGTGTGGAGTCAGGTGAGGTGTGTGTGGTGTGGTGTGGGGTGTGGGGTGTCAGGTGTGGGGTGTGTGGTGTGGGTGTGCGTGTGTGGGGGGGTGTCAGGTGTGGGGGTGGGGTGTGGGGTGTGTGTGTGTGTGGGGGGGTGTCAGGTGTGGGGGGGGTGTGGTGTGAGCTGTGGGGAGTCTGGCCTGCAGCCCGCCGCGCAGCCCTGTCCTCTGCCCCTCTTCACCCCTGCTCCTCCTCTCCTGCTCCAGCAGAGGCGGAGGACTGCGCTGGCTGTGCCTCCGTGCCGGTGCCCCTCTACACCCTCCTGTCGGCGAAGGCGGTGCTCGCCGGCGTCACCGCGAGCGTCCTCGGCGCCGGGGCCTCCCGCAGCTGAGCCGCAGCGCCAAGCCGAGCCAAGCCGAGGAAGACGAGCCCCACTCCAGAACTCTCGCTGCCAGATGTGGATTTTCCACTCAGGCCCTGAGCTTTTCATGCTTTCAGTTCCTGCCTCGCTCCCAGTTTAAACATAACTGGATCAGTGTTACCCCCCCACCCCCTTCCTCTCCTCGGGGGTTAAACTGTCGCCGACATCAATCCATCCACCCAGTTCCTAACTGCTTTTCCCAGTTCAGGGTCACTGGGAAGCCAGAGCCTGTCTCAGCAAGCAGTGGGCACAGGCCCGGACGCACACAGACACTCAGGGCTGATATTCCGAGAAGCTGATTAACCCCCAGCCTGTCTTTGGACTGTGGGAGGAGACCCAAGAGAACATACAGGCTCCATGCAGATAGCACCCCAGGTCCGGGATTGAACCCAGAATCCCGCTCACATCAAGAAAATTAAGAATCCCGCCTGACCGTCGCCCTCGATGCACAGATGTGCAGGACCTGGCGTTTCCCCAATGAGATCCTGATTAATTGAACCCATTATTGGCTCACTTAGGCCTTTTTGTAAAAAAAATCATCCAGCCATCCTCCCCTGAACCAGCTGCTCGTCCTGAGCTCTGTGTGTTTCCAGGAGTATCCAGACGTCTGCTGCGGTTTCAGCCAGAGAAGCGCCTGATCCAGCTGAAGAGACAGGATTCCAAGGCTCAGCACAGTTTTCTTGAGCTGAGGAGTACAATCAGATGTGAAGTGGTCCCATGGGTAGACACAGAGAACAATATCATCACTGATCGTGAGGCCACTGTTCAAGCATCGCGAGCTTCACAGTCAGCTTCTCCTCCTGCAATGCAGTCTGCTCTGCAAAAACATGGTCAACCACTTCCCCTGCAGAGACAGGCGCTCGGAGCTCGTGGGGGTTTTCGTTTTCGTGCCTCGAAGACCTGTTTCCCTTGTTGTGCTGAGCTCTGGCCTTCGAGACCGAGACCCCGGCCTTTTGCATTGCTTTTATCACCTTCAATTAACTGGGTCAGGGTTAACGAGAAGAACTGATGGTTGTGAAGTTCATGTTAATATTAAACTGGAGTGGTCTGAAAGAAGTGCCTGGCTAAAGACACCAACAGCTGTGCCCCCTCCTGGGATTTGAACCTGCAATGCTCCCACCTCTGTTCCAAATTAATGAGACAGATGTACAGGTGAGACATTCAGTGGGGTAGTCAGACGCAGACCTCACGCCCATCACACTCAACAGTTGGCCAGCACAAAGTATTTTTCCTCTTCTCCCCGATCATAAATTACAGTGGGAAGCATTTGAAATGGAAAAAAAGTAAGACTTCTAGTAAAGGAGCTTATTTTGAAGGCGCTGAAGGGATACAAATCATCTTATTTGCAGTTGATCCGTTGATAAAACTACCCATCACTCCACAGTCCCTTTGGTTCCCCACTTCTTGGTGCATTGTCATGTGTGTGACGTGTCCTTTACACTGTGAAGAGAAAATCTGCTGGACTTGAATCAGCAATGACGTACCTGGGCTAGTCTGAAAGATGCTGTAAAAGGGTGAGAGAGATGAAAGATGTTTTTGTAACTGTCATGGAAATATAACTATCAAGGAAGCCACAAGAGAGAGTTCTCACCTGAGTAAGGTCTTTATTTCAGTATTGCAATATTGGGAGCCCTGCTGCCACTTCGCAAAGTGCCTCAGAGACTCAATTTGTTACAAGCAGTACAGGGTTTTTATAAGACGTTGCGCTGTAAGAGAAAGCTCAGCACTTTGTCCCTTCTAAAACTTTCCCTTTCCCTAAGAAAAAACAGATTACATCATAAAACGAAAGAAGAAGCACCACTAGATTTGTTATTCAAAGCTTATCAGTTACTTTCGGCTAATTCTAACGACCCAGACAGCATATATAGTTTTGGTACATTGTCTTCTAAAGTAACCTAAACAGTGTACTTTGTTGACGCACTGTTTTCTAAAATTCTGCACGGACTTGTTGCACAGCAGTTACATCCTTGAAATATATTTTCTAAAAGCACCAATATATTCTTTGCAAAGCTCTCTACATTTTAAGAATCAATTTACTTATTAGATTTCCATTTCAGTATCACAAAATTAAAAAATATATTGTATGCTTATTTCTATGTTTGTTTTAAAAGTAATTACCAGTTTTTCTGATCTAACAAGCCTTCGACCTGAACCACTAAACCAGCTGTCCCCCTGGTCTCAAGCAAATGTAAGGCATATGTCACGCAGTTCATATAAAATAAATCTTACTACTCATTTGATGTGAAAACCTAATTTCTAACAATGACTGAACTGATTCTGTCTTGTGGTCTAGAAGAACAGAAATGTTTTGAGAGATCTTTTCTGGTTTCAATGGCAAGACAGCTCTCAGACAAATATAGCCATCAATGCACTGCAGGGCAGCAGGTATGTCATCAAGAAGCCACACAGCGATGATCCCTCTCCACTGCGCAGGTCTGCTCATGACATCAAACAGGAAGAAGACCAGCAAGGGCGCAGAGCAAGACCTCCGTCGAAAAAGTGAATCTTCCTCAGAAAGGGAATTTCTTCTCCACTAACATCACAAAACTTTTATCAGAACGTTCTTGGGACACTGGATTTGCCATTAAGGTAGGCCGGGTGAAGCCCAGCTTGTTTGGAAATATATCTCGACAGGGCGTGAGGTTTCGTGTCGGCCATCTTGTGACCTTCATAGGTTTCCGTGGTCACGTTGGTTAAGGCTCCTGTTTTCTTTCACGAAGACTAGCCACAGAAAACCCAATTGTTTTATTTTTCAATTTGAAATGAAACCGGGTTCTATGGGTTCAGTAGACTGCTACTTCCTGGTTCTGTTCCCCGGAAAAACATGTTTGCCAACAGTTACAGTAAATGTCTCCTCTGTTTCATGTTTGTTCAGTTAATGGCTTCAGCCGGTTCTTCACCTCCATGCAAACCTTTTTGAGTTATTCTCTGTTAGTCTTCACGCTGCACAAGCCTGCTCTGCTTGCAGGTACTGTATATATGGCAATATTTACTTTTGGTGAAAAATGTTTTTGGTGTGTCTAGCCTACAAAAATATATTTAGATTTGTCTGGCCAATGGCTGTTTTGAAAATACGAGGAGAACATAAGTGATAGAGCCAAGAATAAGTTAAAGGACTGAAAAATGGATTTGGGTTATACATACTGTAAGAGAAGATCACTTTATTGGCCATTTACAATTTCTTGTATTGGTGCTGAGGGATTCCTATATCTCTATTCACCTACAATAAACAGCGAATTTTGGAGAACAGGCGACAACAAAAAAAGTCCATAACAACCTCAGTCTCTTTAGTCAAGTACCAGGAGTGACTTTGGGAAGACGCTCTTTAACCTGAAAACGGATTAGCGCCGACTAGAGCAGTCTGGGAGGCTGACTGACGTCTCCCTCGTCATTCACGGAAATCCGGGGAATTGTGGGATTGCGTCATAACCGTTTCCTCAGGAACTTCCGCCTCCGCCTGAGATTTCAAGGTGACCGACAAGGCATCCGCGGCTGCAGAGCCAAACAATCGCTCCGAGTATCGCTCAGCCCAATCGCCTGCAAACGTCACCCACAGGCACGTGGTTGACAGCGCCAGCGGGACTCCTGTGACTCTCGGTTCTCTTATTTTCCACACCCTTTCTGCGGGTCAGGGAGGTGTCAGCTGTCGCTCGTGAGCAGAGACAAAGGGCCCTGGCTCCCGATCACTCTCTCCTGCTCCTGGGGTTGGTGTTTTTCTCCCCGATCGCGGTGCCAGGGTATCCACCCTTGCTCACGTTCACCAGAAGTGTTGGCGGTGAGGCTTTAAAGCAGCGACAGCAGAGCCTTTGACTTGCAAATCTGATCAAAATCATCGCCCCTGCGGTAGGGAGAGAAACCAAAGGAAGGAGGCGTTTCAGATCAGACTCGATCGCTCAGACACCAAAGCAGATGCAGTGAGTTACATTTGCAGCCGTCGACAAAGCTTGAGCACAGAAAACCTGCCGAGAACTAAAATGTTTTTTTTTTAACTCTGCTTTCTTTTCCCCTCCCCCAGGAAGTGCTACTACAACATGAGTGTCCTGGTAGCTGTGCTGCTCACTTTGGAAATAATCTCCGCCCAAGGTAACACCCTCCAGTCTGAAATCCTAGCGTCGAGGGGGGTGGAGGTGGGGGGGGGGGGGTGGTCCCGAGAGGCTCAAGCAGAAGTGGGGATCCCTGGCAGAGGGGAGTGGGGCGGGACTGGGGGTGGTGTCCCCACTCATTGTGCTTCATCTCCCCATCTGTTCGCCGGCCGCTGACCACAAATAGAACACTGCAGAAGCATTGTCAAGAATGTCACATCGTCCTTCCTCGCGTGATCACTCTAGTAGCCCAGAGATGTGATATTGTGGGGGGAGCACTGGTTGGGCTCAGTGACCCAGATGCTGCGGGTTCCAGCCTGGCACGTGCCCCTAGCTGACGGGGATCGGGATTCCCCGAGAGGGTGACACACTCGCACCATCAATACGAGTCCTGCTCTGGAACAGGCTTAGGATGCGTGTGCCTGTGTGCCCTGGCCCTCTCAGCTTTTGATGCCCCAGAGACTTACTGCAAGAGCCTCGAAGGACACCCCCTCTCTGGACAGCGACAGTGAGGGTCGCTCTGCTCCTCCAGTCGGCACCAACTCACCTGCCGGGCGCTGTGGAGCTCCCGCAGAGGTAGAGGACGGTCAGCTGCCATTGTCTCCAGGGGTCCGCCTCTCTGTCTTCCTTGTCCCTGTGTGGACACAGGATTCAGAGGCCCGTTAGGTCAGAATGAGTCAGTTCCTGAATAAATCTGACTTTTTAGCATAATTTTGCTTTAGGAAAACTAATTTTAGTTATCCTTTCCAGACACCTGCAGGTATGTGGAGATCAGAGTCCACGGTCAAAATATGTCCGGCTTCAACGTGAGGGGAGAGCAGAAGCCGCTGTGCGAAGCCGGCATCAAATCCCAGAAGGGCTGCAACATCGAGAGGGTTTCCAATACGGAATTATGCATCCGCCACGACCGGAACGCCAGCATCAGGTTCAAGAACGAGACATTTGAAGGCACCTTGATGGGTAAGAGTGTGTTAAAGGGCTGTTTCACCCAGCACACACCTGTCTCAGACGTGCATTCCTCTCTCGTGCACTGGTTACACTCTGACCGCCACCTCCTTTCTGCTCTTCCCAGGAGCCTGCGTGGAGGATCACAACGGTAAGTGGAAATTCTGGAAGAGGCAGCTAGTTCTCCAATCCAAGCAGCAGCTTGAGGCTCTGATGCAGTGAGTCGGGCGCTGCGTCAGGGCTGTGTTATGGCGGATTATTGCAGACGCCAGGTCAGAGGTCAGGGGTCAGGGGTCGAAGGAGGAGGTGCCTGAAACAGCCCATGCTTCAGGAACATGGGCAGGAAGAGATTCTGGGACTGGAGCGTCCGGCTGGGGGTGCCCCTCTGGCTGTGTCCTTGTGAGTGTCCGAAGTGACGAATGCACTCCGGAGAGCTCTGGGATCCCTGGATCACCGGATGTGTTTCTGAGGAGCTGACACTGTGCTTGTCGTTTAGGTCTCAGCTGCACTATTGGCAACCATCCCCAGAATCCCGCTGAACAAGGTACTGGTTTCCTAGATTTCCCTGTGCTTCCCGTTGGCAACAGAGTGATACCCACACAGAGCAGCATGTTGACACAGTGGTCAGCATTACTGCCTCACAACACCGGGGCCCTGGGTTCAATTCCAGACCAGGGGTGCTGTCTGTGCGGAGTTTATACATCCTGCCTGTGTTTGCATGGGTTTCCTCCCACAGTCCAAAAACATACTGGTGGGTTAATTGGATTCTGGGAACAATGGCTGTAGTGCAGATCTGTTTTTGATTTCTGAAAACACACAATTCTCTTTCCCTTTTCTTTCTGTGGGCTCTTCTGTAAAATGACTTCAGGATAGGTTCCCTGGCCTCTAGCCCTCTGACCCCCAGGCGAAGTCTGGGTGCCCACTCCTGGTTCTTTCCAGATATCAGAGAGGCTGGAGACCAGGATGGGGGAGAATCATCCAACTGCTCTCCTACTCATTTCCACAGCCCCGACAGACGGTGCTCAGAAAGGTCTGCTGAGTTCCAGACAGGACAGACACACTGTCAAACAGTACACAAGCTATATGTCTCTCTCTGCCCATATTACACTACCATCACATGTAATCCGATAGCTCCGTTGCTGGAAAAATGAGCATCAACTTCATTAAGAATGAACTTCCTTGTTTCCCCACAGTGTCTGAACTTCCTCCCCGGGCCACGGATACTTCAGGAAGTGCCGTCAAGGCTCAGCCCAGCTCGGCAGGTGAGCTCGTCACGTTTCCTCCTTCAGACCTCGGACAATCAGACAAAAACGAGAAGGCTGCCATTCGAATCCGAAAGAGGGGCCCCTTGTGTGTAGCCCTCCTGCAGCCTCGATGTTGTCTGGGCTCAAAGTCAGGAAGGCAGGGGCCTGCAAGCTGATGATGTTCCCAGATCGACTGCCGAACTCGAGTGTCGCCTCCTGGCGGTAACGGCTGTCCTTCCCCTGTCTGTGTTCCAGCACACCGGCTCGCTGCTGCCTCTGTCCCCGTCCTGTCAGCCCTTCTCGCCGCTGCGCTGCTGGTAAGTCCTGGAGCATCCCGCAGGAGCGTGCCGGACGTCCTGCCGCGCGCGAGGCAGGCCGGCTGGTTGCGTCTCTCCCGGAAGCGAGCAGATGGCTTGGAGTCGACCTCTTTCCCAGGAGCCCCAGGGGTGATCCTCGGGGGCCGCTGCCTTTCAAAGAGACCTGGGAGCCCCGCCCGCGCGGCGGACCTCCAGGACAGAACCGCAGCGCGCTGGCGTAGCTGTTGACAGCCATTCTGTTTTCTCTTCCAGACCTAGACCTTAGCTGTGGATAGCAGCAGGAAGGTAAGGGAGCACCTTCTTGCAGGCCACTCTCCACCCATTTAGAAACCTCCTGATACACTTCCAGCATTTTGTCCGCACATTTGTCAAGGCATATAATAATTATTGACATAAACAATGGCTTTCCATGCTTAATCTGCGCTCATCCACCTGAATTCTTGTCGCGCTTGATACAGCCCTCTAAATAAGGGGTCTCCCACCCTGGGTCCTCTTAGGTCACCACTGACATCGCCTGTTTTTAAAGACTGGGTCTTAGTGATTGGTCGATTAAGTCATATGTTCTTTCAAAGGAAGGCTGAGGCTTGTTCTAGAGGAACGCTGAATTTACCGTATTATTTAGTGATTTCATGGTGACCTCTACCACCAGCTGGTCTGGGGGATCCAGGAGAAGGGTAGAGACGCCTGGCTCTGTGGAAAACAGCGTTCTTGCCAATCGGAGACTAACTGAAGGGCTGGTCACTCTAGCGCACGGCGCCTCTAGTTCACTTCTTCCTGATCCCTAACTTCACTGTCTCAGAAACGTGTTTCATCATGTCAAATGGCCAACACTAAGAAAGAAGAATGTTCATCTAGTCTAGAGTTTTTAACAGATTCTGAGGGCAGCTCTTTTGACAGCAGTCGCTAATTGGCAGGAATGCGGAAATTCAGGCATCAGTCCACAAATGACATCTGTGTAACCGTGGAAACTGCTGCGCGGAGGATAACGTCGGAGTGTGCTCTTGATCTGTCCTCCAGGGGAGCTGCAGGCATGCGAGAGACGGGAGAGAGCGTGGCAGAGCGTGGCGGAGCGTGGCAGAGCGTGGCAGAGTGTGGCAGAGCATGGCACGCCCCCCTGCCACGCCATCCGTGGTGCTACAGTTTCATTTTCAGTGTATCACTGAAATTCAGTGTGATTGTTTTTGCTTTACTTTTATAAATGACCCATGATTTGAAACAAGCTGTTCCACCAAAGACAATCAGAAAATAAGCTTTTTTTTTAAACAGAAAACTACAAGGATCCCACCTCCCCCTTCTCCCTCCTTAACTGTGTAGCCTATCCCAACACTAACCCTCACCCTGGTGCTTTCAACACAGTTTGACATTAAAACACTCCCCCCCAACTCTGGAAACACTATTGTCTTTTGGCATCTTTTTCTGAGATCTGTAGCCAGTGGACAGCAAGACCTCAACTATACTGACGGGAAACAATCACACAGAGTCCACATGCACTGTAAATCAAATTGTAAATAAAATAATTATTTTAATTGGCAGTTGTTGCTTCATCTTTCCAAGACTGTTGTCCAATGCTGAGGGTTTACAGACGAACCCTAAAATCACTGATTTTCTAAGGACTTTGAAAGACTTGCTGGTCAGTTAAGCAGGTGATTTGCATTGGTAAAGCTGCTTATTGTCACCTGTTCTGCATCACAAAGCTATTTATTTTACAAAAGGCAATTCATTCCAAAAGGTGTTTTTTTCCTAACACTCATCGTACCCACTCAAGTGAATCCTGTTCTCTCCCTAACTGTCTCACCCCTTTCATTCCTGGCTTCCATCTGTGCCCCACGCACTCCCCACACAGACACAGAGAACATACTGCGCAAACTCCACACAGACACAGAGAACATACTGCGCAAACTCCACACAGACACAGAGAACATACTGCGCAAACTCCACACAGACACAGAGAACATACTGCACAAACTCCACACAGACACAGAGAACATACTGCTCAAACTCCACACCGACAAGGGCTGGAATTGAACCCAAGACCCCAGTGCTACAAGGCAATAATTCTGACCACTGCGCCAACATGTCACCCTGCTGACAAACCCTACTCAGCTGTTTTTTTCTTCCCAAAACGCCTGAAGTAGCAGGTGGTCAGGGGCTCTGGACTCACATGTTGGCTATGGTTTTGAATTCTTGGGAGCATACAGATTGATGGAGTGCCTTTGAGAACGGTATTTTACTCTTATGTGTGTTATTTAACTTGTTGTTGTTGTTGCTGGTGCTGCTGGTCTGTGTTTATGTTTTTGTTTTGGTATTTTCTTAATGTCTTTGGATTGGCGCATACATGCAAATACGCATTTCATTGCACTTGTGCATATGACAATAAACTGAACTGGTCTGGCTCCAGAAAAATTCCCTACTGTATAAATGGAGATTAATGTGAGATGCCTTTGAATTGGTGCCACGCTGGGGATATAATTATGCAATCTTTTATTGAACAGATGAAGCTCACAAACTTCCACTGCTGCCACTAAAAAAATATCCCCCAAACTGGCACAGACTTTACACAACAGGGCCCTCTAGTGGCTAATACCATTCACAGCAGGAATGAAGGTAACGAAGCTGTTTATTAGTAGCTGTATTACAGCTAACGTATGTACAATATTTAGTAGTTCAGGTGGGGAGCTGCGTCAGCATGCGTAGGCTTGCAAAGGAACAAGTAATAGGTTTATTCCCTGCTGAAAAAAAAGAAGAAAGAAAACACAACGTTTCGGCCGTGGAGCCTTCTTCAGGTGTGCAGGGCAAAATCGGCGCCGCATCATCGATCGGCGTCCACGGCAACGCGCCGGCTCACACGGCCCCACCCACACCGGAGACGGCATTCCTTACTCTGAGCTATCACACGGAATGTAAGTGCAGTCAAATGATTCTTTAAAATAATGTAGTGAAGTTTAATTAAATAGCAGTTGTCGACTTATCTTTCTGTAACTGTTGTCCTAAGGCGGCTGTGTCCAGTTCAGTGGGTCAGCTCACCGCGGTTAATTACAGTAGCGTCACACCACTCCACCCTTGTACTGGGGGGGTAGGGTTTCTAATGAACGACACCGACGTCACTTTACAGCCCCATAAACCAGACTTACTATACAATATTTAACAAATATTGACAGTTATATCAATATTGACCCACTAACATTTTTCGTACTTCGTACTGGTCGTACTTAGTTTTCAGGTGTTACACCTAGTGTCTTAACTGGCTCAGGATCGTCCTTTTTTATTTAAAAAAATACGAAAATACGTCGCAGCAGAAAACAGATTTTCTGTCATTCACTTCGTAGGAATCCCGATTGTAACCGATTGATTATTTTAGGTTTATTGGAAGCCCACGACAGAAGCGGTCTTGTCTTTGTCTTGATGGGTTTGCAGTCAGGATGGAGGTCGCTGGGCCGCGCTGGCAGTCGTGATTCCTGCCACAAGAGGGCGCCCTTGCGCTCTCAGGCACGACTGTAAGACTGGGCTTTTCCTTCCCAGTTCCTGGCTTGTAACACGAGTATTCAAAAAGTCTGCGTACTTTACTTACTGTTATACTCTTCTAGATTTTTAGTTTGTATTTGGAAGTCATATCTGCCTATGAGCTACAGATATAAAATCATGCAAGTTAATGTTAGCGTTTTAGAGGAGAAAGACAGAAAGAGTGGCTGTAGAATGAACTTGTGCTTTGCCGGTTCCCCATGTGGTGTAATAACTCATCAGTCCAGTAGCTGAGAAGAGTATGTCAACAGGGGTCTGTGGTGGAGCGGACTGGAGGAGCTGGGCATCTCGTAGTTCTGGTCTAGACGGACTGCTGTGTTCCTGATGGTCCTGTCCTCTGCCCTGCCCTTCACTCCGGCCCGGCCTGGTCCGAGCTGCACTCTTCCTTCCTCACTGGCCTGTGGTTTTTCCTTTTAGAGATGGAGGAAAGTTTTTCATTTACGGTGGAAATAAAACACTTGTCTTCTCAGTCCTGATGCTACACACTGTATTCTATGTATCCTGCTGAGTTACGTAGGCAAACACCCTTTCTGAACTACTTTGAGGTGTTGGGAGCCTGGAAACCGTGGTCAAGGTCTTCATAGAACTAATTCAACGTGAGAGTGCCGTTTGAGAAGAAGGTGGGTGTCTACTGTGACTGTCTAGCAGGGAGCTTGTGAAACCACGTTCTGCACAGGACCGCCAGTGTGCAAACCAGCCTCAACCAGGGTGGTTTTCAACACATTGTGCACCCAGGTTTCTGAGACAGAGCAGATGTTTGAGGACCCCAATCTGGGGGTTTGTGTGATCTCCACATGGGCTTGGATTCCTGGCTGGACCTGCTAAGAGAGTGAAGGGTTGGGTGGGAGGTTGCTGTAAATGTATCTGCTGTGTTCTACCCTTACGGGGCTTTGTTGACTTCTGGGTTATAGGGACCTAGAGTCACAGAGGGCTTCATACAGGTTGGTTCTTTTAATAAGCCTCAAATAAGCTTTTCATTCAGTTTATTTAGTACTGTTTTGAATGAAAAGTGTAGTAAGAGTTGCATGCTTACCTGTCCAGACAATTCTTAATTTCCTTTATCTTCCAGAACACCTGTTAAACAAAGAGTTTCTGTGATTGCAGGTTGTTATGCACATATACAGTAGACTACATAGTGGTAACATGAATGATGTAACTAAATCAGAAAGCTGTGTCAGAAAGAGGCAGGGCAGCATCTAGTGATGAGGCCTGTGGGGTAGAACAGAGTCACTCCAAGTCTCTGTTAGACTGAGGTCAGAGGTCAGAGGCCAGGCCACGGGCAGTCATGCAGAGGTGAATCCGAGTGGGCGATTACACAACTGGGAAGACCAAATTTATTTTCAGTCTTACCCTCAAAGTATCAGTCAGCTTGTTGATGGGTTTGAGTTTTGTCATAACACAAGACGCGATAAAAACAACATATACAGGTATGTTTTTTAAGATGTGTGATTAGATGAAAACTGGCTGTATGGCATTAATTCAAAAAGTCATGGCCATTTTGACAACGTGTGACAGAAGATGCCCTGCCGTTTCTAAAGCACAAGGCCGATTCTCCGCTACAGGATCGGCTCATACAGGCGGGTGAAGGCCGGTGCTGCTCTTGCAGCCCAGCAGCATGAGGATCACAGGACTTACTGCCACAAAAACAGCCGACGCAGCAGTGATCGCAAATATGAGCCACTTCTTTGATCTGAATTTCGATTCTAAAACAAAATTGAGTACAGTGTTAGCTTTGAAGCACTTGTTTTAGATAGCACAAAAACATTAGTAACAAGCAGCTCCTTGCTTTTCTGAAAGTAGCTTAACTTATTGGGGGGGGGAAGACTTTGAAAATATGTACTGTTAATTATGCATTTGAAATAATAAGGGCAGGAACAGGTTGGAATATTAAACTACAGAATGTCAATGACCTTCCTGTCTCAGTACTGAACCTCCCGAGAGCCACTTCTCACTTCAGGCACAAGCCATTTGAATTTGCTGCTGCCGGCAAATGAATCAAACTGTGGAGCAGGCAGGAAGTGTTCACTTTGCTATCTGAGGGAGCTGTCAGCTGCATGATGAAATCTTTTCTGCCTTGCCCCCTTCAATATGTTGTGACCTGTTATTTTATTTGTTTTATAATCGATTGTTACTTTCTTTCACCGTTTTGTCTTTTGTGCAACGTCGGCGTCTTGGCCAGGACATGGTTGTAAATGTAAATGTCTTGCTCTGCGCTGTCTTGGTTGGGTTCTGGAATTGTTCTCAAGTGTCACAGTAAGGAGGCTCCATGAAGTGGGGGCCAATTTCACAAACAGTTTGATTTCAAATCCCTCCTGTGCCCCAGCCCTGAAACACAGGCTGCACTCACTTGTAATTGTGAGTTGTAAAGGGAAGCTCCTACACTGGCGGCAGGATGCAGTATGTTGGTGTCCTGTATCATTACGGAAAGCTGAGTCACCTGGAGATGCGCAGGTTCTTATTGCCACCAGGTTAAAGACATCTGGGGTCTTGTCTTCCATCATTCAAGAGCATCTTATAGCTGTAGTTTGTGCTGCATCTTATGAACATTTTTAAAATTATTTTTCTTGAATGTGAAGTGTGCTTTTTGTATAGGTAGGTAGTCTTTTTCTTTGCCTCAGTTCAGAAATAAGTGAAACAGAACTCTTACCTTTTCCTGGTTGGGTGGCATTAAACTCCTTCTCAAAGGATATACCTGGAAGAATTCACAAGTGAGCTCAGGGCAGAGAACCTAGATACACTGACAGGTGCAGCATGTTGTATAACTCAACACCTGAACGGAAGGAAATATCTCTGATTCCAGATTGATTTAGACGATCCTAAGAAGGAAAAGCGAATTGTTTTAAGAATCCTTGTCCAGTGATTAGACATGCTGTGTTTCATTTCCTGAATATCATCTCTCTTACTAGAACTAAAAGTGGTAATGTAAGGGGGTCTGGTAGCATTGACATGGAAGTTTTAGTGAACACATTAAACATTACATCTGGACCTCAGTTTAGTGTCATAGTTTGATCTGCACTTTCTACAACAGTGGAGTTTTAAAAAATACAGTAAGCCATTGTGCTAGTAATGGATTATGGTAACTGGAAAATGGCTTGAATTGGAACTAGATTTGTAATATTACACCATTGGTGCTGCGCTTTTCCATTGCATCTTTCAATTCAGATGTGATTCTGGGTTTAATTACCAAAAGAGAGCTCATTACTTACTCTCTTGATCCCTGGCTGGGGCACCTGAAGAAGAAGGAGCAAAGGTGATAGTGAGATGTTGACTGCTTCTGAAAGCAAGAACATGTCGTAGTTACAGGTCGACCTCACTATTGTCTAATGGGGCTCTCTGGAAGACCATCTGAAGTGGGTCTTCTAGATTCTCTCACAATCCAAGGGCAAGTCTGGAAATAGCTGCAGTGCATTCTGCATGAGTCTCTTCCGAGCCTCAGTACTCACAACAGTGAAAAAGGAGCAGGGATGAATCACTGCAGTCAGTGTGAGGTGATGTGTCCCGTGCCTTAATCCTGTCAGGTGTCCTTGAATGAGCCTTCTCATTGTGAGTGACGAGGCACGTCAATTCGGCCTACAAGCCTTCAGGCTTATAAGATCCTCTTGTGTTGCTGTCAACATTGTTTGTCTGCGTGGCGTTGGTTAAAAACAGTCAGCACCCCCAGATGCAGGCAAAACCGGTGTGGTGAAAAACAGCGCAGGCGCAGTATGAAGAAGGAAGCTGCCCAGCAGGCAAAGGCAGAAGGATCAGCAGGGTCTCACCTTCCATCACTTCTGTGGGAACACGGTGCAAGCAGAGCAGCTGAACGCTGGAGCACCACTTGACGTGTGTGGACGAGATGGCGCAGTGCTCTGATGAACGGTCAAGCGTGCACAGTGGTTCCTTTCTGCCATTTATTTCGTAACATTCCCGGGCTGAGAACTCCTGGAGCCGATACTCGGTGTCGGGACCTGGGAAGAGAAACCTTTACAGTCGGCTGATGACCCCGAGTCTGTTGTGTGTTATCAGAGCTATTAAACACTTTAGTGTCTTGTGAATTGTGTAATACCAGTTGTCTTTAAAAGTTCTAAAAAGGAATGAAAATTAAATTGAGATTGAAGGGTACACGCTATGAAATCCTCTGATTTAATTGGCCCTTCATGTGCAGTAACACCGAATTCAGCTGCAGGTGTCCGAGTGTCCAGTGTAATGGTGCTGTACAGTATGTGATTAGTCTTCAGCTTTACCTTCGCATGCTGTCGCGGATACTGGCCCCAGCGTGAGGGCAGTCAGGATGAGGGGAACGTGCATTTCTCTGGGAGCAGGGAGAACATGCAGAGAAGGTTCAAAATAAATCCACATTAATATTGTGCCTGCATGGCTGTTCTTTTAGTTTAGTAGCAGTTTGCTTTTGGAAACTGTGGTAAATTATAGACTTCAAAGCAAGGGCTTGCATCACAGCACATTTCCTCAGTCTTTAGCCATAAGTAACACACCTGGCAAGACACACATTCTGATGTTTAAGAGTAGGTATTGAAAGAGTGATGCTTTCTGTTTGTTTTTTTTACCACTTTCTCACAAGACCAAATCACGAATTGTCAATAATTCTGTGTGAAGAGGGACAAGTAGTGACTCATTCTATGTTGAAATAAAATGAAATGCACACTGTTTTGGCTGTAGTGCTATTTCCTTTCAACATGGCATTAACTGCTACTTGTTATCGTTGGCCTAAGCCAGGCAGGTTACAGCATGTCATTTAATAAACTGTTTGAAACCAGCTTGCAGCTTAGGCACATCCACTCTCACAGGTCCAGGTCAAGAAGACTTTTACAGGTGGCATCTACAGCAGCTTACACCCCAATGAGAATGGTCGGAAGAGCGCTCTCTTGTCCCAGGCAGGCTTCTTTTGTGTGTGAAGGTGACTGGGATGAATTCGCATTACTTTTTTTGAAGCCAAATATATGAGATAAGATTTTAGTAAGCAATAAGAGTATTAATGCCAGAGGAGTGTGTGCCAGTTAATGCAGTGGTTTTTTATCTATGTTATCTTTATTGAATTCTAATCGGCAACAGCTAGTCTGTTCTAACTTCATTTCTCCTTGTTCACGGACGTGGAGTGCCAGACTACGTCTTGAGCTCACACTCCAGCACATGGCCCCCGGCTGCTGCTGTTTTAAAGTAACTCGTCCCCATGTGTCAGAGGTAAAGCCACATACCAGTTCAAAGCACCCCTGAATATGGGGTTAAAGTTTGCTTACCTGCCTCTGTGAAGCTGTCGTCTTGCGTTTTACACACTGGCGCTGAGAGAATTACATGTTGAGTTTGTTGTGGATGTTTTTCAATAAGTGGTTTTACTAGTTTGAGCGAGTAAGGTGAAGTACTGGGTTTCGTTTTGTTAAGCTGATAAGCTGTAATTAATAGAGCGACTTTAGAAAGAATGCTTTTAGGAAGCCAAAGGACTTTGTACAGAGAACAAAAGGGCAATATGTGTTTTTAACTTCACTGGATTGTGCAATGTCATTTTTGTTTCAATTTCTTTTGCATTCCAAATAATGTACAAAACTGTATGCCGGACTGTTCTGTAAATTTAAAATATTAATTCACAAAGGTTTGCATCTGGTGAAGTCTTTAATGTGAAGTAACCTTTAGCTCGGGCTGTAGCCTCTACATTTCCAGACACGGTGCTGTCTGGCTTGGCGCCCGCATGGCCAGGGAAGCTGTGGCGATTGCAGGATGGGGCTGCCTTTGAGCACTGCGAGCCCAACACAGAATTTCAGAAGGGATGTTTCTCAAGCTGATTACCCCCGACCCGGCAGGCAGACAGTCGGAGCGCAAGTGCTGGGCTTCGGGAGTTTCCGGGCGGCTCCATGCGGAGGGTGGGAGGCTGCTGGAGGCAGGCCGGGAGATAGGGAAAAGACCGCTCTGAAAAGCTCAATCCTGGAGCATCGGCCTAGCGGGATGTTAAGCCTTAAGTAAGCCGATCCATCAGGCGCTTGAGCGAAAGGTTGGGGGAAGAACAGAGAGCCGGCCACGCGCACACTCATGGGGCTGGAGGGTTTCTCCTGGGGCCGGTGGATGGGCTCCCATTGCAGCGTCAGGCTGCAAGATAACAAACCAGTGTACACAGCCTGGTAAAAGCCCTGCTAAACCAGATTTCTTGGTTTTTTAAATAATTAATAAATGTTCAAAATAAAAACGGCTATTACTGTGGGGACTGAGACTGGGCAGGAATTATCCGAAGTCGATCACAAAGAGGTGTGACCATTTCTGTCTTTTAAAGCAAAAAAAGATGCATTGTCCTGTTGTACCACTGGTCCTGGACTGTGTTCATCTTGATAATTCAACGGACAAACAATCTGTTTTTTATTGCTTGCTTTTCCTTCAAACACACAGTCATTTGTTCCCTAAAATGAGGGGGACAAGGTGGCGCATTGAGCCGTGGGGCAGCTGAAGGCAGTGAAAGTGTTGAAGAACAGAGGATCGAATGCAGGAAAGAGCAGAATGATGACTTATGTCTTTGTCCAGAACATTCATTGTAAACACGAGTAATTCGAGTCATGGTACCTGTTCAGAGTTTTATTCAAAATGTGAAGTGTGCACTTAAAATAGGAAAAAAAACAATGATCAAACAGTTTGAAAAACTGTGTTGGAACAGTAAGTCCCCGGTGAACAGCCCGCCCTGTAATGGTTCTAGGGTTGTGGAAAACTGGAAACATCTGAATACTGTTGGTGATTCATACAAAAAAACCATTGTCGCATTTGGATGAGAATTTGTAGTTTACAGCACTATTGAGAATGGAGTAGTACCTGTTTCCCTTAGTTCGTTTCGGACTTCTTCTTGATGCCTGACAGGCGTTGATCCGGCGTTTCCTCCAGGTCTGACGTGCTGTAATGACGCAGCAGGGGCTGAGTACCAACAGCACGCCAACGTGAAAACGTTTCAATTCCACTCGTCGGCACCTTGGAACTGTTTTTGTCATTTCAACCTCTAATTAGAATTGCTAATCTGTTATGACTCTAAACGAGTAGCTTTCAATTCTTTCAAAACTATGCTTAGGTGTTTTTTTCTTATGTTTTGTTGGATGTTCAAATTTGAGCTCTGGTTTTCAGTCCTTTTTCTTGCTCATTAGTGCAGAGACCCTGAAGGATGGCTCCGCGGAGAAGTGCAATTGTTCACGTTTCTGCTTAGCGTGCCTCTTTAATGTACACGTACCATCTAGTAAATAACCGTGCACAATGTACCAGATTTCTGCCTCCTTTTTAAGATCTGCCATCACAGCATGTTGTCCTCCACAGTTTGCTCTCAACACCAAGGTCCAGTGTCCCATCGGCTCGTCCCCGAAGGGAAGAAAATGCATGTTATACCACCACTTCCCCTCAGCTTTCAGTAGCCATGCGAGGTGAAGTGTTGCAATGCTCTTTAGCAGACTAACAGGTTTTCCTGTGTTAGTGAATCGCCTGTACTTTTCCCCTCTCTCTCGACAAGCTGCTGATGAGAAACAGCCCGATAGTGTTGCCGCCACTGTGCTTGACCGCAGTGATGGTGTTGGGTTGTGACATTTACATCCTAAAAAAATAAATTCATCAATTGACTTGTTGAGCAGTTGTTGAATTCCCTAAGGCTAAGAACGTCTGCTCTAGAACTGGGAGTCTTTGGAGGTGTGGTACTACTCTGTGCCACACGAGGGCAGTGATGTACATTTTGAATGACTAGATCTAACTCCTCTTCGTAGAAGCTTGTTTAACTGGTTTAATGTGCCATAATCATAGGTATTTGATCATGGATTAAGGATAGATTAGGGATTGTCCATCTTTGATATTTTGGCAGCAGGTTTCTAGAACTCTTTAATAAGGCGGCACTTAAATTAAATTGGAACAATTCATCAAATGAGATGAAATGAAAACATACATCATTTTGGTTCTGAAAGTTCTGGAAGGAATATAAAAGAACGTAGGGTAGAGTCTCAGCACAGGGCCCAGGCTTCAGCAGTGGACTTAAGAGGACTGGAGTGCCACCACATTGGATACATTTTGTAGCCCTCCTGTAATTCTGGTTTACATCTCATCAGCTAGAGGGTTAAATTAGACGTAATCAGGTATACAAGAAGCAGAAAAATTAATTCAGACTATTGTGGAATATTATAAGAATGGATTGTGTCCAGTTCATAAATATGCAATAACGAAACAGAAAAAAGATTGTTAATCCTTAACGGTTCAAGTTCTGTCAGTGAAGATCTTTAGTTGATGGAAATGTTGATGGATGTGTCCCATGTTCAAATGTTTCTGAACCATTATAATTGGGTAGGTTTTGTACCACATTACTGTATATATGTATTCATACCTCTGTGTTTTGTTTAATTACTGTCACCTCCTTAGCAGCAGTCGCTCTAAAAATGTTATGTTGAATTTTAAATATGCCCCATTTTAAGCAATAAGGAATATATTTAGGTATTTACTGTATTGTATATACATATACATTGAAATTAGTAATTATGTTCATATACTGCTTTTAATCCGAATGTTTCTGAAGCACTTCACACACAGATGGGGACCCACATCATTCCTGCCCTGTTTGGGAGACACACAGGCTATTCTGTACCAGCAGCTCCAGTGCACAGCAGATGGGGGGGAGGAGACAGATTGCTGTGGATTAAGGGGTGATGTCAGGGAGGACCGATTGTATAGTAAAGAGTGGAGTTAAGACAGGAAACGGGGGTTAATACCCCTACTCTTATGGACAGTGTCCTTCAATCTTTAAAAAACAAATATTGAAGTCCTTAACATTGTTTAGTTTTTTTTACTAGCCACTTGCCTGATCTCTCTGGGTTGGCTTGAGAGAACTGAATGTCTGACAGTTTCAGAACTGTGACGGATGACTGGTGTCTACAGGGGATTTAGCCCACCTGTGTGTGTCATGTCAAAGTAGGGCTGAGTGGAGGACCCATCAGCGCTGCTCAGAATCTGAGTCTGAATTTCCCCAATGAGAGCGGTGGGGAAACGGCGGCCTTTTCAGACAAAGGGGGGTTAATCAGCGCTCTGTGTCCCTGTGGATCGGGGTCATGACGTCATCGAGCTGCGGCTGGGCTTTCGAACCCGCGTGTGAGCCGGCTCGCTTTCCCTCAGTGTGATAGCCGGCAGATACAGAGGCGCTTGCGAAGAGCTGGGGCCCCAGGCGCAGGCTGCAGAGTCTTTGAGGAGGGGATCTGCTGTCATCTGCTGACAGTTGGTCAGAAGAATTCTGCAGGAGTAAAGGCAACAATGTGCAAAACATCTCCTTAGCTATCCCTTGTGTACAGGTCTGGAACATGAAAGCATTAAAATGTAAGGTCAAATGTTTTATTAAGCAAAATTCAGCCCCAAAAGGGAAAAGGTTTTCCCCTTTTCAAAAATTCATTAAATTGTTATTAATGAACTCAAAGCAGGGGGCATGCCAGTTCAGCGAATGTATTAAGATACATTTTCTACAGAAGCTGTATATCTCTCTGATGTAAAATCAGATTCAACAGTACAGATTCAATTTTCACAAGTGGAGAGTTGGATGTCAAAGCATGAAAAGTAACACTTAAATAAAATAACATTTAAATAATACAAAAATGATCTGCCATTCCATTCTACTGTAATTTCACACAACTGATTAAGGCATCACAGTGGAAATATTTCGCACTTGTTCCTCTTTAGCTCACACGCTGACCCAGCTGCCTGCTCTGTTCTGAATTTGTTTGCAGTATCTTTTTTGTGAGAGTGTGAACTGTTTCAAAACATTTGACTTTATTAATCATCTTAGAAACAGAAATTATGATTTCCACCCATCTGGTTTATAACCACTTCATCCAATTCGGGATCGTGAGGAAGGTGGAGCCTATCCCAGCAAACATCAGCTGCAAAGCCGGGCACATCCTGGACGGGACTCCAGTCTTATCGCAGAACACATGATTGTGTTTGACAAAATCAAAAATCCGACCAGGCCTAGAAACTGTAGCTGCAAGACATTTAATAGTTTTCCTGCTGCATTACAATTCAGCCGTCCACATTACCAAAGAGCTACACTACGTTTCTTTCACTACCAGTATGATGATTAACATCGTTTTGGTTTGTGAGGGCTGGGCAGTGTGTGTCACACCATACACAGCATCAGCGTGCAGATAGCAAAAGGTTGTATGTGTTGTGCGAGAGGGGAGTGTCCGATCCTGTGTCATGATTGACTTGGGGTTGAAGTGTGAAAAGAGTAACCTTTAACGATGTCAATGGTTTGCATTAATCAGCTTGTCAGAAGTGGGGCTGCCGCACTGTACACTCAGAGCGAGAGAAAGATGCTCAAGCATTGCATTTACAAGGAACTGGCGCTGGCAGGGCTCCGACCACCCCAGTGGTCTGTGGCTTTTCTCAAGCGTGGTCTCTCGGGAATCGAACCTGCAACCAGACGCACTTACTGTCAGCGCCCCCCGTCTCTGGAACGTGAGGGGCGGGGAGCTGACCCGCCTCTCTGGCTCTGGGGTCCTTTCTCGATGTCAGAAGTGACCGGAGCGCAGGATGACTCGTGCCACTGGGGGAGGCGTCCCTTCCCACACAGCTCGCGGTGCGCCTTTCCTGTCGACTCAGCGCCTCGGTGGCGAGGGGCGCCCGGCCCGGAATGGGGCGCGGGGCCAGGCTGGTGGCCGCGATGCTGCTTCAGTGGTGACCACACGCCCACGGCAGCAGCTTACAAGAAGCTGAAAAGGCCTCGCGTGTCCTCATTTCCGAAGCATACCAAAGCATTTCTCAAATCGCGTGGATGAATCATGCTAAAATCCACTCTGAATGGCAGTAAAAAGAATAAGCTCTTTTTTTTTTAACATCCATTGCTGTCGGGGAACCACGATGGCACAGTGGTTATCATTGCTAATCACTGCTGCAGGCCCTGGGTCCAGTTTCAGACCGGGGGTGCTATCTTCCCTCTGCGTTTGCGCCCTGGGTGTGCTCCTGGTGCTCCTGTTTGCTCCTGTAGTCCAAGGACATGCTGGTGGGTTAATTGGCTTCTGGAAACATTGGCCCTGGTGTGAGAGCGTGTGTCTGTGTGTGTCCTGTGAGGGACTGGTGTCCTGGCCAGGGTGCGTGTGTCCTGTGAGGGACTGGTGTCCTGGCCAGGGTGCGTGTGTCCTGTGAGGGACTGGTGTCCTGGCCAGGGTGCGTGTGTCCTGTGACGGACTGGTGTCCTGGCCAGGGTGCGTGTGTCCTGTGACGGACTGGTGTCCTGGCCAGGGTGCGTGTGTCCTGTGACGGACTGGTGTCCTGGCCAGGGTGCGTGTGTCCTGTGACGGACTGGTGTCCTGGCCAGGGTGCGTGTGTCCTGTGGTGGACTGGTGTCCTGGCCAGGGTGCGTGTGCCCTGTGGTGGACTGGTGTCCTGGCCAGGGTGCGTGTGTCCTGTGGTGGACTGGTGTCCTGGCCAGGGTGCGTGTGTCCTGTGGTGGACTGGTGTCCTGGCCAGGGTGCGTGTGTCCTGTGGTGGACTGGTGTCCTGGCCAGGGTGCGTGTGTCCTGGCCAGGGTGCGTGTGTGCCGTGACGGCCTGGTGTCCTGGCCACGGTGCGTGTGTCCTGGCCAGGGTGCGTGTGTGCCGTGACGGCCTGGTGTCCTGGCCAGGGTGCGTGTGTGCCGTGACGGCCTGGTGTCCTGGCCAGGGTGCGTGTGTCCTGTGACGGACTGGTGTCCTGGCCAGGGTGCGTGTGTCCTGTGATGGACTGGTGTCCTGGCCAGGGTGCGTGTGTCCTGTGATGGACTGGTGTCCTGGCCAGGGTGCGTGTGTCCTGTGATGGACTGGTGTCCTGGCCAGGGTGCGTGTGTGCTGTGATGGACTGGTGTCCTGGCCAGGGTGCGTGTGTCCTGTGATGGACTGGTGTCCTGGCCAGGGTGTGTGTGTGCTGTGATGGACTGGTGTCCTGGCCAGGGTGTGTGTGCCCTGTGACGGACTGGTGTCCTGGCCAGGGTGCGTGTGTGCTGTGAGGGACTGGTGTCCTGGCCAGGGTGCGTGTGTCCTGTGACGGACTGGTGTCCTGGCCAGGGTGCGTGTGTCCTGTGAGGGACTGGTGTCCTGGCCAGGGTGCGTGTGCCCTGTGATGGACTGGTGTCCTGGCCAGGGTGCGTGTGCCCTGTGATGGACTGGTGTCCTGGCCAGGGTGCGTGTGTCCTGTGACGGACTGGTGTCCTGGCCAGGGTGCGTGTGTCCTGTGACGGACTGGTGTCCTGGCCAGGGTGCGTGTGTCCTGTGACGGACTGGTGTCCTGGCCAGGGTGTACCCTGCCTTGTTCTCATTGTATGCCAGGTTAAGCTGCACCTCCACCGCAACCGATTTAGGTCAAGCCGTTAGAAAATGGGTGGACAGATGGATACAGTTGGGGATGGGGGGGTCAGTTACAGGTGAGGGGAGGCCATTCAGCCCCTTTAATACCCTCCTTCCCAGATCACCTGTATTCACCTGTAAAACTTTCACCAGCCAGGTCAGGAGGCAGAAATCAGATTGACTTTCAAAGAACCTGGATTTGGGAGAGCCGGTCTGAAACACTTTCTCTCCCCACTGAGGAGCAGTTCATGTATGCAACTAGGCTGGGGACCAAGTGTCCGTTTTATAGGTTTCGGTAAGCTCTGAAATTGAGGAAGAAAAAACACAAATGCCCTTCTGCCTTCCACCTGAGCTGTAGAAAGTGGCAGTTTCTCACATCTCCCCACAGCGGTGAAGAAGAGCACGTTGGCGCGCCGCCTGCTCGGCTCGGCTCCGCGCGGCGCAGCAGGGCGTGAGAGCCAGATGGAGACAGGTGTGGTTAGGCAAGAGGCTGTATGACAAACGGTGACCGTGACCTTCCTCTGTGGTATTGCAAGGGGTTCTTTTTTAGATCAGGGTTACAGCTTGGGGGTAAACCACACTGCGAAACCCAGAGCCCCCACCCCCTGCTCACACCCGCTCCAGCCTCCGAGAGAGGTACTGCCCTAAATAAGTGTAACCTCCAAACAGCATCCAGACAGCTAGTGCGTGCAGGTATGGCTGGTGGTCTGACCTGAAGACAGCTGCACCATTTGTGCCGCATAGTTAACAGCACAAGATGGACTTACCGGGAGTACGTCCTGCCAGTAAGGCTCAGCTGTTCAGGATAATTGCATTTAGCAGACCGGATTGGCACAAGATTTAGGAGTCCAAGGTGTGCAGAACTGCCCATCTTGTCCCACTCCTGTGTGCTCCTTTGTGCTTTCTGGCACAAAACATAGGGTTGTCTAAACCTCGCAGTTTTGATTTTACTGACATACTGAGCAAATTCCAGAATTTGTAAACAAGATTGTCGTGTTTTTTTTTTGTGCATACACATCTTTAGATTAAACAGTCTTTCCTCTCTTCATCTCAAGTCTCTTAAGAGTGCAGTTGCGTTTAGGGCTGGGGATCATTCTTACCAAACCCGCCCTTGACTTGTTCACATTACAGTTATGTACCAGATACCTGCACAGAGTTAGTGATTTCTGGATGGGAGCGAAATGCTGTGCTCAGAGTTGAGATGGTATTACACTAATCCACTCTCCACCAAGAGAGGTGCTTCCTCTCAGTCTTTTGATATTGCAGTAACTGACAAGGGTGTAAGCCAGAAGAGTCAGAAATAAGACACAGAACACATGGTGTTGTCCCCAGGAGAAGGAGGAGGTGAGATCAGAGCTGAACGCAAGACTAGGGCAAATGTGACCACAAACTTCATAGAGGCTCCAAAGTTGAAGCCCATCTTGTTTCCTGAGGTGTCATTTAGGTCAGTGACTCCAGAATCTCATCCAGCTTTTTCAGAAGATTCCAGAGAGCTGCTTTTCCACACAGCTGGGCAGTTTGCTCCACACACTCCCCATCATCACTCTGTAAGGAAGCACAGCTTGTCACCAGGAGCTCTTGTGTGCTTCTTGTAAGGGAAATTCAGTTGTAATATTAAAGTTAGAAAAAAGATTTAGCCTAGATTTTCCTGTCTGTTTCCTGTCTTACAGTAAAGCTGCGAAATATTAAACCCAACTACTATAACCGTACTACAGAAAACAACCAACCTTGGACCTAAATGAGTCATGTTTACTTTTAAAATTGCAGCATTCTGGTTAATCAAAAAGATGTTATCAGCACTTAATAGATTAGGATCTGTATCATACCATTTTGGCTTAGTTAAAATAAATCTCATAGTAACAACTACTGTGCTTTCCATTGTTCCCGCACTCGTTATAATTGGCGATAGGTGTAGGATGTCATGGTCATGGGCTTTCAATGGTGTACCTTGTTACAGTGAGAATTCTGACATCACGAAGGCCTAATTGTTCTGCATTGTAGCACCACACAGTCATGCCTTGCTGTGAATCATACCCTTTTACGTGAAGCCGATTAAAATTTAAACATGTGACATGCTGAAAAGTGTTCCATTTTCAACCAAAAAGCTAGTTATGTTTGTAACATTTTCGTTTTCGATAATAATGGCGATCATCACTTCCTCAGCTACTGCTTTTACTAATGTGACATTATACATGCGGCAGTGAGCTTTCCAGTGAATTGCTCCAGTGAAGGTACAGTTTCAGGCCATCGTTGCAGTTAGCAGCTTAGCAACATTGAAAATAACCATGTGGCAATATCATTACTGATCTTCATCAAGTTTGTATTCTCTGTGTGGTCTTCAATTTACAAAAAAGTTTCTCAGTTTGTGTTCTTTGAGAGGTTATTTTGTACCTAACCTCTGATCTTTCATTTCTTTAGGTTTAAGCCACTCAGTGATTTAATGGATGTGGAATAAGAAGGTGAGATGGAGAATCTTTTTTAGAAATGCGTCCGCATGTGTGCCCGGCCTGTTTGTAGAGAGCAGTCTGTGTAGAGGTTAGTGAAGTTAACACTGCACTATTCTGCAGCTCTCCACAAACAAACACACCTAATCATTTCACACCTGTCCATTCCACATCTGTCCACTCGACACCTGGCTCTTCTACATCTGTCTGCTTCACTCCTGGTCGTTTCTCACATGGACACTCCACACAGTAATGCCATACCTTGTCATTTCGTTGTTGCACATCTGTCTTTTTGAAGCCTGGCTATTCCACTTGGTTTGCTGACCTTATGACCCCACAATTACTAACACAGAGGAGATTGTCCCAAAACTAAAAAAGGAGAAGTCACAAAATGAGCATGTAACCTTTTCTAAATGGATAGTTAAGCTTAACCTCCAAATGAATTTCAGTTAACACATTTTACTGTAATATATATAACCTGTACTTTGTAAAAGCTAACCTTTTTTGTTATCTTGTTTTTTTCTCACTTCTCACTCACTTTTTTCTCAATGGAATTTCTTAATATCCCTCTGTTAAATAATGATTTGCCCTAATTTAGTAGGTCTTATCCGATCGATATGTAATATTGATCAGGTTGAGTTGAGCTGGAGGTGAGAGTGTCAATCGCAGTGATAAATGAATGGCATGAAAACAAACAGCTAATGTTAAATATGGATCACTACCAAACATGTTGAGAATGTCACTACTGAGGCACACAAAGTGCGCACAATTAACAGGAGAAATAAACGACACATTAACCGTCTTTTTAAACGACTTCTCTGTTGCTCTCGAGTGACACTGAGTCAGTGATCTGGTGCCCCTGTGGTGATGCGCTCCGTTGCACTGTAGCTTGACAGGGCTTCTCGGAAGCAGGCTGGGCTGTTGGTTTTTCAGCAGGGCACCGGGGTAGGCTGGGGGTGCAATCCAGTAATATGCAAAACAGCCTTTCCGGTTGCCAGTAGATCCATACACCCACCTGAACATTGCGCAGTGCTGTTCCAAGTGCATCGTGTTTATTTAACTGAACACTTGCTTTGTCATGGTTTCCTTGTGATTGGACACACAAGGCATGACATTACTATATCTCTTTATGAATTGTCACAGTTTTAGCACTGTAGTTTACAGTGCTGTGCTTTGTCCCTACCAGCAACACAGGAAACACTGTGAAGGCACCTAGTGTCCAAGTCAGTCCCTGGACACATTCCAGCAGGAGGTCAACTTTCAAAATCGGACAGTATTTTCAAGTCTCACAAATAATGTGTGTTAAACTTCACAGGTTTTCAAGTACCAGCTTTGGTAGGTTTTTCTAAATTTTCACGCATCTAATATATAGTTGTAGTTGACATTCAATAGGGGATGAACTCATACTATATATGACACAAGGTAGCTGTTTAAATCTGCCACCCCTTGGACATCTTAGCACTGAATAAACACAAAGGTTCCTTTACACTCCTTTACTTTCCTTTACACTAGCTCACTTGAACTTAACTGTAAGGAAATTGAGTACCATTTCTTTTCATATTTCAACAGGTTTGCTGTTTGAGGGGGAGTCACGTAAGGAATGAGATGACCAAGATATCTAAGAAAAAATATCTGCAATTCCAAGGCATTATCTCCTGTACTTCACAAGTAAGTTCTGTGCTGTCGTGGTCTGAGGAAACTGAATCCAGCAAGCGGAGTTCCCAGGGGAACCTACTGGTACCACTTTCTGTGCTAAAGACATACATGGTGCATGATGGGTCAAACACATTTCCTCTAGATCAGGGGTAGCCAGCCCAGTCCCAGCCTGGAGAGCTACTGCCCGGCAGCTCTCTTTTACACCTGAACCTCGTACGCGTTTAAATTTTGACTTGGAAAATGTGTGAATCCTGAACAATTTAGTAAGTTAACTGATTCGGTTAACTCAGGTAATGACTGCTTGTGGTCTTTTAAAGGAAGTGGAGGAAGCTGATATTTTTATTTTAGATCATCTAAAAATTGTGTGATTAGACAGCAACCAGATGCAGTGGTCAGAACAAAGGTGTTTTGCAGTTGAGTGTTTGAGGAGTGACGTGTTCTATTGGAGCTCCCCCTGACCAAGGTCGGGGCGCCCCTGTCCCCAGATACAGCAGCACCCACATCAGTGTCTCGTCAATAGTGATTGTCATCTCAAAGCACTTTGCGAAGGCGTGTGTCACAATAGGGCGATAGTAAAAAAATACATAGCAGACGAGTAATATAGAAAGTACATCAAGCAATCGTTAGGTTTCAGAAAAACAACAAAAACTATTCAGATGAGCCGCTAACGAACGATTAGGACATGACTCAGTTGTAAGCTCTTGAAATTTGAAGAACTTGCTCAACTCACACCTTTACAAGAAACTACAGTAGCAGAGTGACTTTCAAAGCTTATTTATGAAGTGTAAAATTCATATTTAATTTTTCATTCCAAGAGAGTGTTTTGCAAAATGGAGCAAATGTAACTGAATACAAAAGCTTTGAAAACTCAGCCAGTGGATATATTTACTTTTTAAGGTCACAATTTGAAGAGGAAAAAGGATAAATATCAATATGGCTCTTGATTGGGGATAAACAATCACTATAAATCGGGGTGGAAGAAGGATCAGATTTAATCATGAAAAAGAAACCTGCATGAATCGTGAACAAAAATTTAACTTGGACTAGAAACACAAAATCACTAGAGATCACAAATTTTCAGAAATCAGTCATTATTGGGTTGGAAGAAAATAGCATTGCTCGTAAAACACTCAATTGTCAGTGTTCAGAAAACCTGGCAAAGGTTATGAGCCTACACGCATTTTCATCGCTGAGCTGCGTTGCAGTGTCACAGCCTCGACGGGGAAATGAAACCTTTGTGCTTTGGCAGGGTATGTCCTGCTCAGCGCACCTGGGGGGGGTTTGTCACTGTGTGCTTTCCCCCAATGAAAGTGGGAAGCCCCCTCCCCCCTCCCTCCTACCAGCACTCTCCCAGATTGTGTCACCTCTCGCACAAGCGGCCACTGCAGAGCGATGATTCAGGACACGTTGGCCTCACTCACTTTACTCCTACTGACTCAGTGCCTCACTGGGGTCTCCTACACCCAGAGGCCAAAATATAAGAGCCCCCCCCCCCCACACACACACACACACACACACTGCTGCTCCAGTCAAGTAAATAGACTCTCTCAGTGGCAGGAACGGCAGAACCCGGAACTTAGGCGATTTAATCCTATATGTATGCAGTAGTTGACTCTTTCTTGCAGTATCATCTGAAGGTCAGAATGACAGAATTGGAATAGAAGTTGTGAATAAAAACGTGCTGTAGTGATTGGAAAAAGTGCTATCCCCAGAGAGAGATAAGTGTAGCTGAATCCTAAATCTAGTTCAGATTTAATGGCTGTTAGTTGCTTTTAAAAGGGAGGTGCTTTGTGTCTTTGTAAAAGATACTAAAAATGTAGAACACTGATCATTAAGGATCATGAAAACGACATGGTGTGTTTTCAAAAGCAGGTGGGGAAAGGCTTAATCACAAAGCTCTCTTCCCCTTTCCCCCTGTAACTCTCTGTCTTGCCCTCTGATTAGAGATTGCATCAGATACGTGGTGGAGCTCGGCACAGGCTGAGCTTCACCGCAAGAGAAGGAAAGTGTGTCACGTTTTTTTCTTTCTCACCATCGGAAGAAAAGTCTCAGTGTTTTTTTTTTTTTTTTGGTTTGACGTTTTTCCATTTTTCTAAAAAAAAATCACCTCTAAGTCATTTGCTGAAGCAGAGAACAAAAGAGGACGCGTCTTTTTGAGAAGATGCGAGACAGCACCTGATATTATCCCTGTATGTGTGTGTCTGTGTAATTTCTCAGCGTGACGCACTCGAGAAGTCATTTTCTGCTTCAAATCTGAATGCTGGTGCAATACAAAATAGCTCTCACTTAACTGTGTCTTAAAGCTACATGCTTGAATCTCTGACTCTGTACTAATAGTTGAATCTCTCTGTAAATATAAGTTCCTCTTTGGCAGCCTCTGCCTGAAAGGAGTCAACTGGCTGAAACACCGCTGCTGAGACTGAGTGAGCCGCTCTGTTCGGGCGGAGAGGGGAGTCGCGAGCAGCAGGTGTCTCGGGCTGAGCCGTGTCTCGGAGGGGGGGGAGGGATCAGGATGTGGTGGGGAAAGGAAGGGATGGGGAGCAAGGGCAGCTCCCTGTTCTCACCCAGCTGCCCTCACCACAGCGTGGGGGGGCTCACTCGTGCTTTGATGACGGCACTTTTTATTCTTTCTTTCCTGCGTTTCTTTTTCTTTTTTGGCCTTTCCTTGACAGGCAAGTCAACCACAAGCTCTTCTGAGGAACTCGAAACTTAACTGTGCTGTCACGGCTGCCTCTCACTATGAGAGCTCATTCATGAAATCAGATCATTACCCACACGCCGTCCTGTTGGGAGACTGAACAGAATATAGGGCAGGGGTGAGGCAGCCTGGCCTGGCCTGGCCTGCTCCAGGCCACTCTTGCACATGTGATACACAAAACCTACGTTTAAACCAAGCAAAACATCAAGTCAACAACATGCGTATAAAAACAGGCAATGCAAATCCCGCATAGCAGAAGAAGCTAGAATAGACCAAGTGTACAATAAGACAAGGCCAAAATTAGCATAAAGAGGAATAGGGAGCCAATCTAGTCAGGGTCAGAAAGAAAATAGTAATAATGATCAGGCATACATCCCACCCAAATTAAAATAATGAATTTAATGCCATCCAAATATCCTGAAGTGTAGATATTTGATTAAAAAAAACTTTTCTCAAGGTTTTCAGGCATTCTTCAGGTCCATTGTGAAAGGAAATCTTTTTTTATCTTTCCAGTTTAGTAATATAATATAAGTTCTGGTACATGACTGGAGTAAAAATGTGGATGTGCATTGAGAGACCTTTACTGAAGTCTTTAATAGGACAGAATGCAGGGTCAAGCAGGATGCTGTGGCCAAAAACAGGATAGATGTGATTTGACTCTAGAATTGAAAAGGAGCTTTTCCAGAAAGCATGTATCGTTATCATGTTGACAGTGAAATTCCTCTTCCGTGCTCTAAAGAGAGCTGTGCACAGCAGGTCCCCTGGCAATTTGAAGGAGCTTGAACATTTTTGCAAAGATGAGTGGGATAAAATTGTCCAAGTGTGGGGGAAAAAAATAGTGTGGAAAGTTGATAGAGACTAATTCACAAAGACCTACTGCTGTAATACATGCAAAAGGTGCTTCCACAAAGTATTTGTTTGGGGGGGGGTGCGCACTTATGCAACCAGGGTGTTGTATTGTAGGGTTTTTAATTTAAGCTGATTGTCAGGTGCTAATTCACTGCAGTGAATCTGAATAACTTTATTGACCTTAACTCCTTAACCAATCAGAACTGATAAACTGTAATTATTATCACTAATAAAATCGTCTAAATTCAAACTTGTTCAATTGCTTACAATTATTGTCACTATTGAACTTCAAAAGCTGATTTTTAATCTTAATTACACACTGAACCTTAATTTATCAGACTCGTCAACTAAACATCACTTTGATGAAGAAGCGATGGCTCTTTGATAAGGCCATAATGGAATCTGTCTCGTGTGTTTGTGTACTTCAGTTTTGTAAGCTCACCACCCCAGATAAGAATCTTCAATTCTTCATAAGATGTGCAATCTGTTGTTCTGTCTTTTCTAAGGAGAGAATTAAATGCTCAAGCCTGTCAAGCAGTGTAGATATTAAAATATCAAGTCACATAATGTATATGTAGTGTGTGCAGCAGCACAGGCATTATTGATCTAATACGTGCTCCGCAATTAATACAGGTATCATTAGTAATAATGTCAATAATACTAAGGAGCAATGTAAAGTTTAGCCAAAACATCTGTTAGGTTTGGAAAAGAGGTAACTACAACTGAGCTTAATTCAATAATTTAATATTTTGAAATATTAAAATATTGCCAAATGTTTCAAGTGAATCAAGGCTCTGAGGACAGTTAATGTGGAAAATAAGACAAGCAACCAATTACATCGGTCGAGTGGACGAAGGTCATTTGTAACCTGTCTCATATTCTTATGCTCTCAATATGTGAGCACATGTGTCTTTTAACAGTTTAGATGTTTTTAACTGGTAAAGTACAGTAACGCACAGTGAAATTGGGGTTAATGTAAAGTGCAGTAGCGCCAGTAAAATCACGTTGAAATCACGGTAAAGAGCAGTAAAAACCAGTGCAATCACGGTAAAAATACATTGGAAATATAATAAAACACAGTAAACTTGTGATAAAACATACAGGGTAGCCATTAGTAAAAATACAGATTTTCCCCCAAAAACTTTACAATGGCTAATTTGCCACATGGGTCGATGCTGACAAGTTCAAAACAGACGTGCACCGTGCAAGTACATCCGGAAAACAGGTGCCGGGTTTTCGTTCTGCCTTTTTTTTTTGTCAAAATCAGAAGCATAAAATTGGTGGGGGGAGGGGGGTAGTAAGACGAAAAATTGCGATGTGCATGCGTGGGTTCTGAGTGGAATCGCTCTGTGGTCAGGCCACGAACCACGCAGAGATCTGTCTCAGCAGCCTTCCCACGGTTCCCGGCGCCGCCCCGCGGTGCTGCTGTTCGGCAGGGAGCTCGTTTCCCCAAAACCGAGAGCGCTTCTAGGGGCTGGTGGAAAACCGAGAATCTCCACTTTCTTTGGAAGAAGATGACAACGCCCTGAGTTCGTCAATCAAAAAGGCTGTGACCACAGGTCCCACCTCAGGGGCTGCCCCTTACTCTCCCTGACTCGTTTACCGAGTCGCAAAAATGCACTCGATTGTTGTTTTAAACCCCCCAAAAAAGAGTCAAATTAACAATAAAGAAGCTTCTGTTTCGGGGTTTTTAGGTTTCCCACACTGTTGAGTTCAAGGGAAAACCATTCAGCTCTCTGGCGCGAAGGTGAAACGGAAAAATCGCTGTCGTGTAAGGTTCTGTATGCTGAATTGCGGTTGAAATGGTGAAAAAAATGCACATTATGTATATCCAGATTGCATTATCTTTTTTTGAAAACACAGTGGAACATTATGTCATACAGAATTGACTGTTCTTTTGATAAGAATAATTGCTTCACACCTTCTGTAGTATTTGCTGACAGAGGAAGTTGTTTTCTGTCTATGACAGATTGTACTTTTTACGGTGTTCTAAATTTGCTTTTCAGAATTAGTTTTCACTTCTTAGAAGTCAGTTACCAAAGCCTTTGTGTACTAGATTTTTTTTAACATGGAGTATCAAATACAAGGTAAAAGAAAAAATCTGAATACGAGTTAAAGTAATGTAATTACAGAAAATCAAATCTATAAACGTCCACATTATTTAATATTTAAGCCATTAGGTTACAACTTCAGCATTTTTTAGATCTCAGTTAAACAAGGCTGGGTCTGGTCAGTATTGAGATTGCTGACCGCTGGGGAAAACGAGGTCAATGCCATAAGTGGTGTTAGTGGACCAGTAGGTGGTGCTCTTCTGGACCTGAATTTCCAAACAGTACTGCAGTATGATGACCAGGAACACATCTTATGTACGGTGCCAATCTTCAGATGAGATGTTAATCTGGGGTCCTGAATACTAGGTCATTAAAGATTCCCCAGCGCTGTAAGCATACAGTATGTGTGTTCACCCCTGTTGTCCTGGTTAAATTCCACTCTATGCTTGACCAATCTGGCCTCCCTAAAGATTTGCATTAATAAAACTGATGAAGTTTCTCATTACTTCCCCCTGCTTTGCAGTGGGGCTGCTTGGTTTCACACAGGTGGGGATGCGCTTCAGTGCAGTAAACCACAGTGAAGTCTTGGTAAAATCACAGTGTGGTGCAGTAAAGAACAGTGAAATCACAGTAAAAGCCCAGTGAATGTGCAGTAAAACACAGTAAAGCCTGATCTGTACCAATGAAATCGCGTTCAGGGCAGATCGAGCTGGGAAACCACGACAAAGCAGTGAAGACCTGATGCAAGTGAGGTACAGCTGCAGCAAACCAACCAGGGGTGTCATGGTGTGCGCAGGCGATGTGCTTCTGAGGTGCTCTGCCAGCGCGGGCTGTCAGGCGGTGTGCCCTGTGCCCTCTGCGGAGGGAAGGACAGGTCCTCTAGCTGTTGCTCGGTGCATGACTGGGAATTTATTTTTCCGTTGTTGCTGTTTCTGTATAGGAAGTACAAATACATCTAGGGCGACTTACTGGACACCGTTTTGCGTCAAAACGGTAATGCTGCAGAGTGCAGAAATGTCTTGCAAGGTTGTTTTTGTCTTCAGCCCCCATCCCGTCCTCCCACAGTTTTTTGTACTGGGCATTCCCACTCAGATGGAAGTTTCAGATTTCTGGAGAACTTGTTCTTGCAGATATTGTGACTGTAAAAATTCTGAGTGCATCTACAGAAGTCAATACAATTGCAAGGCTGGCTGCAGAATGTTTAAGGTTTGCTTTTGGGCTTCTTAGTGAGGTTACTGGCTAAGCGTAGGGTGGGATAGGATCTCAAAGATTCTGGTTCTGGAGAGTAAAAGGGTTTCTGAATAAGGGGTAAGGAGCAGTGCTCATTTCCAAAAGGTGTCACTTAACAGAAACCCAACGGCCATATCTCATGCATTGACTCATCTTGCTCGGGTGCCCAGCAGCTGCAGCTCCTCCATTCACACTCGGGGTTGTGCCAAAGAAGTTACAGGTCCCCTCTGTCTGGACCTGGTGTCTCAGAACAAAAGGATTGCATGAGACAAAAACAGAGAGAGGCAGAAAAAAAATATACCTTCTTACCCAGACAGCCGCCCACCTCCTTTCCACTAGCCAATCGTGGCATTATCGGGCGCCAGTGTCACCCCCCTGCCCTCCTCCTGCCCGTTTCTGCCATCTTGTATCTCAACATCTTGCCGTTTCGCCCACGGAGAAGCCAGCTCAGGTGCTCGTTTTCCGTCACTGGGGTCGGGTGTGATGGGAGGTGTGTGGAAAAAGAGGGGTGGAGAGGACAGCTCTTGCTTTTATGGGATGATACTGTAGGTACTGCAATCTGATAGCGAGGGTGGCAGCAAAGGTGTGCTCCCGCCCCCGCTTTTCACACGCGCCTGGGTGCCCGCCGTGTTTTCGCAACAAGAGCGACGCAGAACCTTGAGCTTCTGACCCGTAAGTAGCGGGACTTTGCCGTGTGGACGATCTCCACTTCGCGACCTCCTCCTCCTGCTGCTCGGTTCGCTCGCGGTCTCGGCGGGTTCCCTCGGCTCGCCGGCGCCATGGGAGGACAACGCCGCTCCCGGGACCAGTCCCAGAAGGGCTTTCCCGAGCGCATCGAGGAGGACGAGGGAGACACCTGTGCAGGATGCAAGTTAGTGTGCAGCAGTGCTACCTGATGCTGCATTACGGTATCCCAGTCAGTACCGTACCGTACAGTATCGTCAAACACTGTCGCTGTGAAATCTCTCTCCCAGATGTCTCTATTCAGCTTCCCAGAAACAAGTGTCCTTTGGCATAGTGAGTTATGGCATGTGTCTGGGGAACTGTGCTGTGTAGGTGAAGAACTGGGGGGGGTGAACAGGTCGATAATCAACACTATAGCGTGCTATATTATTCCACAATATGGTGTTAGCTATACTGTAGTGCTGTACTGTATCTAATTTGTATTGGTATGTACAGTGCAATATATCTTATAGAATAATCAATAGCTGAATTTGGAAAGTGGGATCTGAGATGGAAACAGCCATTTCCTCCTCCCTATTTCCAGAAGCTTGTTGGAAAAGGAGAACTGGGGGATGGAGGGGTCACGGGGTCATGTGGCATGGCCATAGTCTCAGGGGAGCCGCGCAGGACCTGCGCATGAGTGAGATTGCAGGAGATGCACCAAGGTGCGGCGCCGAAACGCTTCCCCACTTCATTTCCTCCCGTCTTTTTCAGAGGGCGGTCACAATGGCGGAGTCGTTTGATTTTTTGGGGGTTTTACGGCAAAGGCGGAGGCAAGCTGCGTCAGAAGAGTCTGCAGCTGTAGTGTGAGCAGCAGCCCGAAAAATGACACAAGGAGATGCAGACAGAGGGGGGGTTTCAATGTCATCTTCGTCACCCGGGTCTCACTCAGTCGTCCTCTCCTTCTCAAGCCCCGCTCTCTTGCTCTTGCTCTCTTTTCCACAGCCCCAGCTGAACTCCAATTTCGCAGGCAGTTTTTATTTTAATGTTTTTTTTACTGCAGTCTTCCGACCGCAGATCCAGACGTCGGTTGCAGTATGGCTGGCTCTCTTCTGAAATTACTCTGGCAGGGCCTTCCGAAGGCGTCTCATTCATTCAATGGGGACTGACTCATCCCTGTAGTGCTCCCCGATCTCTGTTGACTACCTCTGCTGCTGTGCGTACTCTCTCTCTCTCGTTCAGCCCCGCGCACCAACACTCTCGCGCGCCTCTCTTTCTCCCTGTTGGGGTCACTGAGCCCCTGAAGGGGCATCCAGCTGGCAGCACAACTTTTGTCCCCGAGCAGGACACAAGGCCTGATCTCGCCTTGTGAACTACGGCACTGGTTCAAGCTGGAGAGCCGCTAGGCCAGCGTGACCAGCAGAAAGCAGCCACACTTCGGGTAGTTAAAAAACACCAGACAGCTGGTATCATTTCAGCTTTTACTGGATTGATACAGCACTGCTTTAGCTTCTGTATGTCCTTTAAATAATGCCGAGCATTTTGTATAAGAATTTCGTCTTGTGTCCGTCGCCGCCCCCCGGGAATCGAGGGGGAGCTGGGTGTTACAGCCCCAGGAGCGAAGGCGTGTCCCGCCAGAGAACAGTGAGGGGGCCCGTGGCCGTGGCAGGGCAAGTGTGATACGACATTTACGTCACTTTTGTCATCCCAGTGGATTCGTCCAACCCTGCAGTGCCGCCTGGCCCGGGTGACACCCAGCTGCCATTCTGCCCCAGCAGACTGGGGGGGAGGAGAGCTGGATTCAAGGGATCAAGGCTGACCGATTGTACAAGACCAGACTGGGGACTAGCCAGGACACTGGGGTTAACACCCTTACTCTCACAGCAGCCCCGGGATCTGTAATGACCTCATCCAAAGGAGGGCTCATCCTGTAGTACAGTGTCCACATCACCATCCGAAGGCATTACTGTGGGCGTTCTGGTCCAGTGGGAAGAGCCACACCTACTGGTACATCAACCTCTCTTACATTTTTAGTGAATCAGTTCTTGTTAGTTTTAGGTTTTAAAATATCAGAACCGAATGAGTAAAGAACAGAACTTACAAACACTTGGAGTCCTGATTTTCAAAGCTCTCCCATTGGCCATGCATGGCCTTACTCCGCCTTGCTCTGAGGTTTATTTTTGACATTGTATTTTGTTCTGTATTGTATTAGCTGATTTATTTTGTTTATACATGAGTTGTTCTCGGGGCTGGCCAAGGGAAGAGCCTGTTTGGTCTGCCTACAGTAGCTCTTTTAATTGCTAGTAAATCTGAACAGTTTTTAGAAATAAATTAAAAACATTTATAGTCATGCGAATACAATATATTCTGTACCTCTTTATGTACATTATTACATTTTATTGTTATTATTGAAAATATACACTATATCTGCTTTGATCTGATTGATCAGGAGTCTTAATGCATATGGAGTCCGTCTGTACTACCTCTGTTCATTTCTATGCTGTTAAGTTGTTCAACTGCTCATCTTCAGTCACCTTTACTAATGGTATCAGCTTGAAGTCATTACCATTAATATAAATTGTGTTTCTTGGTCCTCTGTGTGTCTTACCTGACAGGCAGGGTTGAAAAATATTCCAGAAGTTAAAAAAAAAAGTCATTTGATGTGTGGGGCAGGGATAAGATTCAAGCGTTTCAGTGAAGAGGTGCTAGTAATAATGAAAACACCATTGACCTGCAGAAGACTAACACGTTTGTTTAAAAGAAACATTTTGTCAACTGATGTTTATCTCGGAGAGGATGGGGCTTGGTTCTGTTTTGAGTGTGCTCTAGTGTAAATGGAGACTCTGTTGCCCGGTCGAGACCTGGCTCCCGCGTGCTGGCTCTGCCATTGAGTCACTTCAGGAGCCCTGCCAGCAAGACCACGATCTCGAAGTGATTCGGCTGGCGCAGTCGGCCCCGCCGCCACTGGGAACGACAACAGCAGCTTCGTCTTTCAGGCACTCTGAGAACCGCTTCTGATGCTTTTGCAAGAATGCAGAAGCAAAAGGGCAGTCATCTTGTTCTGTAGCATCGGGACCCACTGTATCTGGGATACTTAAAAGCAAGACCTGAAATCTTTTTGAACAGGACAGCCGTTTGCCTCTCTGAATGAGCTTTTTTTTTAGCTTCTGTGATGTTTACTAAACTTCCTGGTCTGGTATCATCGGCATCAAACTGGTATCAAACTTGAATAGTTTGCTCATGATACCTGAATCTAGAACATTGATGTAAATTAAGAAAATGGTGAGCCTGATACAGATCACTCTTCTACAGTACTTACATCACTATACATTCACCAGTTCTCAAACCAAATACATAACTTACCCTCACATATATTGTAATGCCTGCTGGCTACAGTTTTCTAATTAGAAGTCTTCTGAACATTTTAATATACCAAATTGTGTTCTGTTTGTATCCACTACTGCTGTGGCTGTTAATCGCCTTTTCTAAGTCATTGTTGGCTGTCCTCTAGAATCCAGATGGTCCTGTACTTTAGTAGCCTTAGATGTGATAGAAGACTTACCGGTTTTAATTGAATGAGCTGTGATTGCCTTCCTGGGCAGGACAGCACCCCTCAGAACGCTGTGCCGTTAGAAGCTGGAGGAGACAGTTGAATAGGCAGCTCCAGCCAAACGTGTGCAACACATCTGGGCCTGTGACTGCGCTTTGCCTTGAACATGTAGCACTTAAAATGCAGTTTGCATCCTTGCAGGATGATTTTGCAGGTTTGCAGAGATTTTAATCATCTGTGCTTGCAGTTGCTAAAATAGACCATGGTTGAGACACCACCTTGCCCCTCTCTTCCTCTCCCTCCTTTGTTCCCTTGCACAGCCTCTATTGTTCATACTGTTACTGGTTCTCGGAGCTGCTCAGGGGCAGCTGTGTCATCGTTTTTTTTACATTCCTCTGGAAGGTTTAAGAATAAATTTGAATTCGGTTGTAACATTATTGCACCGTTGATTTTTGGTGGTGTCACACGGTAGTAGCATGACTATGCGGTGCTTCGGTAGATTCGTGGCAGTGAGAGCTTGACCTTGTTCATTCCTACAGGTCTGGCAAGCCGGCAGGGTTTAGTCTTGTTTTTTATCTTGAACATCCATGTCAGTCTTGAGTGTGCGTGATGCTTTATTTTACCTAGAAGTCTGCAGAGGAGGGCAGGGAGAAAACTGAAAGAAGATCAGCCTGCCGGGCAGGTGACAGTGAGCGCAGGTCTCGGAAATGGCAGCGGGGCGACCAAGTCCGTCTTTTTTTCTGCAGTTAGTCATCTGTGGACCACCGTCCCCCCCACACTCCCGTCTGCCTTGTCTCTGCACGGTGACTCAGTGCTGGGGCTCTGATTAATATGGGGGTGAAGACAACCTCCTGACGAGCGTTAGACCAACAGTTCAGGGGAGGGGGGACTTCAGATATTACTGGGGCTGCAGCTCTTTGCGGCTCGTTCAGCATGCCGTCCCACCCCACACACGGCGCGGGGTTCAAGCTCGAACACAAGTGCGCTGTGCAGGGGAGAGGGGTGTAGTAACAGTTCTGGTTTCAAACGGTTTGCTCTGTTACAGATGTAGCAGGAGACTCCTGCTTACGGTTTTTTTTTTAAAGCACTTGAAATTACCATGTGTTCTCTTTCAGCATAACATTGCTGGTTGTTTTAATTACTGTTGTTCTTTTTCTAACTGGAGTTTGGAAGAAGGGGAACCTTGTTAAGATAGAAGTCAGTGCGGCAGAGCCCTGGGTGTGCTGTAGGGGAGTCTGATTTGCTCACTCACAGGCATTGGCACAGAGGTCCTCCCTCTGAGCAAGCAGGTCTTTTTTTTTGCTTTAATGGGGACATCATTGAAGGGTTGCCACCACTTGTTTATTAGTCCCAGATGACACTGTAATTTTTAAGCGTGCTCCTGCAGTTTTACCGTCTCCATGTGAAAGTTGAGGGTTTTCTCAGGAAGAACACCCCTTCCTAAAAAAGGAAGAGTGAGGACTTGCAGTAGCGGTTTTCATAAATGTCCCCCTCAGGCAGGTGCTGGGTCCAACCACAGCTTCACTGGGCAGGTCTGTGCTGTCATCGCAGTCCAGTCCAGTCCAGGGCAGGACGCCAGGGAGCCGGTGAAGACGCGGCAGGTGTGTGGTGAACGTGCACCAGACACACCGCCGCTAGACTGCCATGCGCATCTACCTCAGCCGGCTTCTGCAGGGCGCTGTAGAGATGGAGAACTCGGGGCCGTATTATTTTTTAAAGCATTTTGCTGAGCACATGTCCATATTTGGAGTGAATATGTTCCCTGCGAATGCTGACGAGGAACGCAGCCTCAGTTGAGGCGGCAGAATCGCGAAACGGAATGTTTTTTTAAAACGATGAAGGAAGAGCAAGGGAGAAAGCTTTGAGTGTAGAAAAAAAACTGCTCTTCGCAGGAAAAAAACACTCCGCTTTCCAAGGCTGGCGCAACCGTTTTCCGCAGGCGAATTGGCGAACGCGTTTGTGCGCGCCTGTGCGCTTGCGAGCTCACCTTGTGCCAAGACATGACTCAGCTGAGCGCGGAGCCTCGCTGCGGGATGCTGCGAGGGGTGGCTTGGCTCTACCTTTGAAGGGAACGGCGCTAAGGTTACTGTACATACAGTTGGTGACTCATTGCGAAAGTGCACTGATATTACGAGACCTTGTTTACAGCCTCTTGTGGTGCAGCGCTCCTGCTGCGACTCGCAGACTCTCACACACACACAGGCGGCCCTGACACCGTGCCCTTTGGCACAAGCCTGTGGGCACTTGTCTTGGAGGAACGGGAGGTGGTACTCCACAGCTGGAGCTGTCGCCGTCTTTCCCCGCGAGCTGGAGAGGAGAGTGGCCGTTTGTGGTTGTTGCCGTTTTCTCTCTCTGCTCGTCGCTAGCTGTGTTGTGTTCCTCCAGCTTAAACGCTAGGTGATTTTCAGAGTTGCAGGTGGACCACGAGTCCTCTGAGAATCTTCTCTCACCCTTAGAGTTCCACTCCTCTACCTGTGTGTTCTCCGAGTCCTTTATTACTCTTGTTTTTTCACACCTTTTGGAGAACTTTTTTTAAACAGATGTTGCCGTGTTGACGAAACTTGGCACACTGTGCCTGATGCCATTGGTTCCCTGCGTAGAATTAAAACTCTTCATTGTGGCTGAGTTCTTCATATTCAGGGGAGCTTTGCTAATGATTAGTAAGTGTGGAAGGGAAGGCTTGCTGGCGTCCTGTCAGCGAGGCGGTCGGTGTTACTAACTCCTGAGGGAGAGCGATGGGGAGGCAGAGAAAACTAAAGTCGTCTAGGCTGTGTTCCAAATTCAGTTACATTTTGTGTTCTACACACCTATTTTTATATTTCTTCAATCATCCGAAACCGATGATCAGGATGTGAGAAAAGATTTTGTCACCACAGAATTTTAAATTTACCAGGTGACAGCAGTGAATAAGCTAGAGAACTTAAAACTTCTTGGAAATGTATGCAAGGCTTTTAAAGAGCATGCTGATCAGTAATGCCCATATATTAATGCATAGAAACCTCATTCTAGCATTTGAAAGCAGAAAAGCTGATGATGAAAAAGGCAGAATGTTATGAAACTGAATAAATTATATTTAGCAGGGATATAAATGCCTATAGCTTGTTTTAAAAGTCCTGTATGGCAAATATTTTGTTTTATGTTTGTAGAATGTGTTTTTTTTGTATTTGGCTTATTGTGTTCATATTTCTGTACTTATTGTAAAGGAAATGAGGTGGTAGAAAGATATGACTGTTGCACGGATTGGTTTTGGTGAGCCATACTTGTACTGATACGTATTCAAATATATAACTGTTGCTCTAACAGCATAGCAATATATAATACATAGTTAAAAGTTGTATATAGCAACTTATTGTGCAATGCTGTTTCTCTACTCTAATCCATTCCTGGCTGTAAGATTTGGGACAGGTCCGTCTTGGAACCTGAAGCATCCAGCAAAATGCCAAAGCCTGGCCCGAGCTGTCCATCCATCTGCTCCCAGAGATCTTTCTGGAATTCTGGGTGAGATCCTGGGATCAATAAGATACTGGCAACGAAGCGAGCCAGACTGGCTTTTTCACATTTAGCCTTCCTGTGCTCTCTTGCTGTGAGTGGATACACTGATGCAGGGTACACACACACAGCCCTGGGGACCTCCGGGTTCCATTCCTACTTAGTTCTCAGTTTCTTAATGGAACTCTCTTAATCTTTAGCCACTGATTGCAGAAACCTCTGTACTACAGAGATATGATAATATGAAAATTTGATATGCTTGTGTTTATTTTTTCATCAAAGATGGCAGAATATTCTGTATACATCTTTTTATTTTATAGTCAGAACAAGAGCAAGGGCTTGCAGGTTAATCTTCAGATTACTCACTCACAGCGTCTTGCTCAGACAGCCTGATCGTGCCGCAAATAAGAAGAGAAAAACTCTTCTGGAGAATTCACACTTAGTGGGTGAAACTTCTTGAGTAGTTTTTGTTTTAATTCCCCAGCAGGTGAAGCAGACTCTGTCCTTCTGTTGGCCTGTTCTCATACTGGTGTGGGAATGTGTCAGTCATGTTTGTGACAGGACAGCCCATCCTGCTTCTATGTTTTAAAGTTGTGCTCATGACAGATTGTTATAGGAAATTCACCGGATACTGTATGTGCTGAATTCCCCATGGTTCTCATCTTACTAGGACCCTGCTTATACTTTACTCCCCACCATTTGTAACAAAACTTTACCACAATCTTTAAACCTTTACCATGTGTGTACTTTTTACATTGTACGAGGCTCTTGGCACTGTTCTGTGTTTTTACCCTGATCTCACTGTGATTTACTGTACTGGACTGTGCTCTTACCCTGATCTCAGTGTGCTTTACTGCACTGTGTGTTGGAACAAAATCAAGCAGGTGTGAGGGTCCCCAGAGGGCAGGAACCTGGACCCTGGTCTAATGTTACAGAGGGAATGAGAGTGTTGTGCCACTGAGGGACTGTGTTGTCACACTGCCCAGCATATACTGCCCAGAGGGTGGGAGAGGCTGCTGATATTAATGCTGTCACACTGTGTTCAGTATATACTGCCCAAAAAGTAGGATAGACTGTTGGTACTGATGATTTGACACTGTGTTCAGTGCATACTGCCTATTATTTAAAATCTTTCCTCTGCATTATTAGTTCAGTTCCTGAAAGCCGAAAGGAAAAAACGTTACAAACGTGATAAAGAAATTAACAAAGTTGGCACCTCTTCACAAAGATTTTAAATAAGGTTGCACTTCTGTCATTCTTCCCAGAGACAGATTTTGACACCTCTCTGAAACAGGAAGCCATGATCGCGTCATATAGAGCTGTACCACAGTGTACACAGTGCATTAAAGATTCAAGCAGTTTTTAAAAAATAGCTTTTAAACTATAATAAACTGTTGTGTAACTTTCTAAAACCAGCATCACTCCCCTCAGTCCCCACGCCTTTTCACAACATTTACTTAACGTTTACTTGGAAGTCCTGATGGCCACGGTCAGAGAGCTCTTACGGTCAGTGGCCGTCCACTGGCCTTGCCGTGATCTGACCTCGGCTGTGCTCCTGGAGAAGAAGAGAACAGAATCGCAGTGGCGGAAATGAGGCAGCCCAGGATCTGTGGTTTCAGATTGTTATCTTCTGTTTCATTTGCTAAGCATGGGGGTCTGCAACCCTGTTCCTGTGGAGCTGGTTCTCATTGCAGCTCAACTATGAACGACTCTTCTTAGTCAGTTGGTTGTTTAAATAGGCGGCAGTAGAGCAGGAAGAAAGTCCAGATCTTTGCATGACTTTTCCTGAACCCTACAGGACTGAGGCTGTCATGGGCTGGGTTTGCAGACCTTTTACTTAGAAGCAGACCCACCCCAGGACACCCCCAGTCTAGTAGGCTCATCTCACCCCCCCTCACCACAATGCCACGCTGTAAAGAGGTGTCTCCTGGCTGTAGTCCTCAATCTTCTCTTCATTTGTATTTGTTACCTTACAACTGGTACCAGCTGGTAAGCCTTTCTTATTTTATTTTACAAGTGGTTGCCCTTGTATGTTTGGGCTGAGTGTGTGTGCAATACATTGTTACATTTTTTAAAGATTTCCTTTGTGTGTTAGCCTAAAGAGTGAGCCATTTTAGCTTGGTTATTCAGCTTTGTCCTATTCAGCGAGATTAACAAGCATAACAGAAATCTTCAGCATGTGACTGGGCAGAGGGAGAAAACTGTGAGGATGTAAAGAGGATAGACAGAGTTCCACACGGATACGTGCACAAGTACAGAGCTCCACACGGATACGTGCAAAAGTACAGAGCTCCACTCGGACACGTGTGAGTCTCGAGGTGGAGCACAGGACCATGTTCCAGTGAGCCAGAAGCGCTAACCACACTCCTGTGCTCATTAAAATCCTTGTATTATCTAGGTGGCATATGGTTCTGCTCTTCCTGTAACAACACAGATCCACTATAGGACATCACCATGATGTTTAAACGCTATGCATGTTCTGCAGATGCCTTACTGCTGGTATGGGTGGCGGGTTTCTCTGAGGAGCTGGAAACTGTGGTGTTTGATCACCGGTAGCTGGTGAGCTGTGACGCATTTTTCCTTATCTGTACTGAAAAATAGATAGTAATCTGGGGTGGATGAAAAACAAGGCCCACACAGCAGTGCACAGACCTCTGGCCAAAAGACCTGATAAAAAAAATGTTTGGATTGTTTTTTTTCTTTTGTTTTTCTCTTTTGTGTTCCTAGATCCATGTGGTGGGCGTTCATTTCTGATGGTTTCTCCTGGTGTTTACACCCTTCTGCCACTTGGAGGTACAGCTCAGTGTTTCAAACAATAATCAGTGTGGTGTGACTTCCACAGCAAGATGTGCATCCAGTCACAGTGAGCCTTCCTCCACCTACCCGTTTTCCTCGTCTGTTGCCAGGTGATTTCTTGTCGCACTCTGGACCGCAGTGTGCCAAGCTTGACGTCAGGGCTGGAGAGGTCTGGCACTTTGTCACTGTGTCTGTGATGCCGCAGTCGGGCAGCCCCCTCGCTCTCTGAGTCACACATCTGGGGTCAGCTAGCCAAGTGATAGCCGCCCCCCACTCCACTCTGCTTGTGTTGAGCATCGCTCAATAGGAGAAGTTTCCACTGACAATTTTAAGAGCTGCTATTCCTGTATCTGTAGGTTGTAAGCTTCATATTATTCATTTGAAAAATAGTTTTTCATGATGCACAGAGTAGTCTATTGTTATTGTGTAGCTGATACATTTATCATTCAAAAAGAATTTAGCATAGGGATGCCGATACCCAGCTTGGGATATGCACAAATTGGGCTTGAGCTCAGGCTTGGAGCCCAAGACTATGGCTTCACATAGTGAAAGCCGTTGTTCATCTCTTTTAGAGCTTTTAGCTCTTGTCTGGTAATCTAATGTCTTTTTTTTCCAATTACATCACAAAAATTAATTAAATAAGGAAATAAACCTTCTTAAATTAGAAGAAAACCAGAAAGATGAAAGACAGAAAAGGTTGGTCTACTGAGAACTTCATGTCCAAACTTGCTGCACAGAGAGGCCGTGTCGTCCACTTGTGTCCTTTGCAACTATCCGTAACACAGGATAGAAGTGGACTTAATTTTGTCCAAGTCTTTGTGAATGTCTTTTGCTTCTTCTACAGTGTTTCATAATCATCTTCTTTTTTTTTATCATCTGTGATCTTGGTTAGTTTACTAGCAATTCTGGATTCTAATGTCAAAATTCTAATGTGGATCGTTGATACACATTAGCAAGAATAGTGTTCCTAATATAGATCCCTGAGGTACTCCAGTAATACCATCACTCCCAATTTAAGCATTCTCCTGTTTTCCATTTTTTTTTCTAACCTAAGGAAATTGTCTGAGACTGAGAGGAAAGTAGAATACTTAAGCAGCTCTTGGGGAACTCATGTAGCTGCCTTCTTACACAAATGCACTATTGTACTGAAAATGATACATGATATCGACTAACACTCTCTCAGGACGTACAGTAAAGCTACAACAATGGATTTCCAAACATCATGAGTGATTTTAGAAAACCCTTCCTAAATACCCTCGTCCTTGATCTTTCATCTCTTGTGGCTGGTCTCAGATGTACACAGCTTGGCCAGCTGTTTCACTGCCACATGTCAAGAAAACTTCCCAGGGCAATGCAGTCGACAGCTTTAAAACTATTCCACATTGACAGCGGTAGTTTTTTAGACTCTCAACACAAATTTATTTAATCCCATTTCTACTTACAGCTGCTGTGCTCCACTGCTGATGACATTAATGGCTTCTGGATGGTAGCTTGTTTGTGGCGCCACTTGAAATAGACTTTTACAATTGTATTTTTCCTAAACCTCAAAACTGGAAATATGCATAGAATATTTTGAATCCACCAGTGCCAGTGGCTTGCTTTTACATCATTATAAAATATGGAATCATTGTTAAACATTCGCTTTCAGTTCTTTTAGTCAAAACTTTGATCAAATAATTATTTTCAATTAGATTTTTTAATGCAGCCTTCTGCTCCTCAACCTTTTCAGCTGTCAAGTTAATGGCAGGATATTGGGAGAATGGAGGATTCAGTGACATCACTGAGAGCTGATCTGGATTGAAACTGGACTGTGGTTTGGGCAGTGTCAGCTCGGCTTCACTGGGATACCAGGACCAGGGACACGGGAGGGGTTGACTTTGAGAGAATTCAGGACAGAAAGCACGGTCGTGGACTGCGTAACTGCAGTTCACGTTGTAGGACAGCTGCTCTTAGCCCTCACTGCAGCCTGCACCCCTTTGCTTCTCTCACCCCTTATCAAAAATCATTCAAGCAATTTGTGTTTATAATCATATACCTTCTTAAAAAAAATCGGCACATCTTGCACTGTCAGAGCATCTCGCAGCCCCACAGTGTGCGGCACCACTGATGTAGCGACTTTCAAGAAAACCGCTGGGCGAGATTGTTGGCTTGGACAGTGAGCCAGATGTGATGAAGACCCCCGACACCCCACTCTGTTAGTGACCTCCCTTCTGTTCTTGTGCTCCTCTGTACAGCCAGGGGGCAGTTTGCGCCGAGGTCTGATCTTACACCGGGGTGGAAATCACCCTTCACACTTACTGGCGCAGATCTTACTGTGAAGTCTGTTTTTTTCCAAATAACTCCTCCTCCCTGCTTGTATCTTGTCATTTGTTTTTTTTAAGTGGTCACTCGCCTTCAATAACACCACCTTTACGAGCGGCTGCATCTCTTTTCAGAGGCATTGCAGCCTGCAGAGTCTTCTGACCACATGCAGCTGTGCGTCCCTGACCGTCACCAGAAAGGCGCCGTGCAGGGGGTAAGGGGAAAGGAGATGAGCAGCTAGCAACAAACACGGAGGGAAAGAGGTCACAAGTAGGTGTTTTTGTGTAGAAAAATCAAACATCAGTTTTAGTATTGTTTTTACACATTCTAGCTTTCCCACTATTTTGTTTTTTAAATGATGGTATAACTATTACATTTTACATTGCATTGTAACTTTGCGAGTTTACAATGTTGCACATTTTCGGACAGGAAAGGGACCTGTCGAGAGCTGAGACCCATCTAGAATGGAGTCCTGGAAAACCACACATAACAGGTTAGATGAGAATTTTCTGAATTTCTTAATTTGTCATAAAAATGAGTGTAAACAGCATAAAATAATCCAATTATAACAATTAATGTGCGTCCCTGTATGATTAATTACCACTTAGGAAATGTTACCAATGGGAGGAGCCATTCAGCCCATCTGGCCTGTTGGGTTGTACGCATTGAATTGATCCTGGGATCACGTGCGGTCGGGTCTTGAAACAGGCTGGAGTTCTGCCCCCGTCAGGGCCATGCTGAGCCAGAGCCTAAACTGGCCAACAGTAGTTGTTGTACCCATTGGGAATGGTCCCCTCATGGGTGTGGGTGTGGCCAACAGCGTCGTACCCACACACACGGGGGTACCACTCCCAAATGGGCAAGGACCCAGTGGTGCCAGGGAAGAAAGTGTGGCAGCCGCCAGCAGAGCGCCACCTGTCTTTCGGTAGCAGTAATGCAAGCCTGCCGCCCTCTTTCCTGCAGTATTGGTATCCTGAAAGAGGAGCGAGAACAGTTCACAGCGGAAGAAGTCAGAGCCAGGAGTCACCACTTGGAATGTCTTGTTCTTCCGGGTGGCCCTGGGTGTTGCAGTGACGGGTAAGAGAGGAGACGCGGATTCAAACCAAGGAAAGTGTTGGATATGACATTCGTGTAGGCAGGGCTGGAAAATGCATACAAAAGTGGAACAATCATAGAATAAGCATTAATGAGGATATATGAAAATAACAGAGACATGATTAGCTATGGAAAAAGAAAATGAAATGGCAAGAATCTCAGCCACCAGAGCTGAGTAGGTAGATAACAGCCTTTTTCCATGGTTCTCTTTATTGAAAGACTAATTTTATCTTAAATGCAAATCTAGACTGATCCTAACTGTATGTTTATCATGTTATTTCTCGCTTGCTTAAAAGCATTCTCTTACTTTAATACATAATAGCCAGTTTATTCACTGAAACTGTTATTGTTTGACAAGCCATTGAGATTTGTCAATGATGCCTTTCCTGAGGTCTGACCTTTCTCTCTGAGAACATTGCATGTGGTAGTTGAGTGGCTGTTGTGAATTAACTCTTACTGCTGGCATTCTTTAAGCACATCTTCCAGGACCTGAAAAACACCAGCCAAGTCATCCCGCGAGGAGTGTTACCCATCCTCTTGTGAATTTTTGGACACAGGCATGGCTGTTATGCAAAACCTGACATTTGTATCTGGGGTTTCCCAGAGATCCCATGGCCAGTCAGATCGAACAGCAGTCCGCCTACAGCCTGAATACTGTTCCTCTGCAACTTTCTGTGGCTCAGCTCAGACAGGGGTACCCCACCGTTCCAGCCTGTCAAGACACTGTACTCTCTGATGAACTGTTCTGAAAACGCTTGATAACCCGCCTCACAGCGGCTGTGCTTACCAACACACACGACCGTGTGGGAACTGCATGACTGGACAGGGCCATTCCGCCCCTCGGAGTTTGCCAGAACTAAGGCTTTAGTAATAATGGCTCTAACACTGAAGTCAAAATGATCAATATTAGGAAACGATCCTCAAATCGCTGAGTCAGTTTACCATCTTTTGTTTTCCCCAGAAAATGTGGATAACTCATCGTGTTATGCAGCAGTATAGATATGCACTTCCCCTTTTTGGTTTCCATGAAATCCAGGTGCATCTCCAAGGTCCCCTGCCCAGTCTAAATGATAACTTCAGGGCCCTGAAGGCCGGCTGCAAAGCTTACAGGCTGGGCAGTGTCTCCCTGTTTTTACGGGAGTTACTGGCGACACGCTCTGGGAATGCAGCGTGTTGCTCGGGCATGGGGTATGATCTCTGGTCCAGTCCAGAGTGGCATCACTGCAAACAGCACACATCTCTTTCCCCTCCTCCAGCTGTCTGTCGAGCGATTTACAATATGGCTTTCGCTCTGCCCTTCCACACCCAGGTTGACACCCAGAGCTAGCCCCCTTTTGTAGTTTCAGAAGTGCTTTTAAAATTTTGCTCTCCCTCTGTTGCCTTTTTTTTAAAGCTGTTGCTTTTGCTTTCCGAGGAGGTGACTGCGGTTGTGCCTTCCTACCTGTGACATTACAGAAAACACAAATGCCTCGCGGAGCTGGACAAATAAGATGAAACATGTGAAAGAAAAAAAGTTGTGTGATGGCAGACCTACAGCTCCAGTTCAAAGACAGGGGGCTGTGTGAGTGGCTGTGGTTTAGACAGTGCTCTCTGAAAGACGAAGTGCGCTGCGCACTCCTCCTAACCACACGACGCCCCATGACCTTTGTGCACCTGAGTACCATGGGTGTTGCGATCAGAGCCCCAGTCACGGCCTGGCCAAGTGTCCACTCCTTCACGAAGAGGCGTCAATGGGCGCAGACTTTTTCCATCCCGGTTCTCTCTTATCTGATCTCCATGCAGCCGATGAGTAATGTCATCCTGTGGTCTCGGGGAGCTGTACTGGTGCTTGGAGTTGATATATGGGTTTATATAGCTATTTTTTTCTTGTTTCGTTTTCACTGCTGGATTTCTTGCTTGCTATTTTTTATTTAAAGGAACTTAAATGAAATGTTAATACTTGAAGCTGGGACTTGATACAAGGTTTTTATATTAAAAACATTTTCCCGCTTGGGAAAGGAATGAAAACATCTCCTTACATTGGAGTAAATGCAAGACGATGTACTGTAGTCACAACCAAGCTGTCTGTTGGAAAGCTGTCTTTTCTGAACTGCAGAAGAGGAGTTACATTTATGAGTTGTGTGAGCCTGATTAGTGGGATGTTGTTGGGATGTACATTTTTGCTGCTGTTGGTAGTGTTTCCCCTTGAAAAGCCAGATCTAGAAACTTCGCCACAGGCTTCAACAGCATCACTAAGAACCTAAGAGAGGAGGCCATTCAGCCCTTCAAGCCTGATTCATAATTAGTACTTGGTGCCAGAATCTCATCCACCCTTCTCGTGAAAGACGTCAGGGTCTCTGCTTCAACATCATGGCATTCAGTCACAGTTTCCTCTTGTGCCCCCTGGTTAATTTTTCAGAGTTCATTCTGTCGAAACCCGCTGGTTTGACTTTATCAGTGCCTTGGAGGGCTTTGAATATTTGTGTCAGGTCACCTACGATGGAATGAAGCATATTATTTTTGGACTGGTTGATCAATTTGTTTACTGTCTGGTTTTCCTAATAAAATACCACTTATTAAAAATGGAAATGTGTTTAATATCTGAATGATTTCACGCTCAATATCAAGCGAAGACCCACCAGAGGCACTCTTGTGCAGCTCTCTGCCCCATTCGGGCCAGGGGTCAGCCTCTGATACAGCTGTAATATACTGTATATATATAAATGCTTACTTATGGTTGCGTTTGAATGTGCACAAATATTAAACATCATAATAATGGTGATGATGATGCTTTGAATTGATGAAGTTTGAAATCTACAGAGATCCTCAGTGTCCAGGCCTGAGCTCCTGCAGGCGATCTGTAAGAAAACAACAGGAGCTCTGAGACATTCGGGCCTTGCGGCAAAAAAAAATCCCTTCTGAGCTCCTTTTAAGAAATGTACTGAAAGCCTCGTCACAGGAGAGCAGTCACAAGTGACCCCAGACGTGTTTGTGCGTGTTTGTGATGATCGGAATCACGCAAGGCTCCCTGTTCTGCTTAGTCACATTTATTTTTTTCTTTTGTCACAGCCTGTTAAATGTCAGACCAAACCGAGAGATACTGCCAAGATGTAGAACGCTTACAAGAACGCAGACAGCGTGAGGTGAAACCGGTGAGCGCTCTGTGATTTGTGCATTGTGGAGTCCGTGGTGAGTGACAGAGGCGTCTGTGCTGGGTACACATGTGCGCTTGGAAGTTTGCCTCTAAGCCTTAGAAAGTGTCGCAACATGAATATTTCTGTTCTCATGTGAAGTGCTTGATAGGTATTACTCATGATAATTGACAAACTGATAAACTTATTAATCAGCGTTTCTCAGTCTATTGTAGCATATGACTAAATGATGTGAATGTACATTAAAATAATTTACATACTGTAATAATTACAGTAATTTGCATACTCGTAACCCACATACTCTATACTAAATATACTTATCAAACAAGCTATTAACAATCAGTTATATGTAATAAACTATGTCAGTCACAAATGAGAACAAACTCTTTCCTAATACCCAAACAATTCATCATTAGCAGACTTTACTACAACTGGTATTGCATGTAATAAATTAGAAGTAACTGTTTCGAAATGGAACCTGCAACTACTAATCAAAAATGCACATCTGTATTGGTATTTATTTATACAGTTTATAGACGTGAGGAGTGGTTCATCTTGAACTTGCTCCCTGTATCTGAAGTAGGGTTATTGACTAATTTGAGCAGTTCAGCCAGTGGGAGCTTATTTAGCTACCAGTGTGCTGAGTGTGCGCCTCGCCGCAGCCTGGCTTCATGCTGAAGGGGGGGGATGCAGATAGCAGAGTCAGAAGGAGAGTGTCCTGCTGTGTGCTCTCTGGAGTGCCTTGGGGGAGGCTCCTGCCGGCTCTGTGAGGTAAGCGCTCCGAGCTCCTGCCATCTCTGTGAGGCGTGTGGAGGCTGTGCCCTCTCTGCACTGTGAAATCTCCTCGGGGGAATTCAGCTGTGGTTTCACATTCCTCCTGCTATGGTTTTAACAGGTCCTTGTCAGGACTTCACCGTGCCTAACCAATTAATCAGTCATCAAATCACCCGAGCAACAGTGGCACATGTTTATACAAAACTAGGCTCTTTTTTGGTTTAGCTTTCAGTTGTTCAGTCTAACCATCACACTACAAAAGGGAGCTTTGATTGGAAGACTTACAGAATTACACCTTTCTTAATTCTGTGGGTCATGCAACAACAGAATTGCCAGAATTATGAGAGGCAAGACCCAAACTGTCAATTATTGGTGTCTTGAGGATTAGACCAGTGCTGTCCCAGAAGAGGAGGGTGTCCAGCGTCCTGCCCTTTCAGATCCCTCTGAAGTCAAACGGTCTGATTGCTGCTGTGTTGCAGTCTATAGTTCACATCGGTATCCGTAAGCCCTCCTTTAAGGGGACAAAACATACTGAGGAGCACAAAAAGATGTCTTGTTCTGCTGATCTGTTAATGCTTTCAGGGTTATTGATTTCTTTTTTTGATTTGTTTTTTGTTTATTTTTTGTACCAACTCCTGCAGTCTCCAAACCTGTGCATTGATAAACCAAACCAGCTTTCTTGTTTTGACTGTTGTGTGGTATTTGATTAATGCAATCTTCCTTTTCTGTCAATTCTCTGTCGCATGGCTGTGACAGTTAAATTTCATGTGGCCAGAATGATAAGTAGTGGAAAAAGATGTTCATAATCAATCTATCCTTTTCATTTTTTTCTCAGCTCTCTCGTAATTGTACAGTAAGTTGAAGAAGTCAGTCTTCTTTTTGATGAAGGTGTTGGAGCAATGGCTTGAAAACCCTTTTCTCTTTGTTCCCTTTTCCCTTAATATCCACTGTTTCATTTCTTATTTCATCTCTTTTTGTTCTCTTCTCAGTTTTCCGTGCTGTTTCCGGACCTCGCCCCTGCCTGGTGTCTCAGCGTGGGGAATCGGGCGTGTCACTTTTTACTGCAGAAGATCACCTTCTTCGTGCCAGCTTGTGAGTTACAAATGCCTAATGTCTGCTTTGTAAGAGTAAAGCGTATGTGAAGCATTTTATTACTGAACACGCGCGATATATACTAACAAAGCCTTTGTACTTTTCCTCACCTTGATGTAAAAAGTGTTGAACAGCTTGCACATGCCATGTAACCCAAACGTACCTGCACATGCCTAAAATAATGTGTTACTGATAACATCTGCATCATAGCAGCATCTCGGCGCTCCTCACCAGTTCACACTTATTTTTTACTCGTCCGTGGGCTTGTAAGAACTCTGCTTTGATCTTTTTTTTCATGTCCCAGCATTTCTTCTTAAATATCCTTTTCAAATTTCAAATTGTACACACGATTCGATCACGAAATCAAGTAATTTTTCTCTCTTTACCCGGGCGTGTCACCACTCAGCTGATTAATTTATGTGGCTGATGGTTTTCTCCAAAGCCACTTGTGCCAGTTTATACCACAGGGCACTTTTGAGTGAAGTTCAGCAGCTCTGCCCCTCCCAGGGTTGGAACTCGCAACCCTTGAAGTTCTTTCTAACCATTCCGCCACACTGCTGTCAGTGCATAAATGGTATTGCTGTAACCTTTATTACCAGGAAGAGTCCATGGAAACCACATTTTCCCATAGAAAACAAATTTGGACCCCCAGGTGAGTGTTCCTTTCCTGTCCTGGGTTCCTGGGACACTCACCATCCCCACCCAGTCTTCCCTCCACTGGAAAATACATGTTCCATGTCACCCCTGGAGACCTATTTGCACTATCACGCCTAGAGGGGCATTTTACTGGCATAGTCTGGGTGTAGAACCTCGGGGGTACAGCAGCATTTCCCCACCCAGGATTTGAACCCCAACCTTCAAGTTGCTAAGTAGCTTCAAGGCTATGAAGCACAGCCTGCAGTGTTGCACAGCATGTTAAAAAATGTTAGTCTTTGATAGGATCTGTTGTACAGTATAATGAAGCCCTTAATTCGAGCAGCACTCTGTCCGTAACTGTTATTACACATGGTTATTGATCATCATATATTTAACCATCAGAAGCAGAAAGGATCATTGAGCTGCTTTGGTGAATCAGTGAACATTAAAGCGCCAATAATAGGATGTTTTAGATATTAGAAGAACTGGCAAATAATGATCACACTTCTCTTGAATCAGTCCAAGAAGAGCAAGCAGATGTATTCCAGGGCTGAAGGGAGTGTCCTCCGCTGACAGCCTGAAAGAACTGAGCCTTTTCAGTCGGGTAAAGAAGGCTGTGGGGGGACCTGATACAAGTATTCAAAATCCTCAAATGTGCTGAAATACACTGAGTCAACTTGACTTCTTCACAATGGACCGTGAAACATAGCTGAGAGAACACGAGTGAAAAACTACAAGGAAGCGCACTTTAAACTGAGAGGCTTTTCTTCAGACAGATGGGTTGTGAGGGTATGGAACGAGCTATCACCCCATGTAGATCACACTGCCGTCAAGAAACAGCTGGATGAGATCCTCCAATCAAGTAGCAGCTAACTACCAGAAGAGCTACGACCCATCTCTTTCCCTGTGCTGAATGATCTCTTCCCATTTGTGACTGGTCTTGTGTAAAAAATACCCCTTTGTATTTTTTGCATCGTCAAACCAAAAGCATCTCCACTCAAAAACTGAACATGAACACCTCTCTGTGCATCTGTGTAGTTGTTTCGGTCACACCTCATCTGGGATGAGGCTCTGTCGTTTCCTCCTTAAGAAACTCCGCGGTAATCTTTCTGCTCTGCTGACCCCTGATTTTTTCATTGAAACGAGAGAAGTCCCCTGACTTCGGGGTGCCCTGGCGGCCTGGTCGCTCACTGCCAGCCGCGCGTATTTAAATGCTTTCGATCAGCACCCTGTGCGAGGGGGTCTGGCTTCGGTTGGAGGGCCTTTCGAACTCCTTGGTGTCATCGGAGGGACTGGAGGAAGCACCTGCCAGGTGTCGTCTCTGGAATTTAGAAGAGCTGTGGGCGGATCAAGCCGAGCGCTGGGGGAGATGATTCAGAACCCAGTTTCACATTTTAGCCGTTTGTTTTGCTTCAGCCTGACACCGGCGAAGGTGTATTACCAGATTTATATCGCAATGAAATGCTGATTGTCTGGTGAGTCGCAATTCCGCGTTGTATTTCCATGTATGGTATTATTAGCTACCTGACAGCTTCACTGCCCGAAATAGGTGGGAGGGGACCTTTCTATGGACATGGAGGACATGTTTTTAAAAAAGAGATATTTTTGGAACAGATTGTTAATTGTTTGATTATTGATTTACTGATTTATTAATGTGACTTTGTGGCTGTGAGATCTCAAGATAAGGTCTGTGTCCAAGTGCAAGAGCTTGTGGGTGGTTTCTCTCCTTCTGCATAAGAATCAAATACATCACGATGGGTTAAGTGTCACATTCAATCACACTAAATCACTGTGGTATAGATATCATTTTCAGCTGACACATAAAAGACACATACTGTACATGATATAGATATTGTAGATGATAACAGTACACAACATTGCGTTTCAGTACAATTGACCTTCTTACCCTTTGAGTAAATATTTATGGATGCTTTATTTAAAGGTGAAAGCTCTTCTGTATTTTGTACATCAGATTTGTAAGCTGAGCTGCTGTGTAAAAGACTTCTTAAGTCTTGAGCCTTGACGTGTGTTACGGGCATCAATAATTTCCTGTGTTTCCGCCTATTGTGACAACAGCTCAAAATACAGCTTAGCTGGGGTGAGGAGACACCAAGCTCGTCATTTAGCAAAATCTTTAATTCACACTGATCAGAATCTTCAAATAATTTGTCACGGCATCACCAGGGAAACTGAGGAGCCAATGTAAAGTTGTAAAGAAGATCATCCACATTTACCAATCGGGTCAAATTGAGTCATTGCCAGAAGCTCCTTGTCATTAACGTCATTTGTTCCTCTGTGCACATCCGCAAAGCTGAAAGGCTACAAAATGCAGCCCTTTCAGGAGCAACAACTTGTCTTATCGAAATGTCTAAAATGAGAGGATCGTCATAGATTTGTGTATCTACCCAAAGGATGATCAACACTGAGTGAAAGGAGTCGAACTGTGAAGAAAGTCTTTTGCATAGCCGTGTATGGTGTACAAGAGTTGAATTTTACAGTCCCGTTTAAACATCTTTTGCCCAGAATGCAGCATTTTAAGAAGCACCCACTAATTTTAGACAGTATTTTGTATTTCAGAATATCCATTTTGGACTGTAGGTCAAAAACCATTTTAATACTCATAATTCCCCAATTACTAGCACAGACATGACAGCTGCTTATAAATAGTGATCTTGTGTTTTAGAGTTAGCGTTCAGTGTTAAATTGGTATCTTTTTGTATGGTGTTTTTTTTTTGCAAGTTGTTTCATTATGAATGCCTTTTAGATGATTCTTCACAGATTTACCCTTTCCTCTTTTCAGCATCTTTAAAAAAAGATTCTTCTTTATCATGGACAAGTGATATAGGAGTGTTAATACAGTACCTGCAGATTATTTTTTTAGTCAGAAAATGTAGCTTTAGACAGGAGGGGAGGTTAGATTTCCCCCTTAAGCTGGAAGACATTAATGTGCAGCTTAAGTATCTTAGCTTTTAAATACTAACATATAACAAGTTAAATATTCTTGATCAATTAACATAATAATAGATACAGATAAGAGTTCTGGCAGTGAAATACTAAAAAGTATTTTGTTTTGCAGTTTTCAGGTGGCTGTCCACCTTGTGTTAATATAACATGTTAATTTGCACTCTCCTAGCTATATTTTTGTTTGACCTAACTTTTTAAAAATAGTCTGCTTTTCTTGCATCAGATGTTAAAACTCCTCAAATTAATTTAGTCCTTGACACAAAAAAAAAATCCTCAGAACGCACTTTTGTATCATTTAACAGAATTTCTGTTTTCCTCGGTCTCCCCAGGCGAAAGCGTGCCAGCCTTCGCCCGCGCCGCTGTGTGTGCTGACGGAAGGGCCCGCCGGCCAATCCCAGCCGGGCTTCGCACCCCCCGGCGCACCAATCAGGCGCGCGGGGGCGGGGAGCGGCTGTCTCCGCGGTGGCCGGAGTAACACTTTACCTTAGCGGCGCCCCGGGGAGATCAATGTCATTTGCAGCCGAGCCGCGGTGCGCGCTGTCTTGTGCACAGGATGGAGAGCGGGCGCAGCGCGTCATGAGGAGGTGAGTGCAGCGATCCCTGCTAGAGCCTCTTGCCCCTCTCTCTCTCTCTGCGGCGTGACCCTGTCTTCTGCCACGAGAATTCATTGTGCTCTTCCTTTTCTCTGGTGGTGCAGTTCTTGCATGGGGCTTGAGTCACACACACACTGTTCACACAAATCAACTGCTTTCTTTTCTGACTTTATCCCTTCTTCCCCTCTGCCCTCTTCAGTTCAGCGAGAATGGCATTTTCACTCCTGGAGGTGTAAATACTTATTAATTTCTTCCGTGTGACACGACCATGCGGGGATGTGTCACTGCAGTAATGTTTTCCCCTTTGGTGTGACCCAACAGCATTTACATTTCAAAGCCTGAGACGGTACAGAGCCCCAGTACTGCCTTCACTTGTCCTTGTAGGTACTGTACTGTGATTTCAGGCTGTGAATGATGCATAACAAGTTAGGTGGTAAGAGTTCATCGCTCTCAAAAAGAAATGGAATCGGACTTTGGCAAAACTCATAGACAAGATCAGTGTAATTATGTGGTCGGATTTATTACAGATTTCAGTTGTTGTAGGAACTGCTGATCATGTCACCGATGCACTGAGCATATGATTGTTATAGCAGTGTAGTTAGTATTTTTAATAATACAGAATTAATAACTTGAAATAAATTCAGGGGATACATCACAGCTGGACACTGGAACTTATTCCGTGACGATACTGTAGGTAAGTTATTAACCTGTTATTTAATTTCTTTTGTGAGCAATTTCGTTGAGAGGCAGCTCAGTCTTGTAATACATTCATACCTATACAGCAATACAGCATATCTGGTGCCCAATGTTTAATTTTGTCTGAACATCCTGTTTCTGAAGCAGGATGGTTTGCTGATTGATTTCACAATAGATTGTCTTATAAAAAGTGCTAATCAGTCAGTCATCCAGTGGTCAGCTAAAATATTCTACAACATTAACTCATGCACCATACAAAATGCCACGCCACTATGTGTTTGATTGTGTATGTGCGTGCACAGAGCTAGGAAAATTGATTTTATTTTTTTATCCTCCTCTAGTTTGTACATTTTCAGTTGTTACACTGGTGCAGGTTTAGTCAGATAGTGACTCCTTTCTGTGCTTAAAAAGGTGATCATCTCTGTGCTGTCCAGATTTGCGCAGTGCGTGTGATGATCTCTCCTTTACTTATTTTCTGCACGTTTGTGTGTTCCTAGTTGTAAAATAGTGGTTAACTTAGTTGGTAAGTAGTAATGACTTGAGCAAGGTGTGTTCATACAGGAGAAAGTGCATATGAGTTCTTAGAAAATGGGGATGCTATCTTTGGCAGTCGGTATTAGTTTTTATATTAAAATGATGTAGCTTGGAAACGATGAAGGTGCAGTTCCATGTTTTACTTTCTTTTATTTTAACACGTTCTGTTGAAATACGTGTATTTTTGTGTAACATTGTATTCCTAAATTCCGATCAAAAGCATTGCGCCTATCAAGTTTGCGGTGAGATGATTTATCAACGAAAGAGCTGTAATTGTAAAAAAAAAAAATCCACATTGCTTGTCGAGATCATACAGTAAATGCGTGTATTTTAGTTTTTAAAAAGCCAAGAATTATACATTTCTGATTTTTTTTAGAGAATTTGATTTAATATTCATTCTTAAAGTTTTTATGCTCTTCTGTGAGTCGGTAGTATTGCAGTTCCTGCTTTTATAATGAACAGCAAAACAAAATTGTGTGCCGGCTCAGCGGAGCTTACCGCGTATCCTTCACTTCAAATAACTCGAACCAGGACTGCAGGCCGTAAAGCCCTTTTCAAACACATCAAAAGATCAAAGCCCCTTACATTTCGAAACCCATTGCTTTGTTATGTTATTATTGCTGTTGTCGTGCCTTTCGCCGAAGCAGCTTGTACAACGGAGGAGGAACAGTGCAAAAGCAGGCAGGATCTTATTTTTTTAACTTGTGTTTCCACATGTTACAGTAAAATGTGACTTTTTTTCGCCCATGAGAATGCAAAGAATCGGAAATTAAGACATTGGCCATCTTCACAAAATCGCCATAAATGTGTTCTCATCATTAACTTCACCTTCCCTTGTCAATGTGTCAAGGGTACGAGTGTCGATATCGACACTTGTACTGCTGCATAGCCAATGGCTGATTCTAAATTACTGGCCAGCTTGATACATTTTATATACTTAAGTGCTCCGAAAGTAACTTTTTGGAGTTTCTTTTAATCGCTTGTCTTAATTGTTTTATTCTTTTTGTCTTTCTAATGTGCCTCAAAATTATATAAAACAGCACAATTTTGTGTTGACTTGTGATATTACTGGCGTGAATTTGTGATCATTTGCGATTTCAGTAAACAATGAGATGTAAGCTATTTCAGTTAATCTCGTGAAGATATTATTTCTACAAACGTGAATCCTTTCCATTGGTGTCCAGTTTGCTAGTGCATGAGAATTCTGGGCACAGGGCAATAGTTGCCATTTTATTTCTTAATGTACTGTATCTCAGATATAGATTTGGAATCCCTGAAGTCAGAATACAATCGAAACCTTTTGGTCATGAGCTCTGACCATCTTTAGAGCAGTTTGTGCATTAACAGTGTTAGTTCATGCTTAATAAGCGTTAAACAGTTTCTGAATAAATGATATAATATGATAAAGAACATTAGCGACATGCTGTGCGTTACTTGGTAGTATCAGTACTGTTTGCAAGTAGTAGTTGCAAATGATTACTCATCTGTAACATTCGCAGAGATGTCAGTTGAAAGGCTTTTGCAGACTGTGTTGTGTCTCTTAGGTCGTAGTGATGCAAAGTGATCTACATGTAACACCTAATGTAACAGCATTTTCCAGGAGATTGTTTCAGTGCTGAGCTGCGTCTATCTTATGACTGTAATACATTATTATAAAGCATGGCCAACTGTTCGCGTTGAAATCTGAAACTGGTGTCACAGTTGTTTCTGAGCATTTCCCCCTGCAGGTAGCAAAGAAGCCATAGTTTTTATTTCAATTCTGCTATAGATTACTGATTTGCCAGTGGTTTCCATGTTTTCAGGATTGATACTTCATGTCCTGCTAATGTCTAACTTTGTCGATAGAGCTGCTTCCAATCCATACAGCCAGCGCAGTGTTCGTGTGCGGGGATGTTCTGGTTTATTCATTCATGAGATGAAAATCTCATGCACAGTATGAACGATTTCTATAACAGCTTGCTTCCAAGGTAACAGTCACTCAATTAATCATTTTGATAATCAGGTTGTCATTTTGCATTCTATTAAAAAAAAAAATACACTGCACTTTCTCTGTCTTGATGCATTATTCTGAATCTCACAATGCAATATTCCAGGAGCCTTCATATAAGACTGAATTAATTTCTGTCTTATAGTAATGGGGTGGCATGGTGGCGAAAAGGTAACCATTGCTGTCTCACAACATTGGGTTCAATTCCAGACCTGAGGTGCTGTCTGGGTGGAGTCTGTATGTTCTCTCAGTGTTCGTGTGGGTTTCCTCCAGGTGGGTTTCCACAGTCCAAAGACATGCTGGTGGGAAAACTGGCTTCTGGGATTATCGGCCCTGGTGTGAGTCTGTGTGTGTCCTGTGACCGACTGGCGTCCTGTCCAAGGTGTAGCCTGCCTTGAGTTGGCCAGGATAGGTTCCGGATCCCTGAATCGGATAAAGTGGTCAGAAAATGGATTCATTATTTTATTTAAACTGAGTGACAGATAACACACTGAGTTTACAGGCCATATTCCACACTCCAAACCTCCCAGACAGTTCAGGTGCCGTTTTCCACATCTCTTTCTGTGGGGATTCGGCCTTCATTGTGTGCACTGTTTATTTGTCTGTATCTTAAAACAGGTCAACATCCTGTAACTTACAGTAGTAAGATATAAGAAATAGGTGCGGGTGATGAGGATCCCAGGACATTTTGCAGAAACTGCATCTTGTACAGATAAGATTCTGTGTGCCCGAGCTGTGCTTTGAACATTAAACAGCACAGGGAGGTGACCAGTGGAGGAGTCTAAAATAAAGTTGTGCTGCTCTTGGTTTTAAAAGTTGAGTACTTTTTTATGTGCTGTTAATAATGCATTTGTACTCTCTGACACTTTCCAAAGATGAAAAAATGCGTGAAGAGCCTGTAAAAGAGTCCAACCGCATGAGATTGAAGACTTCAAAGTTTGTTTTCAGGTTGTAGATTCTGTTTCAAGATAAGGACAGTTTTGTCAGGAAATGAGAGCGAAATTGATTTTTTTCTATGTCCTAGATACAGGATAAAAAAAGACAGAAATAAAACCTTTTTTTAAAAGAGGAAAACCAGTTCAGTGACTCGGGTCAGGGCGGGTAGTCGGGAGTGAAACCTGCCTCTGTCGTCGGCAGAACAATATTTACCACACTGATGATATAGGGAGGCCTGTTTTTTACAGTGTTATCTCTAGCCGGAGCACAGCCTGCCTGGGTCCTCAAGGGCCTCCTGAGCACATCCGTAGCTTTCCCAAGTCTTTGAAAAAAGAGGTGTGGGTCTACAGAAGGTCCATTTGTCCAGCAATGAGATCTTCCAGGACAGGAGCCAGAGCCGTGAGTCCAGTCCACAGCCACAGGCCTGTGTGTTTCTCCCCAGAGCCCTGAGCAAGCCCTGGTTCTGGTCAGGCTGCAGAGGGAATGCTCTGTATCCCCAAGAATCTCAGCTAGATGCATCAGACACAGTGTCGTATCTTGTCGCATAGTACATTTACTACAGTGTCTGTATCTTTATTTAATACTGTTAAAACTCAGCTCCAGCAACCCAGCTGTCTCCAGCTGTGTCCCAGAGGAGCTGGCATAAAGAATTTTAAAACAAAGTCTTCGACAAACACTCATGTTTCTATCGCAGTTCAGTAACGCGAAGCAAAATGGCATGGCTGTGGATTCGACAGGCACCTTTTTAAGTACAAAACGTGTTAAAACTACATTAAGTCAACAAAATACAAATGAAAACATACTGAACCATAACAACAGAATAAACTAGGATAGAGAAGGTCTACAATAAAAAACAAGAACATAGGAAAGAAAGGGAAATAGAATAAAGAGGAATAAGGGAAACAGTCTGTTCAGGGATTCAGGGTCAGTAATAAGTGGTCGGGAGAACATTCCATCCAGTATTAAAATAATTAATGAATGATATCCAAATATCCTCAAATAGACACAGATTTCTGTATCTCTAGTCTAAAAGTAAAACATTTTCAAACTCTCTTGATGTCTGTTGTGAAAGGGATCATTTTTTTGTCCTTCCAATTTTGTAATATAACGTTTTTGCCTCTGGTGCGTGACAGGAGTCGAAGTTTGGATGTGTATTTGCAGATTTGACAGATTTTGAGTTTGCCGAGGTCCCCGGTAAGGTGAAGCGGAACGCACTGACCAGGGAGGCCCGAACCGTCGGGCATCTCTGTGATCAGGATCGAGCCCATTTCGCTTTCATCACCATTCTCTGTTCTGCTCTTTCCTGAAGCTGTTGTGAGGCGCTAGCGGCAAAAATAACGACTGAGAAACATATTTGGGAGCTGAAACCGCAGTGTGAATTCCTGAGTTTCATCTAGCAAGAGGTACAGAGTATTTCCTAGGCCTTTTCTTAATACTTTTTTAGAGCTTAATAGGTGTACTGCAGCTGTTTAACATGAGTTTGCCAATAAAAACAATTTAGCTGCAAGAAATTACAGTGCATTTTTCATGTAAACTAGTCCAAAACAGTTGAGTTCCACATAGAGTATACAGTATATAATCAGTCTGCTCTGCTTTGCAAATCTGCATTTACTCTTTTCTCTCAGACCTGAGTCATTCTTTATGCAGTTCTGTAGTGATCTAATGATATTTTAGTCATTTTGTTTTATGTGAATGTTTATCCTGTTAGGTCTGTATTTTGTAGTATTAATACCAGCCTTTTCAGCTTTGTGGATGTGTGCAGAGCAACACATGACATTAATGATGAATCACTAGATCAGATCGGTAAGTGTGGATTCGCAGCTGCAACAGTTCGTATTGGCTGCTCTTGTACAGTTTCCTCTGTGTTGCTGTGACAAAGATTCTGATCAGTGTGAATTGAAGAGGACGAGCGAGCCTGGCTTCTTCTCACCCCAGCTGATCTGTATTTATCACAGCTGTCACAATAGGCGGAAATGCTGGAGGAGATTGGCGATGCCCGAAGTATGCATTTATTGCAACTTCATTTGTCCTGTGTTGTACAGACTTTTGCACAGCAGTGCATGTGTGTGCATATTTTGTGTTTCAGTGGTCAGGGCTCTGGGCCCGTGTACATCATATGAGATGGAACGGGTTCAAGCCTGCTGTAATGTGCCTGCTGCTGCACGTTCTGGTTTCGTAGCTTGTAAAAGAAGTGAGAAACCCTCGATGTCGCTTGGGTTTTTGAAATTCGCGTTATGTCAGACTCTGAAGCACTGTGTGATGTGAGGGGCTATACTCAGAAAATATTTCCAACCACACTGGTGACGCCTGCTTATTTTCCTTTCATGTTTAAATTAAAAATAATCATCGTACAGTTGTGAAGTGTTGCATTATTCCTTCGGGAGTCGATTTTAAATTTCCCAGCAGGTTGTGTGGGCTTGCCTCGAAACCGCTTTTTAAAAGAGTTCAATGTTTCCCCATGTAAGAGGATTCCCAAGGGATTGCAGCATAGAATGTTTCCATTTTTCTCCCAGGAGAACGATATTTCTGCCACCCCTTTCATGAGTATTCCACTGTATTGTGCTGTGCTTTGGTCTGTCTCTGTCACAGGGACGTCGCACAGTAAGTAATGTGAGCATTGTATGTTAAGAATAGAGAAACAAGCAGCTTTGGGTAACACTTAAGCATAAGTCTGAAAATTCACGTAGGAACCTGTACAACAGGAAGAGGACAGGAACACAGTGTCAGTATCCACCAAGGCTGGAGGAGAGCCTCAAATCAGTCAGCTACTGGCAACCAAACCAGCTCCATGGCACAAAAAGTTTTCTCTCGTTTATAACCCTTCTTATTTGTATTAACTGCATCCTTATTAACTGTTAACAAGTCAGATGTCTGTCATTTTTACATACCTGATTTTTTGCTGCTTCCGTGTTAACTGTGATTGTCATGCACTTATTCTGTGATTTGTACCCTTCAAGGGGTTCAGAATTCATGCATTGCCCATTGCAAGTAGGCATGGCCCATTTTTCAGACCTGTTTATTAATTGCTATGACAAAATGTACAGTTTAATGGTTTATTTTTTTAGATTTGAATTTGAAATACTGTTTTTCAAGCATGGATCCGGCTTCCTCCCATCTTTCAAAGGTGTGCTAGTTAGGATAGGTGTCTCTGGGAGGTCAGTGGTGTGTTGGTGCACCCTGCTGGCTCCATCTGCAGAAAAATCTGCTTATTCAAAATGTATTATGGGCACAGAGAGTTTTGAGAAACAGTTGTTAGAAGTAAGGAAAAAAAATCGTGATGCTGTTTTTGTCTTGATGCTACAGAACAATGAACCATTGGAAATTTACAAATGTGCAATTTGTTAAACCGAAACTGAACTGTGGTCTCAGAAGTCCAGTGGTATACCCGAGTTACCAATGTGCTAATTGCATTTCCATAAGAAAAAAACATGTCATCAGCAAGAACAATTGCACATCTTTGCAAAGAGCATCTTTCTTTAGTTGAAAGCAGGTTGTGTGGTTGCTTCTCACAGTGACACAGAAATAGGATTTTTTTAAGCTGTTGATATCTTTTTATTGATTTTGTTGTACTGTTACATGAGAGAAAGCAGAGAAAAGTGAGTCAGATATGCTTGAAAATGAGTACGAAATTTACGTTGATAGACTGAGAAATAGATAACAAGACTGACAGACACACTCCTTGACACAAGAGTGCCAGTCACACACTGATCAACACAGGACTGAAAGATACAGACTGATAAAAAGACTGACACTAGACTGACAGATTGTGCCTGTTCCCTGAACCACACTCTCTCCCTGCTCTGCACTGAGCTGTAGTCAACACCTTACGCACTGCCCCCATGTTGTGTCAGCCCTCGATTCCCCTGTGGTCATGTATCCGGGCGCGCTGAAGTTTCATCCTTCACTCTCCACATCCCCCGTCTTCACCGCTGGCCTGGTGAGCTGTCTGCGTTTCCCCGGAACCTGCATTGCCACAGCTCGGAGAAACCCACGGGTGTGTGTGATCTCTCTTTGGCAGTATGACCTGTGTGTGGTGAACCCTTGTGCTGAATTATTAGTATTATTCTTGTGGGCGATCGATTTAGCGTTGTGAGTGAGAGAACTTAGCGGACCTCAGTGCACATTTTCTGATTTCTGTCTGGTCTGTTCTCTGGAATTTCCATGCTGGGATGTACGGTGTGCATGCAGCGCGTTGTGTCCATCCAATTTAGCACACTACGGTACTCATTTTCTCACTTTCATATCACCCTTGCCCTGTGTATCAAAAATGCCCCCACTTACAGCTCAAAACACAAAATTTTATTTTCTGTGATCTCAGTCTGATAGCTTATCTGTAGAAATGGGACGTCTGGACCTTTACTCTAGCATTTAGAAGAAAAACAAATCTGCTTGTAGCAGATTCTAAGCCGTGATTACGTGGAAGAAGATGAACCCAAGATCCTGAGACCATAGGAGAAAAGTTTGCAATGCAGAGTGAGTGATGGGGGGGAGAGGTTGGGGGGCTTGACCAGGACAGAGGAGAAGAGTGATCAGCATGATTGACGGTGACTGGATTTGTCACTTTCACAAGGTCAGACTTTTTCTGTTCTGGGGACACACTGTGTCTGTGTGTACGTGCATGTATGTGTGCATCATTTCTTATCTTCAGACCTTGCTCCAGATTTTTCTACCTGATGTGCTTCACCACATGCACACGCAGGTCACTAGATGCAAAAATAGGTACTGCGACCTCTGTAGGAGAATCCGCAAAGCAGTAAAGTCAAACACTTTAAATGTTGTAAATAGCTTAGAAATCACAGACGGGACAGAGAGGAAGCGCTCCTCCAGCCTGCAGGAACTCACCGAGCAGGAGACTGCAGTCCCTGGACGTCATCCAGCTAAGAGAGAGAAGCTCCCACAAAGCCGCACAGATTTTCACATTAGCTAAAAGGAAAAAAATCAAGCTTCTCGCAGTGTGAAGATTCGCTGCCCGTGCCTGAACACAGCCATCGAAATCTGCTGAGGCCGCTTGTGTGGTTCGCGATGTACAGGCTTTCCAGAGCCGTGGCTTCTGTGCTGTCGCCTGTGTTTCGTTCTGCGCACAGTTCTGTAGAGCACCTGAAGTAAGCTCTAGCTGTACTGTACCATTAGAGAAGACCTCTTGATGTGGTCTTTCTGTAAATTTTCACTCTTGGTCGGGTGTAAGACAGAGGCATGCTTGTTCATAAAAGCCAACAGTTACAGGCGCATCCTCTCTCTGATGATTAGCAAAAAGGCTCCAACCACAGACCCAATCACACTGTGCCTGGAGAGCTACTGTATTTAACTCATACTTTTTAATGTGTTTATATTGTCCTTCTGTTCCTGTTGATCAGCTTGAAATAAACCCCAATACTGTTTTGAAAACCTCACACTCTCCTCCTCCAGTGCAGAGGCAGAGAACACTGCTTTTCTCCATCCCCACCAGGAGAAGGCATCAGGAAAACTGGCTAGCAATGTGCAGCCCAGTACATCTGTCAAGAAAACCTCTTTTTGTCTTGCGGGTCTTGAATTGTTTTTGTTCAGCATTAAGCTGTGACACACTTTTATCATGATAAATATGTACTGACTGTCAGCAGTCTTCTGACAGTTACACTTGTACCTTGCATTTCTGATACTTGGCTTAATTCGAGTGGGGGGTAATCCTAAAATGCTAATGCTAAGTGCTAAAAGAGGTCTAAGCATTAATTAGCTGCGCTCCCTAAAACCTCGCAGACGCCCAGGCATGGTGAACTGCGTGTCTCAGGCCTCACTCCACTGCAGCCCCACACCTGCTGAGGTCAGGCCGGGTTTGGAGCCCGCTAATGGCTACTGATGTGTCATCTCTTTGGCAAATTCCATTCATTAATTCCAAAGGCATCCAGCTTTACCAGGATTACACAGTGCATCATGAATACCATCTCAAGTCATGCAAATGCAGTGGTGAAGCTCATTTTCATAATGCAGTACGGTAGAGGAACTCACTTGGTGCAGGAAACAGATGCAGGTGGATGGGACAACAGCAGTCAGTAGATGTGAGACCAGAGCAAATGATTGGTTAAATCTGAGCAGAGGGCTCTGTAAGATGACATTGACACACTCTAGAGCTTTAGGTACAGTCTGTGCGTCGGAGAGTTAAGGTGTGGGGTCAGCAGAGCTGCAGGTATCAGTGTGAACAGGGGAGTGAAGAGTGCCCAGCCATAGGTGCTTTCTGAACGGGTCGTCAGTGGATTGAAGGAGGTACAGGAGCCCTGTGAGCAAAGGCTACAGTGCTCATTCTGCACTCTGAGCACCACAGTGGGGCAGGTGGGTGGCCCTCAGGAGTCCCATTCACAAACACTGAAATTGTGTCTGAAGGCTGACTAAGCACAGGAAACGCCAGTCTCAGCAGAAGTAAAGCATCAGAGACTCGTGGAATTGGGAGGTGCAGCAATTGAGAAATGGAGATGGAGACAGAAATCTGATATAGATCAACCCTAGGAGGTGTCACCTCCTATCTGAAACTCGGCTGGGCGCCACTCCCTACAGAGCACACCACGCAGGCGATGATCGCTCGGCGTGGGCCCGGCCTTCAGGAGTTAACCCTGCAAGCGCCGGCGCTCTCTCGCCCTCTCTCTGTGTTTGAAAGTGAAACCGGCTGTTTCTTTTCTTGCTGAGCAGCTAAGTGTGTGAGTCGGCCCCGAGCTTTTCAGTTCCAGTAATCACGGCAATAAATAGTCGCCTGTCGTACATCGCCACTCTTTCCATCGAATCAGCAGCGGCTGAAAGAGAAATCACGTCATTGGTTCTAAGCTGTTTGCGTTTGTGTTTATGGTACTGAGAAAAAAAGGAAAATGTAGATGGCTTCCAATTTGAGTAAACGCCTCTCACCATTCATATTTATAGCTATGAAGTGATTTCTGTACATTACTAACAGACAGGTTGACATATTGGAGGCAGCTCTGTAGAAACCCCATGTCGAAATGTGCAATTCTGCTGAGTGTCCGTTTCTGTCTCTCAGCGGCTCTTGTTGTACGTTTGCCTCTGCACACGCGTGGTGGGCCCGCCTGTCCTGGCCTTGCTCAGGTCTTTCACTGCAGCTCTGTTAGTGATGTGTGAATCTCATTGTAGCACCCCGTATAAAGGCTGGCTAGGCACTTAATACCTTTTGTCGGTTATAAATATTATATGCCCTTTGAGATTCTCTAGGAAGATGGGTATTAGGCATTTACTAGCACTCAGCAAACTGTGTTTCAGTGATAAAGCAGTATTACGTATTTTTCTGCTGTCTCTGTTCCAAAGTGTTTTTAGTCTTTCGTTCTGGTTTTGATCAAAGGGGTTTATAGGCTCTGCACTCTGATCTGATTTTTCATTTGTGTTTTTCAAATGTAATGTGTGTTTGATTAGTTATTGTGTTTTCAATTGTGAAAGTGGTTTGTGTAATGTGGAGAAGCAAATAGTTTCATTTTTTTTATGATCATAAACGAGCAATAAAGCTCATTTTGAAAACGTATGAATCTATCTGACTGTATCTCCCTCTGTCTGCCGGTCTGTCTGTGTGCGTATCTCACTGGGGGATTTGGCCCTGATTCCAAGGATGATATTTACTAAAGCAGAGTAGCAGAATCTTTTTCCAGCACATGGGTTTGTCAACACACTAGGAAGAGTTCTCCTTTTCCTGTCATTACACTGGGCATAGAACAGTATATATAAAGAAAGAAAGAGACAGAAAACAGAAAAAAGCACCATCTGTTGGTTTGCCAGCAGCAGTTCACATGACTGGCATTGACAAACTATGACATTGTGACATAGTTATTGACACTCGCTGAAACACAGTAACACACAGACAAACTCACTGAAACACAATAACAAACTGACACTGATTTAAACACAATGTTTAAAACATGAAGTGACACATTAATCATTGATACTGACACAAAGACGCTGTGTGGTGGAATCACAGTGATATGCTGAAACTTAGAAACAGTTACAGCAATTGAACTTATTGACATATTGAGCACACTGACATGCATCAAAAACAGTGGCACTGAAATACAATAACGCTGACAAACAGAAACAGTGACATACACCTACTGTCTTTTTGACACACTGATGTTTAAACTTTTCGTAGTAAAAAGAGCAGCTTGCAGTGCATTTAATGACTTAATGCTCGCAGTTTTCCAAATGTCTAGTATAGTGCACCATTTTTTAAGAATAATATTTTGTAGCTTTGGTTTGAATAATCGCGTTTTTCAGTGAATTTTCCAGTTGCTTGGGCTTTGAATTGATCTAGTCATCCAGTGTGAAGGTGCGTTTGTAGTGTCCTTGCTTGAAAAACACCATTTACCGCATTTTGAAAACTGGGAAAAGCACAAGCAGCACTGAGTTAAATCAGCACATGAAAAAAACATCAAACTTAGTTATTTTTCTTGTTCTTATTAACAAAACTGTTATTCTTTGCAGAACCTTTTTTAGTTTTGATATTACTCATGGTTTCATACATTTAGGAGGTTGTGGCTTTCCTTCATACACCTGTGCACACAGAGAACACGGTTACAGACATGGACATCTGGCGGATTCGCTGTGAATAGCTGCTTATTACTGTTCGTTGTCCTTGTTGTGGCGAGGTTGTTAGGCAGTTCTGCATCGCAGGTCTTGGATCCTGGGGTCCTTCTGTATGGAGTTTGCATGTCCCTTCATGTCTTCACTGGTTTTCTCCTGGTGCTCCGGGTCCCTGCTGTCTCCCAGAGACATGCTGGCTGGAATACCTGGAGCCTCCAGTTCCTGTGTGGATGGGATTCACCTCAGATGGGTTGTTATCCAGTGCAGGCTGTCGTCCTGCCTTGTGCCCTGTGCTTCTGGGATTGGCTTCAGGTGGCTGTGACTTTATAGACAAGGCCATTCGACCCCTCCGGCCCATTTGGGAGTAGTTCCTCGATCCCAGGATCTCATCCAGCCTTTTCTAGAACGAAGTCAGGGTTTCGGCTCCAACCACATGGCTAGGTAGCATGTTCCATGCTCCCACCATCCTGTGTGTAAAGAAGTATCTCCTGTTCTTCCTTTCATCTGCTCTTCCCTGTCATATCCTCTTAACTTTGTGTTCAAGGATTCTTATCAGCAACAGACAGCTTTCCAACCGTAAGTGGATGAATATTAGGAAGAGTACTGTTATTACAATCATTATTATACATATCGCGTTATTAGCAGTAGGAGTGTTATGAATGGGGTTTACTGATGTTCTGAGTGAAGGGTTACCTCTAACTCTGTCACGCCCAACTAATTATCAATATACTGTAGGTAACAGTCACCGCCTTCCCAGCATGCACTGCCTGGCATCACTCCCTCCTTCCCTGCATGCCTCTTGGCTCATTCCGAAGGCCATCCAGTCAGCTTGGAGCCAAGCCTAATCTGTAACTCAAATCTGCTTAACACTAGTTTGTCCAACACTACTGAGTCATTATTAGTCATAACAAAAGTAGCATTAGCCATATTAATGTAATTCTGATTCTTAACATGAATAAAGGTACAAGCAGAAATATTGTTTGTCGTTATTTATTTGCTCAGCAGGCAGCATCAGACAGACAACTTACATTGTACACACATCGTTTACACTTCTGGTAAAATCAAAGGAAACAATAGATATGATCATGTGCCTGTGCAACAGATCAAGTCAGTAACATCACAGCAGAGCAAGCACAGTGATGCTGGAAGTGAATGCAAGACTACACACAAAGCAAGAACTACCGAAACACAAGCAGCACATTATTGCAAAATGATCTGGCTGAGGCGATGTACATTTTCACCCATTAATATATTTTATTGGATATTTTACAGGAGTGTTTTAGGTGAAGTGTAGAGCCCCTAATCTCTGGAGACGAAACCCTTCTCCACACACAGACACGTGTGGTATTACTTACACACAGCACAAACACAAATAATACAAAGCAGCCCTGCAGACACACTCCATGTTCACATAGCATAAGAGCACCAAGCAATTAGGAATTAAAACAGCAGCACAGTAGGAATAGCATCATGCTTTTATTCTTTTTCCAAACGATTCAGCAGCGCCTGCTAGCAATTTAACAGTATAAACGGTCAATGATGACCTTCAAGTGAAAGACAAAGTGGGGAAAGGGACCAAGGAGGTCTGGTTGGTTGTGTCTTGGCTGAGCACCAAGTGCAAGCGCATGCAGTTCAGTGACTTTGAGAGGTGCTGTATATGATGTGAATCTTCATCTTCATCGCTTTGCAGACCTCTTCTCCCTGCTGTGCTCTCTCGAAAGTTAGACTGCGACACAGAGCACAGCTCTGGAAGGTTTGACAGCTCCTCGCAGAGATAACCATCTGAAAATTTCTGCAAGCCGGAGACCTGACAGTTTTCTGGAAGAACGAGAGTTTTTAGCGTGGGTTTCCAAAGGAAGAGGGGAGGAAAATTAAAGGTCTGCACCTTGCACTGATTTCCCGTCCCTGTGCGTGGGTTAGCGTGGAATTGTGTGTGTGGGGCGGGGGCGCACCGTTCAGATTCCGGAGCAGTGAGGTCACCGCCGGTGGGCGCGATGCCCACCTCCCCCGCACCCCTGCCCCAGCAGATCATCAAATCGCACCCAGATAAATCAGGCCAGCGCCGCTATTGACGCAAACGCGCCCCAACACAGATGCCAGGTGGCCAACCACTCTGCACGCACCATCAGATCTGGGCCCGAAAGAGCCAGCCGCAGAAACAACAAGACAGCGAAGATGCAGAGAGATGGCTTTGTCATTTCTGGAAGCTGTAGGTATCAATGGAAAAAGCCGGTTACAGTAAGAACCGAAGGAGTGGGGTTGATGTAAATCAGCTCCCTGATCTCTGACGGGCTGTATTTGCAATTTTGGTTTTTCATTCTGCTGTTGCATTTCTTTTTTCGTTGGTACCTGACCCAGTGCTTTTCTCAGTGGGAACGGCCATCCAAGGAACAGCAGACTGGCAGCTAACAGCTTCACAAACCAGGAATTCACCTTTCACTAGGAATTTACTAACATCACTACCTGCTGATGAAATCCTTTTCTGGGCGAAGGTTTAGCAGCGTGAATTTGTACAGTATTTTGGCATTCCATGTTTTTATAGCATGCATTTTCTGCGTTTTATAGCATGCTGTGCATTTGTGCTGCCGTCTTGTATGATCTTTGTGACCCCTATGGTCTGCATGTCTTTGCCGTTCCTTTAGTGTGCGTGACTCCAGTTTGTGAGAATCAGACCTGCCCTCATTTAGGCCTGTTTGTAAACCAATTAGCAAAAGCAGAATCACCGTGTTGAGTGTTTGATGCCTGGTCTTTCCCCCTCGTGTCTGTTCTTCTGAAGTCAGAAATAAGGGAACAATCCCTAATTAGCAGTTTGAGGAGGGAGTGCACATTGCCTGTGTGCTGAAGTTGTTTTAAAGAATGTACTTTAAGTGTGTTCTTTCTGAAAACAGTGTTTAAGTGATTATAAAAGTCTAAACAAGCAAGAAGACCAGTTACATCTCCCAGTTAGGTTAGTTACATCTCCCAGTTAGGCCAGTTAGGTGATAAGGGTCCAAATGGAATGAGACCCCTCAGACACAGGGCTCGCCGGCCCAGAATGGAGAACCACCACTGAAGCGCATCAGCTCAGCGGGGCGGGCAGGTCACGGAAACCTGTCTGCCCTTCCTCCTCCTCCCCCTGCGCAGTACAGGGTCAAATACAAACTGCACAACTGGAATAAACAGTAACCCATTAGAACTCCACAGTCACAAGAAGAAAACATGAGATTCGACTTAATAACTGCATACAGCACAAAGACTCATAGTGAAAGATTAATTAGATGCTCTATGGTAGCACTTTAGAATAAGAGGCACATGTTAGCCATTTATTTAATTATATACTTAGCTAGGTATTTATTTCTCGACGATAAATGTGTCATGCAACTCACATTAATAAAGCAGTTAAATACCTTACATGTGTCACCTATTGCAATGGGGAACCTGCTTTACAGCTTGATGGGGCTGTTTTAATACCAGGAAATGAAGATGAAAACTTTGCAATTGATTGTAAGTGGTTCCAAATACAGGTCTCATGAGTTTGCGATTCACAACAGCTTCACAGGCAATGGAACAAGCTTCAGCTGTGAGTCTACATGGGTATTTTTCAGCTCCCAAAGAAAGGTCTCTTCCTAGTGAAAGTTCACCTGAGTTGACATCGTAGTTTTTAGATTCCCCATATGGTTTCCCAAAACTTAACTCTGCTATCGCCTGCTCTTTGCCTCGTTTTCCAAGTTTTGTATCAGCTCCGCTTCACCCAGTCTCTGTGTGTTAGCTCGGTCTTTGACCTGATTGCACCACAGAGTACTATGGTAAACGTCTGGGGCTGCAGAAAGCATGTACTGTACCATTCCTTCTCTGGAACTGCAGCCCAGTCATCTTCTTCAAAACTGAAACCTTGCGTTACTAGGAAAAACAAGCCTGCTACCTTAGTTTTCAGTTTCTCTTTGAATCAGCTCCTCACAATGCCTCTGAAATTATAACCACCCTACTGGTTTACATTAAACAGAGATTAAGAAGTGTGTTAGGAGCTGCTTCTCCGATACTGGTTTCACTCAGAAAAAGAACATCTTCTGAAGAATTTCAGCGCAATAGTGAAAGTGATGATTACGGAGTAATATCACTTTATGACAGTTTACCAGGGTACATTTTCTGACCTCATATTGTGTCATTGCTTTACAGAGATAAAAGCAATCTGGGTAAAGCTTAATGTTAGGGGTTGCAGTTTCCATTTAAAAACACTTCATAACCTACTAATGAGTAAGGTGAATGTTTATTACTACTTCATGAATAGCTAGTTTCTTCTGCAATTATAAATTGTCATTTGTGTCTCCTTCACTAAAATATTACCAAAACAAATCAGATGAAATTGAGGGGTTTTGTATGATAGTAATAAATCTCTGTGTAATAAGCAAAATCCTTGTAAAATCACAGAGCTGTGCAGTAAAACTGAAATCATGGTAAAATCACAGAACAGTGCAGTAGAACTGTGAGATCATGGTAAAATCACAGAACAGTGCAGTAGAATAGTGAAATCATGGTAAAATCACAGAACAGTGCAGTAGAACTGTGAGATCATGGTAAAATCACAGAACAGTGCAGTAGAACTGTGAAATCGGTTCCAGATTGAGTAAACCACTGTGCACCTTATGATGCACAGCAGTTCCATAAAATGCAACTCAGCTTTATTTGTTAATGTTTCACAGTGACATGTATTTTAATTGATCACTATCCCGATTTGTCCCGATGGATCATCAGTCACTGACCCGGTGCTCTCTTGCTCTGGTCCGTGACAGAGGAAGGAGAGAGCTGGATCGCCGCGCACGGCTCCCATTCCCTTCCCGGGCCTGCCCACAGGAGCCCCGCTCTCCCCCCCAGGCGCGAGTGCTGGATTTCACCCGTTTCCCCTTCCTGTCCCTCAGGTTGGATGGAGAGCCCTGACGCGGATTTGGAACCCAGCCCATCTCTCTCTCTTCGGCCTCTCGCCCTCGTGACCCCCCCCTCGGCCCCGACCCCCCCGCGATGGCAGCGGCGCCAGTGACGACAGTGAGGCTCCGCAACCCCCAGCACTGCTCCCGCATGCTGCGGCGCGCCAACGAGCTGCGGCAGGCGGGCACGCTGTGTGACGCGGTGATCGTGGTGGAGAGCCAGGCCTTCCACGCCCACAGCCTGGTGCTCGCCTGCGCCAGCAGGAGGCTGGAGGGCCTCCTGACCCGGCCCGGGCCGCAGCGCTGCAGCCTGGACTTCCTGTCCCCCCGCACCTTCCAGCAGATCCTGGACTACGCCTACACGGACACGCTGGAGGCCCCGGTGGAGGACCTGCGGGTGCTGCTGCAGGCCGCCCAGCTCCTGCAGATGGACCAGCTGTGGGACCAGTGCCACATGCACCTGCAGTCCCTCAGGGAGGCAGACAGGGGGGAGGCGGGCGCCCCTCGGGAGGAGGAGGAGGAGAAGGCCGGGGCGGGGGAGGCCCAGGAACCGGCCGGCGCCCCGGAGCCGAGCCCCGTCCCCGGGAGCAGCAGCCCCTCCGACTCCCCTCCTTCCCCGAAGAGAGCGAGGCCGGAGCGCGGCCGCCCAGCTGCGGCGGCGCCCCCCAGAGGAAGCGTGATCGCCAGCACCAGCCAGCTGGGCGAGTGGCCTGCCGGCCAGAGGGTGGCGCTCTCCGGCGCCGACTGGCTGGCCCTCCACAGCCTCCACGCGCGCGGCCCGCACCACCCGCCCTCCCTGCTTGCTTACCCCTTCCAGCTGGCCCCCCCCGTTTTCCCGCTGCTGGCCGCCTCCCCGCCGCGGGCGAGGGAGCCCATCCTGGACTACTCCAGGTTCCTCCAGCCCTTCCGGCACGCGGTCCTCCCGGGCGGCATGGGCGCGCGCGAGCTCGGCCTCAAGCACGGCCAGCTGGGCAAGGGCAGCTCCGCCAGCGGCGCAGTGATGGGCTCCGTGCCCGTGGAAGACCAGGCCAGGTGAGTGCTGGGCTCTCTGCTTCTCCCAGGCCTGGAGAGCCCACCCTCAGTGAGAACCCTTCTGAGCTCCGATTCCCATGTACAGTAGCTCGCTGTGCTCAGAATGTCCCTCATTTGCCTACAGTGCTGCACAGCTCACTGAGTCACAGGTGTGTGTCGCTGTTTTCCCCCCTCTGCTCTTGTACTTTCCCGTGATTGAATTTTCCCTCTCTTCGGTTTCACTTTCCCTCCCCCCTGACCTGGTCGTACTGTACGGTTTGCCCTGGAGCAACGGCTGCCACCGGCCCACTTTCACAAGCCGCCTGTTCCAACGCTGCTTGGAACGGCCTTCAGAGGAAGGTCAGGAGCTTTTTTTAGATGAGACAAGAGCCAGATCAAATCACTGGTTCTCACTCTCACTGGGGCTCTGCGCCCGCCCTTGCTGGCATAAAGGACCTGTCCAAGCCCAGGCTTGGTTCTGGAGAGGAGGGGGCGGGCTTGTTGACACTCCTACTGTGTGCAACCCCATCCGTCCGGGGAAGAATGGCCAGCGAGAGGGAGAGGTTTAATTCCAGGCCTGGAGAACAGGGTGGAAGGCCGTGCGCAGGTGTAGAGGGATTTCTGGGCTGTTGTGATGTTGTAACAAGACAAATTCTGCACCCAGTCTGCTTGGCAGGTGCGTTATGTAGACAGGGGCTGAAAGGATGATCTCCACTCCCCCTCAGCCCCAGGCTCGGCTCGTGCTCTGTGCCTCAAGGCTGTTTCTAGCCTCGAGGAGATCAGTGCTGGACCTGTGTACGGAGCAGTGCTGGACGTAGACTGAAGGGGTCTACGCTACACTGCTGCTGTTTGTTCACCTCACTGGCCAAGATATTAGGATCCCTCAAGAATCTTGCATCATATATAAAAAAATCCATTCGGAAACAGGTGATAAGACTCACACGACAAAACGGGAAATGCAGTGCAAAACCTAAACAAAAACGACACCTTAAGAGCCAAACATTTGGCTGCCAGTACTCAGGAGATCCGTGGAACACATGACACCCTGTACAAGCTGTTAGCAGTACTATGGGCGTTACTCAGTGGGCGTTCCTAACATTTTGGCCAGTGTGTCACTGCTTCTATGGCTTCTGCTTCTGCTGCCTCTAACCACTGCTGTTGCTGTTTCCCTTTACAGTACCTTTACTGCCACGAATACTCCTCTACTGCAGCAGTTACTACTACTGCTACTAACAATAGTAACAGGGTTGTAACTAATTCTGCTGCTACTGCCGCTGCCAACAGGATGTGTTTATTTAACAGTGCAGCTACTGCGAATTAGCTTCTGCTGCTGTTTTTAGTAGTGTTTCTACAGGTTATAACACTGGAAACTAGGCATGCATCGGACATTCCTTCTAGGTGCAGCCCAAGGAAGCGGTGTTGTCCAAGCAAAGCGAATTTCCACTCGCATGCCTTCGCTCCGTGATCCGGCTGACAGCTGAGCACCATGCCGCTGTCTCCCCTCTGTCTCCCGACCGCTTGGGGAACAGGAGCGCCATGCTAGGTCTTCCCTCCTTCCATCCCGGACGTTTGGAGAATCCCTTCTCTCCGTGTCTGGGGGGGCGAAGCGCTGGCCTCTCGCAGTGACTCGGGCGGTTCACCCTTCGCCGTGGCGTTACTCCCCCGGCTCCCGATTCCCCTCCCTCCCTCGGGGCAGCCAGGATTGCGTCCGGCTCCGGACAGCCTGCTGGCCCCACAGCGCCCCGAGAGAAACTGCGCACGAGCCGGGGGTTCACTTCTAAAAGTTTTGCGGTTTTGTGGCCTTTGTCCCCAAAAGCATCAATAATACCTGATTTAGGTGGGGGGTGTCTTTCTAACTCCCCTGTAAAACTTACACTTCAGGACGTTTGTCGCGCAATCTTAAAATTGTCTTGCGCCGTCAGATTAAATAATACTGCTGCTGATTCTTTCCGGTACTACTGAGCTTCTCTCCGGATGACAGTCCGTGAAGGTTTTACTTACTCAGCCTTGACACGAACACTACTTACACTTTTATCCCACATCCTTATACGTCTTGCGTTATTACGTAACGATTCATGATATAAAATCATTTGGCAACCTGGTTTCAAACAGATTGTTCCAAAATTACTTTTCAAATGAATCCCAAGATCAGTGCTTTTTGTTTAGCTGATGAGTCAAAAAAGACCCTCCTCCTGTAAGTGTTAATCTCACTAATATGATTAATTAATTTGAATTAACCTTGGGAGTCGTTAGTACCTTTCAACGAGTACTTTGTGAGTTAATGGATTCTTAATTGCTCCTCTAATCATTTGCTACTAAATATATTGACATTCATATATATGAATGTTATGATATATTATATAATGTTAACAGACGCAAGTGTGGATGAGCGACAGCAGAGTGATGATTTTGAGCAGCCGGTGGTGTTGAGCCTTTAGCTGAAGGAGTGATTCCTGAGCTGGATCTCCGGGTCTCGGCCTGTAAACGGTTAATTTCAGCAGCGTCGCTCGCCACTCAGTCAGAAAGCCTGTAGCGAGGAGCACACAGTCATCCGAATAGCGAGACACGGAGGCTGTGAAAGAACGCCGGCGCGTCACGAAAGGGCCTGTTTGATGGCTTCACAGGTTTGTCATTCCGCGCCGTTGCGTGTCTTCTGCAGCCTGCCGTGCACCGCACTCCGGTGTTTGCCGGGCTGACACTTCAATACCATATTTCGGCAGAAACGGCTTTTTAAAAACTTCTCAGGAAGGGGGCTGCAAGAGTGGAGCAGGCGCGCACCGCTCGGCGAGGTGGTACTTGAAGTAGGCGTCGAAAAGCAGTCGTTCCCAGCGCACAGAATTTCCTAGGTCAGCTTCCGGCTTCGGGTTTTTTATTTAGGTTTTGAAAAAAGACCGTTCCGCTCAGGAGTGTGTAGCCGTTATTTCCCGGGTGTTTATCTAACAGGATCTGCCCCGAAAACAGCAGAGCACGCGCCCACCTGAAGGACAAACACAGTGGGCCTGACCGGGTCTTGTGGGGAGCGAGGCGGACTTGTGTTTAGAGTCAGCAGAAGGCTTCTGTTCATCAGCTCAACAGATCGTTCAAGATCCTTGAGGTCATTCAAGGACTGAAGTGGTACAAAAAGCCAGTCTGACTGCTCTATTCCAGAGGCTCCCAATCCTATTCCTGGGGAACCCCGCTCAGTTAAATAACTGACCCCTTAACAGGCCTGATAATCCGATTAGTTTGAGCCCTTCAGTTGTGTTCAGTTCCTAAACATGTTGCAGTTCCGTCCTTTAACAGTTGTTTCTTTAGTACCTTGAAATCTCAAGCCTTTGGGTAGAAACAGATCTTGCCAAGGTTCCAGCCCAGTGGCTAGCTGGTTCAGTGAAGGACTGAGTTGAGAAAAGCGCTCAGCTGCAGTGACAGCCTGCATTCCCTACCACTGGGAAGCCCTGCTCTAGCGTGAGGCCGATGGTGGCCGACAGTGAGCGGTGGTGCTTTTCAGAGGACATGAGGTGCCGTGCTGTTGCAAAGACCGCATGAAGCACAGAGCAATCTCTGAAAGCTGCAGTTAGCCTCCGGAAAATATGGGAAACGGAAACCAGTGTATGTACAGTTAGGGTGAAACACCGCAGGAAAGCTGCGAAAATACCAGGCAAATTCACCGCAGGGGTGAACAGCAGTGCACGCAGACAGGCCGAGCCTGGCAGGCTGGTGTAGTAATATGAGAAGTGACTTGGGGGCTCCCCTCACTTTCCCCCCACCTTCACAGCCAGGCATATCAAAGGCTCTCAGACAGAGGCAGGCCGCCCACTGCTCCGAGCACGCTGAACTGCCTTTTCATTCTTAGACAACGTCTGCTGAATAGCTGATGCGCAATTCCCATCTGCACGATCGACGCACTCCAGCCGTTCACATTTTCCTTCCTCTGTGTCCTTCTGGGCTCCCCTCCTCCCAGCAGTCACATCAGGGTGGCTAGAACCAGCCTGCCCCCCCCTTCTTGGTCCCACGTTGGACTCCCGGTGACTCCCATCTTCCGGGGTCACACGCCCGCACAGGCAGGGGTCTCAGGTGCTCAGGCCTGACGCCCAGCCTCAGCCCCGTGAGACGTCAACCCTGCCGGTCAGGAAAGGGAAGTCTGAATGGATGGGGGCGGGAGGGAGAGGAAGAAGGGTGCAAACCGGGGAGTCTGCATAAGAGGGAAAGAAAAACTGTGTTTCAGTAAAAAGAGAGAATGCGCAATTCTGCAAAAGTAATCGGGCACTTTTTAGAGAAAACAGTGACCAGTACACAAAACAACGTATTAATAACGTTTTGCAGTTGCCTTATCAGGAAGCTTTTAATTTAAGATTCCATGTTCTTTTGGATTTTTCTGCTTCCTGAGCTCAGCGTCTGGATGGTCTGTGAATCTGAACACGCTGAGTGCCTTGTCCTGTTTGGAGACCCCAGGGGACAGGAGACCCCAGGGGAGCACAGGCCGTGCAGCCAGATGAGGGGCTGGACTGTGTTTGTGCACTGCGATGCTGCGGTCAGCCTGTCAGTGAGGACAGGAGGGTTGGGGTGGTGGTGGCAGGAAGTGAGTGGGGCCTGTCAGGCTCAGAAATGAGACACAATAGGAAAAAAAACACACTGACCTGTTTGTACAGTGGTGGTCATTACTGCTTACAGGACTCTACTCACGCAAACCCATCAGACAAAAGAGGAATATGGTACACAACAGGAGCAAGCCTGTGACACCCAGAACACTGAGATACAGGGCAGTGCACTGCTAATACTGCTGCTGTTACTACTGCTGCTAATATCTCCTCTGTTAATACTGCTGATACACTTCTGTTACTGCTGGTACTTACATTGCTGTTGATACACTTCTGTTACTACAGATACACTGCTGTTACTACTGCTGATACCACTTCTGTTACTGCTGATCCTTACACTGCTGTTACTACTGGTACTTACAGTGCAGTAACTCTAGGCCTGGCAGTGCTCTGCCAGTTCTGCAGCTCTCACTTGGGGAAATCCGGACCGACAGCAGAAGCCCACACGGCGAACTGCAGAGCCTGGGCTACAGGTCTGGGAGGTTCCTGTGGAGCTGTGTTTGTGCGGGGCTGCTGGGAAACGAGTACACAAGACCAGGAGAAGGGTGGAGAAGACATTGAGACGGTTTGGGTTCTGGCTGAGCACACCCTAAACCTGCCTTCTGCTCCCCCTGTTGACAGGAAGCACCCAACCATCTGCAAGACGTTCCGCTGCGAATACTGCGGCAAGGAGTTCCTGGACAGCCTGCGCCTGCGGATCCACTCCGTCGTTCACTCCGGTAAGGAATGGGCCGTGTCCCACTCTCCCTCCCCGGCTGCTCCTGTTGGCCCTGCGCTTCCGCCAGTGTTACACAGAGCATCAGAGCTCCTTCTTAATCCCCTTAAATACCCTGCATTGCGCCAGGTGTGTTTATGTTTTTCACTGGATTTATATTTGTTTAAAATTGGGCATGTAAAACGGAGCCTAGAACACAAGGTAATGTGCTTTACAGGCGAGAGTGTTCAGGAAAGAGACTCTACACGTTAGCAGCAGGTATGTGTGTCAGCACGAGCAGTGCGCAAGAGAGACACACAGAGGTGCGGTTAGTGAACGGAACGAACAGTGTGTTCTGGAGTACAGCCGTGGTTTTGACACGCTGCCAAGAAACACTGCCTTGGTGTGTGTGTGTGTGGTGCGTGTGTTCGCATGTTGGGTTCACTTATGCATGCGTGCGTGCTCTTGCGTGTGCAGGGCTGCAAGCAGCTGATGCGTGTTACAGTGTGGGAGCCGTGTTACAGTAGCCCTGTCAGGGACAGTTCAGAGACAGGGGGCAGGCACGCCACACTCCTGCGATCATGTGCATGCAGGTTGATGGCCGCCTACTCCTTTTTCTTGTAATATGCATATATATAGAGTCTTGTATTTTTTAAATCTGCTGTATTTAACCACTAAGGGTTGCGGACAAAATTTATATGTCCTGTCAAGGCATTTCCAAGAAGCTTTGTCAGTACTGACGTTATCGCCTGCGTCTCTCGGCATGCTTTTTCTGGTCCCAGATCTTACCAGTTCTAGTCTCAAGGACTGCAGCCGAGAACAGCTCTGCTGCTCCAGTGAGCCGGACTGCATCATGGATTAGCAGCCAGTGTAAACAGTCTATCTAGTCTGACATCTCTGTTTCGGTTCATGCCCAGCTCAGACGACTTTGGTAGGATCTGGATTTGAGAGGTTCTGTGGTAGGGAAGCAGTTATCTGAAGCACAGTGCTCTGAAGCCCATCAGTGACACAACTTGCACCCAGACTGGTGTCATTTCCACTCCCCACCTCCTGATCCCCTCCTCACCCTGTGTTACCCCCCCCAGCAGGAAGGCAAGGCCGTTCCAGCAGAAAGCATCACCTTGTCTGGGTGTTGTTTTAGTTTTGGTTCTGGACTCTCGGCTTGGCTTTGTCAGGAAACAGAAAGCTGCCTTGATTCTTGAAAAGGGTTGGAGGCTGGGGGGAGGGGAGGTGTGAGTGGTTAGCCAGCTGTTTGGCACTCCAAGGGTTAAGTCCGCAAGGCTGTTCACTTACTAAAATAGGTGATAAATGAGCGTCTTTCAATTGTTGTGGCCTCCTGTTTCCTCTCTATACCGTTTCCTGTTCTGCGTACTGTCTTTAACACTAACAAGGTGAAGACAGACCGAATAGTGGTGTTCTGAAAAAAAAATGTGTAGTCAAAGCTGGTTATCATCTGGCTAATCTTAGCCGTGGACCTTGCTCAACCAGAGTCCAAAATCAGGAATCCATGCTGCCTGCGGTCCTATACTACACGACTGCGTCTTATACCCATGAACCTGGGCAGCAAAGGGAAGCAGGTGAAGGTGATATAAGTGAAACTTGCAAAGTTTGCAAAGAGCAACTTGTGAGCTCAATAAATCGTTCGCTTCAGAGCTCGGCTGCAATGATAACCAGCAAGTGTGGGTCCCCAGGACCAGGACTGGGAGACCCCAGTTTACTCTATGAGTTGTGGGGGTCTGGAGCAAATGGCCCAGGCTTGCTGTGATCTCTCACAGCTTGTGATCTCTCAAGAGACGGATAAGTGAGATCCCTTAGATTGTTTGCTTGAAGCTTGGGCACCTTTGGTTTGCCTCCCCTCTTAAGTCCCTGAGCCTCTGAGCTGCTGTCAGGAGAGGATGAGCTTCTGTTTAAAGATGTGTGTGGCAGGGAGGTAGAGCAGAGAGGGCTGGCAGCTCTGCAGGTATGAACTGCAGGAGCATAGTCAGGGTAAAGGGATAGTAAGATCATAGAGAGCCAAAGCCCAGAGCTTTAGGAAACCACAGCAAAGCAAACTGAAGGCAGGGTAGAAGCAGGTTAAGACTTCAAAGAAAGACTCAGTGTCATCGTAAACTTGCATAAGAGGCCTGTCAGAGCTGTGCTGTATTGTCCTAATTGTTTATGCCCGAAAAGCATTTAATACACTGTAGTTTTCTGACAGTAATGGCGCCCTCTGTTTGTGAACTTTTGAACCTGAGAAGATTCACTCATAGATGTCAGATTTACTCACAGAAGTTGTTTTAAAGAAACAAGAAAACCAGAATAAATATTGTAAAAATAAATACAGTACCAAAACAACAAAAGCATTATCTAGTGTGTGGGTGCAAGGCAAACACAAATAGAAACCGCTTCCTCTGGTTGGTGTGCACCCAGCCCTGCGCTTATCTGCCAGCTGGGTTTCAGACCTGCCTCTCAGAGAAGCCGGTGCCCCTGGTGCTGCCCTGCGGGTGAGTCCTCCTCCTGAGGGGCAGGCTGGGCCAGCGCGCTTCCACAGCCGAGGGGTCAGGAGGGGGAGGTCAGTGCCGGAGCCTATGAGACACACACTCACACCTGGGCCAGTTTTCCCAGAATCCAGTTAACCCACCAGTATATCTCCGGACCGTGGGAGGAAACCAGAGCACCTAAAAGAAACCCACACAAACTGGGGAGACCATACAAACTCCACACAGACAGCACCCCAGGAACTGAACCCAGGGCCCCAGTGCTGCAAGGCAGCAATGCTGAACACTGCGCCATCCATGTTCTTTTAATTTATATTATATTCTGTATTAATATTATGATAAGAAATGCCAAAGGGTGCCTTCCTGTTTTCTGTGATATCTGGCAGAAAGGGTGATGAAAAGCAGGGAGTTTGCTGCCAGCACTCCTTCATAGCTGTCCTTGGCTGTTAAACAATTTAGCAAACCACATCGCTGTTGGCCTGGATTGCAAGGGACTGTAATAACAACCAACCTGCCACTAGGGGCCGCAATAGAGCTTCCACCATTACAAATAGGCTCAGCATGTGGAGATTATTAGTGAAAGGTTCGATTCTGCGTTCCACATGGTGATAATAAGTGTTAGTGTATGCACAGAACTCCCTGGCATTCAGACGCATTCTGACAGACTGTTTAGAGTTTAAGAGTGGGGAGCTGGGAGACTGCTCTGTCTTGAGGCCAGTGCCATCTTGAGCTTTATGTGCTTTATGTGCTCAGACCCCAGGAGGGCCGGGACAATATGTGACGTCTTTCGGAACACAGTATCTCTGGCTGATTTTGTCCGTGTTGAAATGGGAAAGACGGACCGAACTGAAAAGGGTCTGTGAGGGCAATCAGTTAAAGCTCGTTAAAATAATACACATTTAGAAGAAAAAACACTTCAAGCGAAGAATTTCAGGAGTCGATTGGAGTGCATGAGCGAGCAGTCTGTCACCCAGAGTGCAGTCAGTGGAGTGCAGACACAGTGGATGAAAGCCAAAAAGTTAAGATAAAATGTTTTTACACAGATTTTTTACACAATGTTTTTTCACCTTCTCTTTGACACTGGGCGCAAAAATAGTCTGATATGAAGGCCGAATGAACTGCACTTCTCAAGATAGTCGTGTTTCTACAGATCTATAAATGATAACTGCATGCTCAGAAACAAAGACATGACAAGGTGAGAAAATGACCCTCGTGGGTGTATTGCACATTTTGGTCTGGCTTTGTGATGTTTCAGTTCAGTATGGCCACAGACTATTTGGGCGTCAGGTCTAGCAATGACCAGACGCTGTTCTGGCACAAGTGGTGGACGTTGCAATTGACACAAATATCATACTACTCGTGACATATATATCCTCATGCTAAGGGCTAAGGTTGATCTGTCAACGGACGTAGTGTTCAACAATTAGCCCACAGACCTGCAAATATAACTTAAAGAACTTCATACTGCTCACAGCTGGGTCTGTAGACAAGTGTGGTTTACTGACACCTTGGTCAGCCCCTCATCAGAGAGTGTTAGGGGGGTGCATTGTGTTGCTCTGCTCAGCCTTTCAACGGTGTGAACCATTATTGCCAGACATCCTAAATACAAGATGGGGCAAACCTCTCTCTGGGTTGTTCTGTGTGCTTTGGAGCCAAACCAGACAAAGTCTAATATCTGCTGGCCTAATTCAACAGGATGGCTTTGTTCCCTTTTGTATAATTACCTTAATTAGCTGGTAGTAAAGATGTACCAACTTTCAGCCTTTGTCAGCTGAAATGGGGCTGAAGGATAAGGTACAGTAGTAAACTGTTTTATCGGTGGTAGGACACCTAAAGGTTATGGATGATAACGTGTGACCTGTAAAGAGCTTTGAGAACTGCTGCACCCAAACCCTCAGAGACCATCATTATTGTATAGCATTACAGCGATATACTATGAGTGTCCTTTTGCTTCTGATGACTGTAGCATTAAGCCGGCGTCACACTACACGACTTTCCTAGGATTTTCAGTCGTAGCCCTCATTTACACAATCGTAAGAAAAGCACAGCGAGTTGTAGAGAGTCGCATCTCGCGCCCCTTACTGTCAGTGGTGTAGTGTGATCCCCCGTGACTCAGTCACAGCCAGTGAGCGCTCAGCCGGACGTACAGTGCAGACACTGCAACTGCAAGGAAAGAGGGAAAGCCAGTGTTTTGGACTGTGCAAATGCAGGAGAGGCTTGTCGAACTTGTTTCATGGTTGTCGTTTTGTGTTTGTTGTCTGTTTACTCGTGGGTGGTGCTGCTCCTCTTATTCCAGTGTGCTCCACGTTGATCTGCTGTCAAAATGAGCCGACCTCACAGTTCTTTCTCGGTGCAATGCGAGATTTGGAACCGTGGTGTAAAGTCGTGAGGGAATCGTGTAATCAGTCACCCCCTGCGATTCCTAGTCATATTTTTAACACCCTCTAGGACAGAAAAGGCAGCTAGATTCAGCAACTGCAGTCGTTAAATTCAACATGCTCTCCAACTAGACGTTGTGTTGAGTCATGTAGTGTGACAAAGGCTTTAGTCAAATGGATAGTTAATATTCAGTTTTAGCATTCCCTGGGGGCCATTATAAGGGTCTTAGGCCACAGGTTTCACAACACTAAATGAGTTGAATGGTGTTAATTGGTTCAATTAGATCAACAGTAGCTCAGATGATCTCCGAGGATCTCCAGCATCAGAAGTGATCCCAGGGGGCTGTCCTAACTCTAACGGCAGTTCTGGGGTGAAGAGAAACACTATGACTGCAGGTCTGGGACTAATCCGCTGCTGCCCTCCTCCTCTCTCTGCAGTGCCCAACCCGTCCCCCCTTTGCCCTTTCTGCAGAAAGACCTTTGACAGCCAGGGGGCGCTGAAGAGCCACCTGGCCGAGCACACGCGGGGCTGGAACCACGTCTGCCAGGAGTGCGGGCGTCCTTTCCCCAGCCACACCGCCCTCCGGAGGCACCAGCGCTCACACACAGGTCAGCGGGGCCTCACTCCTACCAGAAACACCCCCCTTGAACTTAGTCACACATCCTGGGATCAGCCAGGGTAGTCAGGCCCTTATCTCCTTCAACACCACCTGCACGCAGATCACTGTGGTCAAACCCAGCTCCCCTTAACTTGCCTGCCTTTAGGACTGTAATACGCAAGTCAGGCTGGCCTCCCCTTTAACATCCCCCAATCAGGCCACACTGGAATTCCCTTCGTCTCTACATACGCTTGTCACATCCTAGACTGGGCACTAACCGATTCCCCGACCCACCCTCCCCGTGCGCAGGTGAGCTGACCTGCGAGTGTGACTACTGCGGCCGGTGTTTCCGTGACGACAGCTCCCTGCGGAGTCACAAGCGCGTGCACACCGGAGAGAAGCCATACCAGTGTGAGAGCTGCAGCAAGAGGTTCAGCCTCAAACACCAGCTGGACACGCACTACAGAGTGCACACAGGTACCGTCTCCCTGTCTGAACACACTGCAGAGAGCACAGGGGTACTGTCTCACTGTCTGAACACACTGCAGAGAGCACAAGGGTATTGTCTCACTGTCTGAACAAACTGCAGAGAGCACAGGGGTACTGTCTCAGTGTCTGAACACACTGCAGAGAGCACAAGGGTACTGACTCACTGTCTGAACACACTACAGAGTGCACACAGGTACTGTCTCACTGAACACACTGCAGAGAGCACAAGGGTACTGTCTAACTGTCTGAACACACTACAGAGAGCACAAGGGTACTGTATCACTGTCTGAACAAACTGCAGAGAGCACAGGGGTACTGTCTCAGTGTCTGAACACACTGCAGAGAGCACAGGGGTACTGTCTCACTGTCTGAACACACTGCAGAGAGCACAGGGGTACTGTCTAACTGTCTGAACACACTGCAGAGAGCACAAGGGTACTGTCTCAGTGTCTGAACACACTGCAGAGAGCACAAGGGTACTGTCTCAGTGTCTGAACACACTGCAGAGAGCACAGGGGTACTGTCTCAGTGTCTGAACACACTACAGAGAGCACAAGGGTACTGTCTGAGTGTCTGAACACACTGCAGAGAGCACAAGGGTACTGTCTCCCTGTCTGAACACACTGCAGAGAGCACAGGGGTACCGTCTGAGTGTCTGAGTGGGAGTGTTGTTCAGTATGTGCTCCCCCTCTCTCTCCTTCACTAACCCCCGGCCACCTCTTTCCCCGCAGGTGAAAAGCCGTTCGAGTGCCGATTGTGTGGCCAGCGCTCCCGGGACTACTCGGCCATGATCAAGCACCTGCGCACCCACAGCGGGGCGGGGCCATACCAGTGCACTGTGTGCCTGGAGTTCTGCTGCAGCCTGTCAGCCATGCAGAAGCACATCAAGACTCACAGTGCCCAGGACTTCCCCCCAGACTGGAGCATCAACAGCACCTACCTTTACACCTGTCACAGCTGAGTGCCAGGCAAGGAGACAGGCGCATTTATCCTCAGGTACAGGCAGAAACAGACACAGACACACTCATCCTCAGGTACAGACAGATCAGATAAGCACTCGTAGTGGCCAAGGAAAAAAACACAACCATACACGTACTCACAGGAAGACAGAAAGGTTCAGAGACTGGCCAGTCAGCACTGGAATATCCAAGCAGACAAGACAGGTAGAGAGACATAAGTACATAAAGACCCAGAGAGAGACAAAGAGACAAGTACAGACGCAGAGAGACACACACGTAGACAGGCACAGAGACAAAAGCACACATTACAGAGAAATACGCAGAGATGCACAGAAATGCAAGAACGTTAGATGTCTATGTCCTTGGACAAAGTGTCACAGAGGTGGCTTTAAGAGCGAATAAAACGCACATCAGTGATGCCATCAGATGACTAATCCTGTTCCCGAAGAGCCACAATCCAGTGGGTTTTGCACAGACTGCCCTTAAATCATCCACTAAAGTCAGGTGTTTCTTGAGCAGGTAGACAAGCCTGTTAAAGATGAAGGAGTGGCTCAAGTAACAACAACCCAGCCTGCAGTCTTCTGAGGCCAGAGCACTCCAGAGTTCGTCTTGTTGAATTTGCTGCAGTCTGAAATTTACTCTGAATCTTTAGAAACCGGTGTTTTAAGGATAAACTATAAAACACAATAGAACAGGACTCCAAGTCTAAGTCAGGCTCTGCTTAGCAGCTGTGTTTGTCATGATGCTATACAGTATGTGGATTAAGCGTAATTTTCATTATCCAGCACTAGGGGGAGACAGTGACATTCAGGGACGCCTCTGCTCTCAACTTTGCCTTTTGAGCGACGTCTGCAGAGGGACACCTCAGGGATTTCAGCCTGGCTTATAGTCAGGTTATAACTGTAGTATTTACTACGCAAGCATTATTGAGCATAAAGAAGTGCCTTTGACTTTTCATCTTTTAATTGTGTTATAGCTCACAGTGTTGTTAGAATTCTTATTTTTGCTTATTTTTATAGAGTATTTTTTTTAACAAAGCCCTGTAAACTGCCACTTGAATTTCAGCAAAAGCAATGATGTAGCAAAGCAAATCCCAATGTTGACTATCGGCAAAGTGCTCACAGGCTGTACACTTACACAGAGGCGCTGTGTGAGCTCAGCAGTTCGTACAGTGCGCCGTTGGATTAAAATGAACAGTTTGATAGTTACAGAAAGTGGTGAATCTACAGAGATCACAGTTCTCCTTAAGGATAGAGAGAGTTTGAAGAGGAAATAAATTACTCATGTTAGTAAAGCACCAGAATATACTCTGCTGCACTGTTGCTTTATTGCTGTGAGTGGTGTGATAATGCAAAAACCTTTTTTACTAAATACTAGATATGGTACTGAATATATTTGTCATTTTAATTTTGTGGGCCTTGCTGCAGTTACCCATGTTTGAAGCAGTTACTGTATTTATTTTCTGTTAATTACTCACACTTAAAGGGCTGGTGACCTGGAGACTGGAACCAGCTAACCAGTCATGATCATGAAGTCTGTGACATCCTTCAAAGAGCTGTTGAACAGTGAGATCAATTGTCAGATCAGTTAGTTACTGAGATAACTAACCAAGCTCCTTCCGTGTGTTTACAGGCTCTTGACTCTCCCTGCTCCAACCTAGAATAAAATGAATGATGAGCAGTTCACTCGCTGTTATCATCAGCAAGAACAGTGAACAGTCAGTTCAGTATGTATTACCCACTGTGTGCTGTAACTGAAGAAACATGGATCATGTTGGTCATTGGGGTGTTATTCCCCTGGCACAATTCTGTGTATGACAGCACTCTTGCCACAAACTACTAGTCCCATTTCAGTTTGTCTTCTGTATGCAAGGAGCAGTTTTAGCTCCATCCTTTGTGTCGCTCATTCGGACAGCTCCTGCTCTTCCCGAGTTTCCTCTTTGGAAAACTGAAGCTGATCAAGGGGAACGAGAAGGGAGCTTTTGCTTACCAGGCGTTAACAGCCAAGTCGGTTTTGTTCCGTTGTGTTGTGGTTACAACATGCAGGCACACACAGACAGAAAATACTCCGATTCCATTGCCCTGGGAGAGGATCAAGCTGGCCAGTGATGAAGGGGATGGAGAGGCAGAGAAAATGCTTCCTAGCTAGATTGGTTCCCTCTTTGACTGCGTGGAATCTGTACGTTCTCCCCAGGTTTATGTGTGTGTTTGTGGAGGTGATCTTTTTCCCACCCACATCCCATAACATGTTGAAGATTATAGAGATGCAGGAATCCTTCCAGACTGTAGCCTCCTGGGATCCATTCATGGGGACAGCCCAACTTCAGTGTTCCATGTTCTAATGGGACATCCCAGACAGCCACCGCATTGCTGAAGTATCAGTTCCGTTTTAAGAATAATTCAGCAGGTTTAAGTGGTGTTACTGCCAAAGCTTTTTAAGCCCCTGAAATCTTAGTTAACCCTTTTAATATGTGATGGGTGTTGTCACATGGAGGGTAAAGGTTATGTGTGTGGAAGAGCTATACAATCATTTTGATCACTATGTAGATAATGAACCAGCCTTGGGTTTCAATTTACTGCATACTTTAAATCGTATTCTGAAGTTAGATTGCTTTTGGTAGTTATCTTGCTGTCAGTGGGCCACACCATCCAGTATTTTTGGCCATTTGTTGTTCCAGTTGCGAGTTTGCAGTTGTTCCTCTTCTGCTTAGATTGTTTTCCTGATCACCACTTGCTTTTCAACTCTGCTTGCAAATGCTAACCCCCTCCCAACATGGTCAGGGAGAAAAACAAGCCCACAGGCCGAGCTAGCTGACTGCTGCATTTTACCCCAAAGCTATGAATGTATCCACAGCACAGTCCTGGTCCAGTACAGTACCGGTCCTTCGGGTGCACCAGGTGTCTTCAGTCAGGGGTTAAAGGTCATTGTTAATCTGGATAAAGTCAGTGCCTAGGTCAGTTCAGTCACTGCATGTTGGCTGTAGATTGACCATAATGCCTAATAATTGACAGGTTTGCCTGTAAATATTGGTAACTTCATGAGCCAATTGAGCATCACTTTGCTAAATGGAATATTGTCGTCTTATTTTGCACAGCGTGACAGTACATTTCTATGAAATGAATGTAATAATTATACTAGTAATGACCTTTTAAAACCTTTTGTTTTATTTCTTTTGTTTCTTGCAATTCTCCATTCATTAAAGTGCTCGCTTGTCCATTTGTTAATCAATAATAAATCAAGAACCTTTACAGCATGTCACTCTACCAGAGGTGATTAGGATGACTGCTCCTGTCCTGCCTCAGCCGGCCTTGGCTTGACAGGGCTGCGTGGTCATCCACTGGCTGTCTGGACACGCCTCGTCCTACTGCAGGCCAGAAAACAACTGGTCACATCTGGACTGCTGCTGTGTGGAACACGGGTTCTGGTGTGTTAGTATCATTTGTATGTTTTGATCAAAGACTGATGTAAGGACTGTGGATTTTTGTACTTGAAAAATAAAAAGTTTATTTCAGTTTGCCTCTGATTTTTTGTTTTCACTTAGTCCTCTCGGACAGTATGTACACATTTATATCTTACCGCCTTGTTTTACAGATTACATTTGCTCTTAATGAAACCAGCTATTTAGTTGCTCTGCTCAAGTCAGGGATACATTACTTCTACAAACTCATCACTGTTGTATTGCAACTCTAGTATAAAGCCTTAGACAAGAGTTCATGAACAGATGAGTCTGGGGAGATGTTTCTTTAAAAAAAAAATATATACTGTTTTCCAATTCGGAGTGAAAAAAGATACATCCAGCATTCCTGACGAAACTGCTTAAATCTACAGGTTTGGCAAAGCCTGCTCAACAAGCAAAACAAATCTCATTGCTAATAACATTGTATGAGCTTGAAGGTACAGTACTTAGACTGAACTATTTCATCAACAGCTTGGCTCCAGGGTCTCTGACTGCAGGACCTTAGCTTGACAATCTCATCTGTGGGATGGAACACGGGGTTCAGTGACTCCTGCAGGGGTGCAGTGGACAGAGCATTGGACCCTGAACTAGGACCCTACTGATGTAACTACTATCTGAGTTACAAAACTGAGGATAAGTACTTTAACAACTGGACCAGCTGTCCTCCTGGTCTAACAAGACTGGACCTGAACCACTGGACCAGCTGTCCCCCTGGTCTAACAACTGGACTAACCACTGGACCAGCTGTCCTCCTGGTACAACAGGACTGGACCTGAACCACTGGCCAAGCTGTCCTCCCGGTGTAAGAGACCCTAGATTTTAACCAGTGCCGACACCTAACTCATAATGTCCCCAGCACTAATGCAGACATAAAAAGAAAGCAGAACATCTCTGAACTGGTACATGTGCCTCCCTCTGAGCTGCTCACAGACGGACAGGCATGTCCCAAGACCAGCAGCTCTGTTATTTCCCTCCACACGCGGACTGTCACACGCTGAACTCGCACTCGTTGACCTCTGAGGCTCGCTCCTCCTGGATCTGATCGATGCCGAATCCGGGGGCTTCCCAGAAGAGCCTTCGCCCCAGGCCCCCCCCATCCGCCTGGTCGTCTCTGTCCCCCTCCTCCTCCTCCTCCTCCTCCTCCTCCGCCTGCAGCCCCCAGTCCAGCTGCCCCTGCAGCTCGGCGCTCTGGCAGGCGCTGCAGCGCGGCAGCGGCACCTGGTAGGTCTCGTGGAAGCGGCGGTAGTCGACCCGGAAGGCCCCCTTCTCCAGGGTCATGCAGGGCTCGAAGCGGGCGCCCCACTCGATCTCCGTCTCGATGTACGAGGTCTTCGCCTGGCACATCATCCCTGAGACAGCCGGGGAGGGAGAGGAGACACAAGGAGAGGAGACACGGGGAGAGGGAGAGGTGGAGAGGGAGAGGAGAGACAGGAGAGGGGGAGAGAAGGTTAATGGTGGGAGACAAAGGGGCAGAGACAGCAAAAGGAGGGTAAAAAGGAGAAAAACAAGGTGAAAGAGTCAGTGAGGGAAAGAAGAATAGAATACCTGCTTTTGCACTGTACCTAAACCCCAGGTGCCTCCGGCACCGGGCCTGTGGAACCTGTGGAACCAGTGTTTCCACGACGGGCTGTTAACAAGCCAGGAACTCCGGGCACCAGGAGCTGAAAGCACAGGAGACACTCCAGCACAGCACAGCCGCCCAGGTAAAGAGTATAAATCCCATGCACAGCAGGAGCGGCATTCAGTGGAATTAACAGGATCACTTTTTAAAGGGATGAGTTTAACTTGAGGCAGCGTGGTAGTGCAGAGGTCAGCGGCGCTGGGGCCCCCGGTCGACCCCGGGAGCTCTGTCTGTGTGGAGTCTGTACGCTCCTCCTGGTGTGAGTGTGAGTGCGTCTGTGGGGCCAGATGGGTCAAATGGACACCGGTCCTGTCCGGAGGAGGATCGTTTCAATGCTGGGGGGAGTCACGTGGTCAAAGGACACACCTCCGGCGAATCGGCCCGAATCTCTAAGAAACGCAGAGAGCGGCGGTGCTGCTGGCGAGGCGAGGAGTAGACCTACGCTTTCTGCTCATAATAATGCAAGGTAAATAAGTCGAAGTCAAGTTTTACCAACAGCCTCTTAAGTCTTTTTGCGATTTTTAAAAGCCTGTTTGGGATGAAACGCTTTAACAGTGTCGGGTTAGGATCGCAGTCTGCTGAACGGACGACACGCGTGTGCCCTGCTGCTCTGTCGCCGTGAGAGCAGTGAGCCAGTGAGGCCACACGGAGTCGCTGTTTAGCAAAACGTTCGAATTGATCATTAATTCCCAATTCCTTACACTCGCATCGCGCTTGTCTGGACAGTCCGCTGCCTGTGTCCGTGTAGAGCTCGCTTAGCGCAAGGTTCTCCTGGAGACTTCGTTTTCGAGTTCATTTTTTACATTTATTGTTTTGTTGTATTTGTACTGTTTACTTGAATTATATGTGTAATTTGTGTGAAGAGAAATGAAAATAAGAAAGAGGATGCAGTCGGCTGATGAAAGAATAAACTGAACAGAATGAAGTCCTGGTCTCACTGATGTGGGTCCGATATCTGTGTGAGGTACAGACATGTATATTCCATACCTGTGTGTGGGGTAAAGTTGTGTCTGGGGGGGGGAGAGGTTCAGACGTGTGTGTGGGGGGTACAGACGTGCTGCAGGTGAGACAGGAGCAGAGGCAGTTTGCAGACTAAGCCTTTGAGCTGTTCATTTTTTGCATTTTCCATCACAGTGACCTGACTCAATTCACAACCGGATTGTATCGGCTATTTATAAAGCAAGAGGTCCCGGAGCTCACACCTGTCCACTCTGTGGCATGAGGCCATTTCCACAGCCCGTCTACAGAATGAAGAAACAGCGTGTGGGCAGCAACACCAAGGTCCTGACCTTTCGGACAATCAAATCTTTCCTCACCTGGTCTGTGAGTAACTGACACCTGAGACTCAGACGGAAAACCTGAGGCGTTTCAGAGACTTCCTACACAGTGCTTTCATTAATTTCACTGCCACCCAGAGTGAAGCCACCATTTCACATGTATCTGCGAAGGGTCTGTGACGAACAACCAGAGCTATTTTTTTGTTTTACAACATGATTGTATTTTGTTATGCTGCATGTAAATAATCCAGAAGGCGGTAGGACTGATATTTGTGTTCCCGAGTGTGTATGCGAACTGTGTCTGTGATTTTATAGAGCTTAATGTTTTGAACTTTGTCTACACACACCGTGGACTGTGCTGCTGTCACCCCTGTGAACCGCTTTCCAATCTGTGCACAAACCTTTAAAAGCGCTTTCATTTACAATTTAGGTTGGGATGTTCCCCCCCCCCCAAGTGCTTCTCTTAGATTAAAATAAACTTGATTTAATAATATTCTATTATATTCTAAAAAATGTAATTGCATCATTCCAAATCTTTGGTGTTGGGTTTTTCTTTGTTGAAAGACTGGGACTGACCTGGGAGAGGATGTGATGATTGGACAGATTTGAAAACGCCCCTGCCCCCCCTCCCCCTACATGCCCCGCCTCCTCTGACACGCCCTCCAAACAGCCAATGGTTTTTCGGCTCCTCGAGGCGAGACCGGAGAGCAAGAGCCGGCCTGCAGACACCGACGGACTTGGTCAGGGAAACGAGCACGAATCGCCTGCCTGCCTCGTCCCCGCCCCAGGCCCGGTGGAGCGGGAGCACAGAGCCAGGCTCGAGCCCGCAGGCCCCAGGGCCCTTGGCCAGCACCCCCGCGGAACCCCCCGCCGCGCCGCGCCCCGCCCCGCTCACCGGTGGCCTCCACGATGCCCTCCAGGATGACGATGATCTCGAACTGCTGCCGGCGCAGCTGGTCCGGCCCCAGCTCCCAGAAGGGGCTGTTTGGGTCGATGGTGTGCTGGATGACCTGCGGCTCCACCAGGAAGAGGCGGTCGGAGCCCGTCTCGTAGCCCAGGTCGATCTCGGTCTGCTCCAGGGGCAGGAACTCGCCCTCGCTGGTCTGGCGCGACTGGATGAGCTTGGCGCGCACCTTGGCGTCCACCATGTGGCTCTCGCGCAGGTCGCCCAGGCGGAACATGAGGCACAGCTGGTCGTCGCGGTTGGCGATGACGCAGGTGCGGCTGAACAGCAGCGTCTGGGCGCGCTTCTTGGGCCTCGAGATCTTGACGAACATGCAGCCCACCATGAGCGCGTCGATCATGGAGCCCACGATGGACTGCGCCATCACCAGCAGCACGCCCTCCTGGCAGGAGGACATCACCATGCGGGAGCCGTAGCCGATCGTGCGCTGGGTCTCCACGGAGAAGAGCAGCGCGGACAGGAAGCCGTCCACGTTCTGGTAGCAGGGCGGCGGGTCCCGGCGGGCCGGCGCGTCCAGGTCGCCCCGCAGGAGGGCGTCCAGGAAGTAGAGGGTGGCGAAGCCGACCCAGGTGACCACGTAGCACATCATGAAGACGAAGAGGAACCAGCGGTACTTGAGGTCCACGAAGGAGGTGAAGATGTCCGACAGGAAGCGCCCGGGCTCGGCGATGTGGCGTAGGTTGACCCGGCACTTGCCGTCCTTGGTGACGTAGCGGCGCAGCTCGCGGGCGGCCGGCGGGCACGGCGGCGCCTGGCCCTCCTCGTCCTCCAGCAGCCTGCTGCGCAGCTTGGGCGACTTCTCCATCTCCAGGACCGGGGCGGACAGCACGCTGCGGGTGGGCGTCCGGGAGGCCCGCGCGGGGCTGGTGTCCATGTTGGGCACGCTCAGGGCGTGGCGGGGGTACCAGCGGGCGTGGGCGCCGGCCGCCTCTCGCAGGGAGCAGCGGCGGTACCCGGGCAGGTCCCCCGCGGAGCAGAGGCTGGGGCGCTGGCCGCGGAGCAGGGGGCCCCGCTGGGGGCTGTAGGGGATGTCCGTGGTGCTCTTGTGCCGCCGCATGGGGGGGTGCGAGGGGGGTGGCAGCGGGGGCGGGCGGCTGTGCTCGCTGGGCATGATGTCAGGGAGGGGCAGCCCGCTGCTGACCTGCCTCCCCCCCTCCGCCAGGCTGTCGGCCACCAGCACCGTCTCCGTCTGCAAGAGAGGAAGCCTCTGTCATACCCGGCTGCCTGCTCCACCCCACAGCGGCATCAGTGCTTCGGCTCTGCCCATGAACCCGAGTCTCTAGAGGAGCATACCTCCAGCCCCGAGGCACGAATCTGAACCTCTGGGCAAGACCAAAGACAATGAATATCCGACTCAGTGCCTGTTTTGTATTAAGGGCACATAAAGACAAGTTCACAGACACACTCAATGTTAACGTCTGAAATGTAATCATGAAAAAAATTGCAGTTGCATTTCCGTCAGCCTGTTGCAGATCAACACAACGTTAACAGAACTGATTACTTAATTCCAGTCCGGATTGTAATACTGCACAGAACTGAGAAAGGGAATGGGCTTTGTTTGTATTGCCTAAAAGAAACTCCTCTAGGACTTTAAAGCCAGGGAAATTGGCGGGAATAAAACTATAGATTTGGAGACGACCCAAAAAATGATTTGATGGAAGTGAGAGTGTCGAGTGTCCAGGAGTGTCAGAGAGTGAGAGTGTCGAGTGTCAGAGAGTGAGAGAGACTGTCGAGTGTCCGGGAGTGAGAGGTGTGCTCTGGAGAGCTGTTAGCAGGACACATGTGGCTCAGAAGACAGTGGTAAAAGATGCTGCAGAATTCTCAGACGTCCCAGTCATCAACAAAAGAATGGTGGATTTGCAGGAGTGTGTCATGTTTCCATGCTGACCCCACAATACTGTGGAATTTCCCTGCTTTGCAGAAGAAATCCATTCATCATCAGCTTCTGGAGACCCAAGAACAACAGCCTGCTGTGTACATTAGTGTTCCTGTACTTTCTGTATATACCACATTTGTACAAGCTCCTTCCTTGAATTGCTATTTGAATACAGCAAGTTTCCAAGTGATCATGTTAAACTGCATTCCTTCAGCCCATTCCCTGAAGTTTACGCGCAGAAGAGACTAAACATTAACAGACCTTTTCACGATTCCAAAGTCCTGATGTTGCAGGACAGTAGAAAGAGACAATGTGGTCTGAGAGACTACGATGACTAAGATGACTCAAGCTGTGGGGACTGAATTGGTGCATCAGGATTTGAAATGACTGACCTTCGCAAAACAGATGGCACAATTTATCATTTTTTTCCTAGAACAGGAGCTTTTTGTAACGATGTGACTCAATCTGGACGTCGCTCGTGAGCACAGCTGGGGTAGCCCAGCGACAGCCGAGGGGCAAGAGTCGTTTCCCAGCCTGCCACTGTCCCGCAGCGTCTCCCTGCGAGCTGGCTCAGGACAGACCTCCCCCCAGGGACCCCTCTCCCCACCCGACTGCCTCAGGGAACCCCCCAATCCCCAGGGAGAACCACTCACGTGGAAGGCGCTGGGGTGTCTCTCGGTGTCCCCCGGCCCCCGTGACTGGACCACCATGGTGGACTTCAGTTTCTGGGCGGCGCTGACAGAGGCTCGGCGCCCCCTGGAGGTCACTGCCGGAGGGGCCCCAGGGGCGCCAGTGAGCCCCTGGCCGTCGGGCCCTGGCCCCCCTTTCCCCGCGGCGAGCATGGCAGTGGCCGTAGAGCTTCGGACGAGGGGTGGGGTGTGCACTCCGCTGGCGAAGTCCTTCCGGGTCATTCGGACCTGGCAGGAAGAGAGGCGGGAGCAGGGAGCCACTTCCCCCAGATACTGGAGCTCTGAGAGCTGCACAGACTCTGAACCCCGTTTTTGTCCCGTCTATTTGACTGAAGCCACGCTTTTAGCCAAACCACGTGCCCCCGTCTCCTCACACACTAGCGCAGGAACAGCGATGACATTTCAACATCCGCCTTTTGGAAAAAAAACCACAACCAATAGGTTCAGTCTGACGTAGACTGTGGTCCTGTGGTCTGACCAGGCAAGGGGAGGCGTTGTGCATGCTGGGGCAAGGCAGCAGGGCAGCAGGAGAACAGGGCGACAGGGCAGCAGGGCAGAACAAGAGCAGGGCAACAGGGTGACAGGGCAGCAGGGCAGCAGGAGACAAGGGCAGCAGGGCAGCAGAGCTCAGCCTCAGGTCTGTGGTGACAAACAGCCTGTCCTTTTGAGGAGGGAGGCTTGACTCATATGTTCCGTGTTGTCAGGAGCCTTGAGGTTAACTCCCTTCTAAAAGGGCATCAGAACGCCCTCCTTCGGCTCCTTGAGCAGATAACAACCTCTGTCTCAGGAGCACAGGCTCGGAGGTTTTGAACCCTTCCAGTGGTTGACCTGAGTGTTATTTAGGAGCTCACTGCTGGCCAGAGAGCACAGTAAGACCCCTGCCTGCTGGCTCAGCTGCTCTCTCTCCCCCCCCTGCCCCCCCTTCCGGGCTTAATCCTGCAAACGCAGCCTCAGAAAGCCCATCTGCTATCTCTGCTCCGGCCAGGATGCAGGAATGCCACAGGAGTCTCTGGCTGAGAAGAGCTCCAGGCTGTCAGCACCTGCAGAGCTGTGTCCCGGCTGAGCAGATCTCTGCTTTGCTGCGTGAAGGAGGGGAGAGCAGCCGGGTTACAGACAGCTCCAGTGAGCTCATCCTTGGACTTGCGCTACGTCAGAACCGAAGAAGTGGCGCAGTCCAGCGGTTCACTGCGTCTGCGCAGATCTGCGCGGCTTGACTCTCCGGCTTCGTGGTCTTGCTGTGTTTGAATTTATTGGCACAGCTGTTTACTTCCTCACACAGGACTGTAATGGCTCCCCTGAGAGAAGCACATCTGTTAGAGCTTCGCAGATCGGTCACTCGGCATCAAAGCGTCCCCATATTATACCGTACAACAGCGCCCCCCCCAGGACCCCCGCAGCTGGTCGAATCTCGAGTGGAAGAAAGTGTGGGCAGTGTGACGATCGTGCCCGTGCCTCCTCTGGTATCTACTGTACCCCGGTAAAGCCCCCCAGTGCAGGGAGGGTAAGGGGAGGTGCTGGGGGTGCAGGGAGGGTAAGGGGAGGTGCTGGGGGTGGAGAGGGGGTGCAGGGAGGGTAAGGGGAGGTGCTGGGGGTGCAGGGAGGGTAAGGGGAGGTGCTGGGGGTGGAGAGGGGGTGCAGGGAGGGTAAGGGGAGGTGCTGGGGGTGGAGAGGGGGTGCAGGGAGGGTAAGGGGAGGTGCTGGGGGTGGAGAGGGGGTGCAGGGAGGGTAAGGGGGGTGCTGGGGGTGGAGAGGGGGGCGAAGTGCGAGGGGTCTGTAACAGGCGGCCCAGGGGCGTGGCCGGCCGCGGTGCCTCAGCCGCAGCTCTGCAGCAGCGCGGAGGTGGCCTGGCGTGACCTGGAGATTACCCAGAGAGCTGCTCCGCGCGGCTCGAGCCAGAGTCCGATCGGCGGCATCCTACCTGCGGAGAGCGGGCCCTCCCAGCCGGGTCGCGGGGTCCGCTGGCGGAGGAGGCGGGGTGTCCGGCGGCAGGGAGAGAGCAGGCACCCCACAGCCGGTCCGAGCGCTCTGCCGGCCAGGGCACGTGTGTCTTCTCAATGTCACACTGCTCTCGTCTTAAACCGGCTTAACGACAGCTTCTTAATCACACCCCCGCCCCCCCGGCGCTCCTGCCTGCAGCTCGGCCCTCTGGACCGGCCGTGCCGCAACCTCGACACACCTGTGCACCCGGCCAGGAGGAGAGGGGGACCCTCCCGAACCGGCACTGTAGGGGTACCCCAGCAGTGAAAGAGGGGCTCCCCAGGTGATGAACCCGTGAGCTGTGCAGTCAGGTGTCTGACCTCCAGCCATTTGCTGCTTCTTCCTCCAGCTCAGGGTCGCGGGGGAGCTGGAGTCTATCCCAGCAAGCAGCAGGCACAAGGCAGGGCACCCCCTGGGCAGGACACCAGTCCATCACAGGACACACACTCACACACACCCTGGGCAGGACAGCAGTCCATCACAGGACACACACTCACACACACCCTGGGCAGGACACCAGTCCATCACAGGACACATGCACCCTGGGCAGGACACCAGTCCATCACAGGACACACACACCCTGGCCAGGACACCAGTCCATCACAGGACACACACACCCTGGCCAGGACACCAGTCCATCACAGGACACACACTCACACACACCCTGGACAGGACACCAGTCCATCACAGGACACACACTCACACACACCCTGGGCAGGACACCAGTCCATCACAGGACACACACTCACACACACCCTGGGCAGGACACCAGTCCATCACAGGACACACGCACCCTGGGCAGGACACCAGTCCATCACAGGACACACACACCCTGGCCAGGACACCAGTCCATCACAGGACACACACACCCTGGCCAGGACACCAGTCCATCACAGGACACACACTCACACACACCCTGGCCAGGACACCAGTCCATCACAGGACACACACACACCCTGGCCAGGACACCAGTCCATCACAGGACACACGCACCCTGGCCAGGACACCAGTCCATCACAGGACACACACACCCTGGCCAGGACACCAGTCCATCACAGGACACACACTCACACACACCCTGGACAGGACACCAGTCCATCACAGGACACACACTCACACACACCCTGGGCAGGACACCAGTCCATCACAGGACACACGCACCCTGGGCAGGACACCAGTCCATCACAGGACACACACACCCTGGCCAGGACACCAGTCCATCACAGGACACACACACCCTGGCCAGGACACCAGTCCATCACAGGACACACACTCACACACACCCTGGGCAGGACACCAGTCCATCACAGGACACACACACACCCTGGCCAGGACACCAGTCCATCACAGGACACACGCACCCTGGCCAGGACACCAGTCCATCACAGGACACACACACCCTGGCCAGGACACCAGTCCATCACAGGACACACACTCACACACACCCTGGACAGGACACCAGTCCATCACAGGACACACACTCACACACACCCTGGGCAGGACACCAGTCCATCACAGGACACACGCACCCTGGGCAGGACACCAGTCCATCACAGGACACACACACCCTGGCCAGGACACCAGTCCATCACAGGACACACACACCCTGGGCAGGACACCAGTCCATCACAGGACACACACTCACACACACCCTGGCCAGGACACCAGTCCATCACAGGACACACACACACCCTGGCCAGGACACCAGTCCATCACAGGACACACGCACCCTGGCCAGGACACCAGTCCATCACAGGACACACGCACCCTGGCCAGGACACCAGTCCGTCACAGGACACACGCACCCTGGCCAGGACACCAGTCCGTCACAGGACACACGCACCCTGGCCAGGACACCAGTCCATCACAGGACACACACTCACACACCCTGGACAGGACACCAGTCCATCACAGGACACACACAGACACACACCCTGGACAGGACACCAGTCCATCACCGGACACACACACCCTGGACAGGACACCAGTTCATCACAGGACACACACAGACACTCACACCCTGGACAGGACACCAGTCCATCACAGGACACACACAGACACTCACACCCTGGACAGGACACCAGTCCATCACAGGACACACACTCACACACCCTGGCCAGGACACCAGTCCATCACAGGACACACACTCACACACCCTGGACAGGACACCAGTCCATCACCGGACACACACACCCTGGACAGGACACCAGTCCATCACCGGACACACACAGACACTCACACCCTGGACAGGACACCAGTCCATCACAGGACACACACAGACACTCACACCCTGGACAGGACACCAGTCCATCACAGGACACACACAGACACTCACACCCTGGACAGGACACCAGTCCATCACAGGACACACACACTCACACACCCTGGACAGGACACCATTCCATCACAGGACACACACACCCTGGACAGGACACCAGTCCATCACAGGACACACACACTCACACACCCTGGACAGGACACCAGTTCATCACAGGACACACACACCCTGGGCCCCAGCCCTGCGAGGCAGCAATGTTATCATGTCCGATAGCGTTGCTCATCGCTCCGCAGTTTGTAACCTGCTGCTCCTGAACAAGAGCCTGGCAGCTACAGTGGCTGGAAACAGGTTTAGGTCCTGTGCGGGTCGCATGGATGAGTTTGGGTTTTTTACTGATACTCGATTGCGAGTCACCTCGGCGGCCCCGCAGCGCCCCCCACTGGCACCGGAACTGCCTGCAGGAGGGGGGCGTGTCTCGCCGACGTCACTGGGAGCCGGCAGGCGCGCGGGGAATCCCAGGGCCATCTGCAGCAGGTAAACAGACGCGGTAAAGCCAGCGCTCGGTTTGGCAGCGAACATGTCCGTGTTGTTTGTGGCGTCAGAAAGCGCAGTCTGCCGGATATCACAACTGCAGACAAGATTTCAGCTTTCCAAAGCAAGTTCAAGTTCTTTCATATCCCTGGAGACGATGCATCCGAAAGGTGGTGCTTCTAAAAACAACGACACAGGACGCGCTGGCTCGGTGTTTCACCCCCCTGGTGTACGGGACGCGGACTCGCTGTAAGCCTGGGTTGACAGTGGACAGTTCGGAGTTCCTGGCTGTCGGCGAATCTGACGTGTTTCTGAACCCCTGCGGGCTGGGCGGGCGCGCCGGAGATGTGTCGGTGCTTCCTGGGCTGTCCGAGAGAGTCAAGCCCCCAGCGGGCTGGATCTGCGCGGAACTTTAATTGCTCTTTATATATACGCCCCGCCCCCCCCACCTAAACCAGGAAAAAAAGTCGCGTCTCTCCCATCGCTGTCAGTAGTGTCAGCTCGGCCGGTCTGACCGGAGAGATGAGGCGGCTGGCGGATCTCCTGCTGCTCGGCGCCGCGCTGCTGGGCGCCGGGTGCGGGCAGAGACTGTACTCCAGAAAGTGCCGGGACGCCCTGATGTTCTGGCATAGAGACTCCGGGAGCTGCCGCTTGTGTGCAGACGAATATCCCATCGCTGCAGGTACAGAGAACGGGCGACGGGGAGAGACGCTTTCATTGCCAGCTGCTGACCGGAGTCCGGTTTCCTCGCCACTAAATCAAATCAAATCAAATCAAAGTTGATCAAATGCGCAGCAATACAGCATGCAGCAGTAGTTGCTGGTAATGAAATGTCTTTAACTGGGAGATGCTGTATAACACTCCGACAGTATTGCACTGTACGTGTTTTTCTGAAATCCTAGGGAAGAAAATGCTCTGATCACATTGTTATGAGCCCAACTTGTACTCCATGCTTTGACTTAGAGGGTCGTGTTATCTTCGTCAATCCTCAAGGAGAACATAATTCATTTGCATAAAGTACACCGTTATGTTAAGAACGTGCTGTCTGTCCGCGTCTTACATGTTTCTCAAGATATTTCCCGTATTGGCCGAAATATTTAGGGTTTTTAGGGTGTGAAATAATCAAAGTTCCAAGTTGCTTTTACATCCTGCGGTTTGAAGACAACGAAAAGCACTAAAACCAACCGGGGCTGGAAGTTCTAACAGTGATTTTTAATGCCTCTCAGCGTGTAGATCAGTTTTTTATTTTTAGGTTTTGGGTGCCTCTTGGGGTGGACGGGCAATTTTCAAAAAGCTGTCACACATCACACAGGAGCTCAGGGGCTCCGTGCGCGAAGCCTGCGGACGTGTTTACTTCAAGGGGAAAAACCTTCGTGATTTCCAAGTGCTAGTGGTCGAGATGAGGGTCCAGCTGCCGATGCGATTCCGTTGTGTTTCCGGAGGAGAGAGGGAGGCGCTCCGGGCCGAGGCGGGACGGGGAGCGGGCGGACGGACACCCCTCAGACCCCGCTTCGCTCGCCAAGCGTGGGGCCTTTCCACAGCGCGAGACGTGACTGTCCCGCTGTTACAATTCACCCTCCCCCACGCGTGACAGAGCAGCGCACCACACGGCTCAGACACTTGGAGAGACGATGCTCTTATAGACACAGTAAACTCTCGGTTAACGGCCTAATGCGCTAGAGGGGTGTTCGTCATTGCCGGAAGTCCAATAATAACAATAACACATTACACTTATATAGCGCTTTTCTTTAGGCAATAGGGACTCCCCTTCAGCACCAAATCGCGAATAACGGTTTTTTTAGCCTTTTTCGGCCCGAAAACACATTGCTATATGAGAAATGTACTAATACTATATTTAGTATTAATACATGCCATGTTAAATGTGCTGTATACGCTTACAGGACCTTTGCAGTTATTTTTTAACGATTGCAATCAACACAATCAATGCCAGCTGATCCCGTGCCTTTTTATCATAAACATACAAACTATTTATTTAATATATCTAATTAATTTGATGCATAAAATTCGCCACAATCACCGCCAGTCGTAAGCAATGCGCTGCCCCTGTTGTGCACCGTTGATACTCCTGAATCTGAGACCTGTGGAGTTACAGTACTTGTTTTACGTGCATTTCGTCGTTATTGCGGGGAAAGCCCGGTGTTTCTGATTTTACTCAGAATTCCCCGTTATCAGATCGTGTCGGTTTTATTCCGTTAGAGCCGAGCTCAAGTCTCCGTGGAGCCGCTCGCGAGTCCTGTGCAGCCCGCTCGCGCGTGGGAATGCGCCACTGACACGGGGGGCAGCGCGCCGGGGGTCCGTGTCGGCGCTGGGCCGAGCCGGCGTCTGTTCGGGGACCCCTGGTGCCTCCGAGGGCTGACAGGACCGGGACTTGCCGGAAAGCACTGTGAGAGGCCACCTTTGCAGGCGCAAGTTTCCGTCCTGAATCATCCCGGAATGAGTAGGATCGCTCGCTGAGCTCGTCTCAAGAGCACTGTTCCGTTTCTGCAGAAACTGGTGACTCAGCGGCGACAGACCGAACCTCCGAAAACTGTACGTCAGACAAGCAGAGCTTCACCGCAATTCATTTTATTTATGAATTCTCATTCTCTTAAGCAGACCTTTCTGTCACAGGGATGGGGTTAGTTCGTCCGTCCGTTCTCTGACAACTTCATCCGTTGTTCCGGATGACGCCAGTCCGTCGCCAGCGAGGCAGACAGACAGACAGAGACACAGTCGGGTCAGGGCTAATTTCCCAGAAGACAGTGAACTTACCTGTGGGACGGATGTGTGGAAGGAGACCCACGCAAACACAGGGTGAATGTGCAGACTCCACACAGACAGCACCCCAGGTCTGGAGTAGAACCCAGGGCCCCGGCGCTGTGAAGCTGCGGACCACGTGGTCCGGTGGCCAAGTGTCTCAAACCCCGTGCCTCGCCCCCAGGGTTCGAGTTCTCGCCCAACTGTGGCCTCCAGGACGACGGCGGGCGGCTGGACCGTCCGTACCAGGAGTGCGGGGCAGGGACGTTCAACGACGGGAGTCGCGCCCGGTGCCAGCGCTGCACACTCTGCCCGGCCAGGCAGGGGCTGCGAGGCTGCAGCTCCACGCAGGACGCGCGCTGCTGCGGACAGGGGTGAGGGTACCGGCGCCTCGTCTCGTCTCCCGGGGGGGGGGGCCGTTTCCGGGGTTCTGGGGACGGGGTGTCAGTCAAAATGGCTCTCCTGTGTCTGCGGCACGGGCCCGAGTCCCTGCGTCTGCGAACTGACCGCGTCAGGGCTCGGTGGGGCAGGGTGACCTCGCCGTGACCGGAGTGTACTGCCGTCCGCAGGGAGTGGGTGGTGGGAGGGAGGTGCCAGCCCGCCTGCTGCCTGTGCCCCAGCGACGCCCGGGCAGAGTCTCAGAGTGACCAGTGCCCACAGCCTCTATTCTCCTGCCTGCCCAAGGACGGAGAGCAATGCCAACACACAGAGGAGGGAAGGGTAAGAGAGACGGACTGTCCGGGCACAACCGGGGGGTGGGGAGGGCAAGCACCTGTATCCCACTGTCACCACCACAATCACAGGATTGACAGGACGTCACCACAGGTCTTTTTCAAGGGCAGGCTCTTTCGAAGGCACCCTTTCAAGCGTTCTGGCCGCCTCGGGGAGCAGGACAGGTCAGGCCCAGCTCTGCGGGAGTCCAGTCCGCCCGCAGGCCGCTGTCACTTCGAGGACGGGGTCGCTCCAGGGCTGACCTCTAACGCCCCCCCGAGCTCCTGAGGCTGCTGTAGAGCCCCAGGGGTCACCGCTCTCCCTGTGCTCAGCAGACCACCACGACGAGCCCCCCACTGACAGAGACCCCCACCCCCGTGCCCAGCACCGTCCCGGAAACCGCAGGGCCGACGACGAGACGTGCACCTGTGACCCAGGTGAGAGCGGCAAGCCTGCTGTCGCCAGTCCTGCTCGCTTTGTCCGGTTCTGCTGCCCCCTGGAGGCCGATTCGGTTTGGGTCCAGCCTGGGTAGCAGTGGGCGAATGCTCTCCCAGAAGTCATTGCACAGGTCAGGGGTCGCCGCTTGCCATTGGCTGTGCGTCAGACACCATGATTCCTGTTGGGAAGGAAATAACTGCTGATTCAGAACTCATAGAAGCAAATGCATATTGTTTATATCATTGCTGGGACTTGAAAACAGATTATGTGCTCTTAGCCCCCTAAGAAAGAATTCTACTGCCTTTTCCTCTGTGTACTCCAGATGTCCTTAGGACAGGAGCAGTCGCTCTGCCAGTGTAATGTTCTGCTCTGGATACATGAAGGAGGCTTTACTGTACAGCTGGGCTGTATCCAGCTGCAGGCTCGCAGACTGAAGCATTGATGTGTGTGAGAGTCAGGGTCAGCTTGTTTGGTGATGAAATGGAATATTGTAAAATACTCTCTTGTACAGGTTTGCGAAATCTTCTGCTTCATCTGGTAGAATCATGAAGTCGTGTTATAATTACCTTCTTCTTTCAGTTCAGAGCTTCTCGATGCTCTGCCCAGTGGAGGTAGACTGATCCTGGGCAGAGCGTTCCACAGGTCAGGCACCTTTCTGCTGGAACAACCACAAGGGCTGAAATGAAAATTGAGCCGATGGTGTCAAGGCCAATCACAAACACACAAAAACCCCTGATCCTTAGAACCCGACCCGGCACAGTGAGCCCGTTCTGTCCGGGGACTGAGCCCGCTCGTTTCATGAGCGTGGCGGAACCTTCCCATGGGGCCGGTGGAGGTGACGTCGGGATTCATTCCCACTCTTCCTTCGCGGCTGTTCCCTGCTTCCCCCTGCCTGACGGTGCCTTTCTCCCCTCTTTCTCTCCCCGGCCTGTAGACTCCTGCCAGGACCCCGGCCGCGGTGGAGCGCCACGGTTCACGTGAGTCGGACCCGGACGCTGTGCCTGGGCTGGCAGCGGCAGCACTCGATCACTTCCCAACGCCTCTCAGAGGCTGGGAGCAGAGGCTCTCGAAGGCCTCTGGATCCTGTGTCCCGTAGGCGAGGCTCAAGCCAGCTGTCCCCGAGGGCACGATGAAACTATTTGCCATGATGCACACTTCGGCAGGAGTGATCTTAAGCCCCGTGGGGAGTGACGTTACTCTTCTTGTCCGAGGTCTTGCTGAGCCACTGAAAAGCGACTGCCAGTTGCTGCCGAGCTCTTCCCTGGAAACACCCCCTCCTGGGCTCTCCCGGTGTGTTGGGGGCGGGCGACTCAGCTGATGGAAACCGAGCGTGAGGCTCCGACGCAGGCAGCCGGGCCCCGAGGGCTGCGGGCTGAGGGGACGAGCGAGGGGGGGCGGCGGCGTGGGTTTCTCTCGGGGTCTTAACGGACGTCTCTCTCCACCAGTGATGATCCCGGCGGTGGTGGCGGCCGTGGTCTTCCTCGTGTGCACTATCGTGATCTGCTGCCAGTGGAAGAGGTGCACAGGTGGGCCCCCCCATGTTGCCTCCCCCCCCCCCTCCCCCAGGGGCGTACACAACACCCCTCTTTCCTCAGGGGGTTCAGATTTGAGTCCCTAATACAGTTAATTTAACATTCTGTACTTCATCCTGACTGTTCTAGTCAGCGGTTACTCTGGGCTCATGAGGACAGTAACTGGCTCAGTTCAGCCCCTGAGACCCCAGTCCTTCAGGGACTCTGGGGGTCTTCAGGCAGGGGTTAAAGGTCACTGTGAATCTGGATTCATGAGGACAGTAACTGGCTCAGTTCAGTCCCCGAGACCCCAGTCCTTCAGGGACTCTGGGGGTCTTCAGGCAGGGGTTAAAGGTCACTGTGAATCTGGATTCATGAGGACAGTAACTGGCTCAGTTCAGTCCCCGAGACCCCAGTCCTTCAGGGACTCTGGGGGTCTTCAGGCAGGGGTTAAAGGTCACTGTGAATCTGGATTCATGAGGACAGTAACTGGCTCAGTTCAGTCCCCGAGACCCCAGTCCTTCAGGGACTCTGGGGGTCTTCAGGCAGGGGTTAAAGGTCACTGTGAATCTGGACTCACAGAGTCAGTAATCCACATCAGCTCTTTCTGTTCTTCTCTTCTGCATTAGGAGACAGGAATTCGATGACATTCAGCCGCTGCCCTGGTTACTGTGAGCCCGCTGACCCTGGCACGCACTACCTCACCCAATCAGTGAGCAGCAGCCCGCAGGTCTTAGCCAATGGGATCTGTGCTTCTCCAGGGAAGGTGGGCTCTAGGGGTGACCTGGAAGACTCCCTTCTTCTGCTTCCTGGAGACAAAAACCTCAGTGACATCATGCGTGAGTTGGGGTGGCATTGGGGGGGCACCTAGAGTAGGGGTGGGGGGGGGGGTGGGGTGACTCAGATCACAATTTCCTGGGGGGGGGGGGGAGTTACCGATTTAAATGCGGTGTTAATTATTCCTGCAGTGAAGAACAGAGACACTTTGAATGGCTTGGCATCAAACCAGCTTCACTCATATCAAAATGTAAAAGAAGAGATGGCTATCAGACGGAAACTGCAAAACGGAAAGTCTGAGAGCAGAGAGGAGGCGGTGTGTTGGAATGAATGTGTGACAAGGCTTGACAGCCGAGACAGAACACACACACACACAACACACACACACACAACACACACACACACACACACACACACACACACACACACATACACACACGTTGCAGCAGAGTGACAGTTCCATATTGCCATCTTGTAAAAATGAGAGTTTCAGGGGGGCAGTGAATACTTTAACAACTTCTGTATACGTGAGCAAAGCCTGTCAGTTGCTCTGGCCCAGGATCTGTCTTCGGCTCCTGACCTAGGCCCAGCCTGCCGAGGGGGAGGAGACGTGCAGGTGTCTCATTTTTGTTCCTCCAGGATCTGAACGGGCTGGCAGCTGCTGGTTCCCCCTGCTCTTCACGGGGGGGCGGCTGTGGCCAGGATTTGGGGTTCAGGGATAGTTCTGCCGCCTGAAAGCTGGGCCATGCTCTCTTCTCTCTCTGTGCCCTGCGCCCACAGCTCCCGAGCTGCAGGAGGCACCCTTGCAGGCGGTCCTGGACAACCTGGACGTGCTGGAGGAGCTGATCATGCTGCTGGACCCCGAGAGCACCGTGGCCAAGTCGACGCGCCATGTGGCAGCACGCTGCTCCTTCCCCGCCACCTGGATCACCTACACCTACTCCATGCGCGACAGCAAGAGCCCCCTGCAGGCCGTGCTGGAGGGGGTGGCCGCCAAGTGGCCTGACTGGACCGTGGGGCACCTGGCCCGGCTGCTGTCCGACATCGGGCGCAACGACGCCGTGGCCGCGCTGGCCAAGCTCCCTCTGCCCCCCTCCCACACGGCCAGCTACCATCGACCTTTGACCCCTCAGGATGAGGTTAGGTCAGGGCACAGGGAGTTGTGCTCCTTGTTCCCCTAAGACAGGGGGCTCCAGCCCTTGTCCTCGGGAACCCCATTAGTCAGTCTTACAAGTCACCCTAAACCACCTATTCAACATTCATTTAAGCAACTGATCAATTAAGCAAATTACATTGCAATGACCTGAACACTGGTCCTAGAGGACAGTAGAACTTTTTGTTTTTGTTCCAGCTGATCTCTAAGTGACTTAACTGAATGCTTTTTTAATTGATCACAGTTAAATTGGTCCAGCTCTCCAGGGACTGATAATTTAAGGGACACTTATCAAACCTGTTCTGGGGGCTCCCCAGGACCAGGGCTGGAGGTCCCAGCTGTCAAATCACTTGTTTTCAGGCAGCTGTTAATTGGAAACAGCCCGTTAACACGTAAGAATCCAACTTCTGCTGCTGCAGAAACTAACAAGCATCTGACTATAGAATTCTCACAGAATTCTGAGTAGAGACTGTCGAGAAGACCATGAAGAAAATATGTTAAGTATAAACTAGCCTCTGGGTGTCATAGTTATAGTTACAACACTTAACAAGCAAAAAAAAAAAAAACTATAATCTTTCTGATAATAGCATTACACGGGAATATTTACACTGATTTATACTACCTCAGCTCTCTCACTCTCCTTGTATATCTCGAGATATAATCAATTTCAACCTTTCAAATTTCATGTACATTTCAAGTATGTCACGTCTACACAACAGGCCAAGCTCTCCTTGAGATCCCCCTGCATTTTGAAAATTAAAACCTGCTTTCAGTTTTGTTGTTTTGGTGTGTCTCTCTCTCTTGTGATGCAGTGAAGGCCGGTCTTAATTACCTGTTAGAAGCCCATTTAAAACCAGGATGAGCTTGTGGGAAGAGACTGGCTGGTATAGTCAAGTTTAATCCCATATTTGCGCATTTGCTGTTCCAGCCGCTGGCTCTCTGGCCCTGGAGGAACGGCGCCAGCTGGGTTTCGCCCCAGGTGATCGCTAGGGCGACGACTTCACTCACCTGCCTGCTTGTTTCGACTCAACTTCTTCAGTCAGCTTCTTCAACTTCTTCCACACCTTCAGCACTCGAGCTGAACTCAGCCTCTCCTTATTAGCTGTTACTAGTAGATCACTCAATGGCGAAAACAGGAGGGGGTGACACTACCAGAAACGCCCATCAAAAGCACTCCTTCCCCAGAGGGCCAGCTGGATACACGTCATGCTGCTCCATAACCAGAAGAGCTAGGCTGCAATGAGAAGCAGGTGTGTGACTGGGGAACAGCTGCCTCAGAGCACATTTCTGAAGGCCCAGCAGTCAGAATCTGCTGTTTTGTTCTAAGTCTCTACTCTTTAATAAGAACTGGCACACTGTTTTTTTGTTCAAACATCTTAACATCTTTATTAAGCAAATAACATCATAAATAAAAAAGTGCATAGAAAAATTAAACAGGTTTAGAAATATTTATACAAATGTACAAACTTGAAGGTTTATTTATACAAGGTAACAAAGCCAGTTTACCACTTTTAATTCTTGTTTTATGACTTTTTCTTTCCTCTTGTTGAAGTATCCCCTACACACGTATGCAGCGCGTCACAGCGGGGGCAGGGTTGTGCAGGTCGTGTCAAGGTTAGGAACTTCGTCTCCTTCATTGCACAGGTGGACCAGATTCCACAGGAGATCACAGCCCAGCATATTCTTCCAGCTACTGAGGTAGAATCCCTGATCCGAGAGAACTCCGGGGAAGGAGGTGGGGGAGGAGGAGGCCGCTCGGGGGGGTGTTGGTCGCAAGGGCCTGCACTGCGCTGGCAGCTGTATGAAGAGGCGACTTCAGAAAAGACAGGCTGCCCGATTTCCCTTGCCTAGAGTGAGGGGTGAGGGGGGTAAAACCAGGCCGGGGGGGTTTGCTGTGTTTTAAAAGTGCTGGTTGTCGGACCGGGTCAGGGCTGCAGCGGGACACCGACAGCCGGGCTGTTCAGAGACCTCGGAGACGGAGAGAGCCGAGCGAAAGGAAAGGAAACCCTCAAAGCACCGAAAGGACGATCGAGGGAAACTGCTCGTCGGAGAAAGATGGGCTCTCCTGCTACAGACCCGGACTGCTCTTTCTCACCCTGCCTCTCGTGACGAAGTGGTGCCGCGAACGAGCAGACAAACTGTACTGAACGTGAAAAGAGATCCGAGACGCGACGCCTGCCAGGAACACCTACCACTACCCCAGAAAAACGAATCCCGAACGTGCCAGGGGTTCACTTTAGTCTGCTAAAACGTTAAAATCGTGGCTCAGTCATAACAGAGATCTACCACTAAAGGCTAAATCACAAGATATTGCTAATTTTAGATTTTTCAACTCTGCGCAGATCTATATCTGTTCAAGTAAAACAAAAAACGTAAAAGGAAACTTGTAAACGTAAATCTAAAAGTAAATCAAGCCTTCAAGTACAGACTTCTAAACCTCAAGAGTTAAAGTTTTAGTTTTAACAGTACATAAAAACAAGGAACATATCAACATTGTACATTATGTGCACGCAATTAAAAAAAAAGTTAGCTGCTCTAAAAAATACAACTTCTCTCCTCCCCCAAAGTCAAAGAAACCAAGAATGCAGTTCTTTCCTTTAGGTTCTCACTAACGGTGCGAGTCTTGAAATATCGCTACGCAGAGGGATGAAGCTCACTGCCCAGCTGTGGAGGAACTTAAGAGCATCAAGTCTGGTCCTTTCTGGTTTCAGATTGGGGGGAAAAATAGCACCATGCAAACACTTGGTTCCAACACTGCAAGAATTTTCCGATGTCTTATCTTCCCCAGAGCATTTAGCAGATCTCACAGGAGAGGCACCTGGGCCTGCTACACTTTTGAGTTTTTATTTTTAGGAACGGGCACGGTGGTGGTGGTGGCGGGGGGGGGGGGTTGGGTCTGGCCGGCTGTTGTATCTGCCTGGCGTTCCCAAGGTTACGCCAGGGTGAGCGGCCAGGTTCAGTGCAGAGGAAATGGCCTGCGCCTCCCCTGGGGTTATAAATAGACCACCTCCGAGAACATCTGCGCGGTGTGGTTTCACAAACCAGGCCCGCGATCGTGCGCGGAGCGAGCCAGGCGCAGGGACGAACTCGTCCGCGCAAGGACACGAGGGAACGGGCTTGCTCCTGCGCACAGACGGATCCGAGTCTCGGGTCGCAAAGCAAACGAACACAGGGAAGGGTTCAAGGGTCGCGAGTACCCCAAGGAGAGGGCGGACTGTGAGAACAGGTTGAAGAAAACCAGCCAGCCTGTCCCCCCTCCGACAGGAAAGGGTCTGCGGTCAAATTCCAGCAGCTGGAAACGGATCTAAAGGAAACAATCCCGGCGCTCCGGGCAGGAGGCTACTGTACTTCGATCCCAGAACTGAACACGGGCTCCCCTGAAGTTCCCCAGCCACAACTGGCGCAAGACTCACAACTGTAACGCAGCCTTCTGTCCGGCAGAAGGATGAGACGAACTGAGATGTCTGCGATTCTGCACCTGAACTGGATCGCTGAACTACAGCAGGCGATAAAGACAGCCTGAGCTTAACGGCTGTACAGCAGGTTTAAGACTCGGGACAGGAGAGGGAGCTGTCGTTTTCCTGTCCTGAATCATCGGAGGTGTGCCGAGTGCACGTTTTAGAATAAAACTACATCAAAGCTTCCCGAGATCGACTGCCAGACCCTGCTCACAGCACACTGACAGGTTACCCATCTCCGCCCCACTGAGAGCGAAACGGAAACCAACTTGAAAATACAATCCTGACCATTGTGTGAGAACCAGACGGACTGACTGATGGTTTAAATGAGAAAAGTGCTCGTTTGCCCAGCCAGTAAAACCACGGTACTTAGTGTTGGCTCCAAGAAAGACTAGCGTAGGAGTCAGACTCCATTTCCAGCCCTGGTGTACAGTGTACAGGGGCCCCCGAGGACTCGCTCGGTACTCTAGAGGAAACCTGTGCGAACGGTGGCGGCCAGCAGCAGCTGTCACCTCCCTCCCTCTGTCCATCGCACTCATCTTCCCCTCCTGCCCCCCGTCCAGAACTGCCCCCCCCGCTACGAGCCAGGTCGGACTGAACTGCTGCAGCCACACCGACCGGGCCCCTCTCGGATCGGGACGGAACACCTCCGTCCTTCTCCGGCCTTGGCCCGGTCCAGAGAACAGGGGTGGCGCTGTTCGGGCCTCTGCCTGGCTCCTTCAATCTGCGCGACATAATCCGAGTTAAAAAAAAAAGTCATTAAAAAAAATCACAGTGTTTGACTCCTGGTTTCTAGCAGGGGGTCTGGGGAAAGTCTGCTCAGGGCCGTCTTCTTCCGGGTGGGGAATTGGAGGCGCCACGTTCCTCTCTGACCTGCTCTGCCGGAGCGAGATCCGGGGTGACCCAGGCCTCTCTCTTCTCCGATTCCGGGGAAGCTTCCCTCTCGCGCCCTCGTCCTCACTCCCTACATTCCACCTCCTTCTGTACAGAGAGCCGCCCCCCCCCCCCGCTGTCCCCCCACTCTGGCTGTCCCAGGGGACCCCTCTAGTTGAGGAAGCGGCGGCAGCGCCGGGCCCCGCAGTTGCAGTGCAGCTTGTTGCTGGCGTCCTCGATGGGGAACTTGTAGTCGTAGGTGAGCTCCTCGCCGCGGTAGATCTTGCGCAGGGCGAAGATGACGATGTGCTTCTGGCCCTCCACGTTGATGACGCGCGAGTAGCAGTTGGGCTCGCAGGAGTGGTTGATGAAGCGCGCCGCGTTGCCGTGCATGGTGGCGTCCACCACGTCGAAGTCGTCGATGCGGAACATGTAGCAGCCGATGCCCTGAGGGAGAGAGATGCGGGCCGGTCAGCAGGACAGAGTGACCCCCTCCATTGCTCCCTCCACGCCAGGGAGCCAGGCTGGTCAGTGAATCTCCCCCAGGGTCACCCCACCCTCTGTCAGAACCCCCTGACCTCTGACCCCTCACCTTGCTGTCGTAGCACTTCTCCCTCTTGTCCGTCAGCACAGAGCGCACGACGATCCCCGAGTACTCGATCACCATCTCCCCGGCGTCGATGTTCCTCTTGCAGAACAGCCCTCGCCCATGGATGGCCGACCTGCGGAGCGCACGGGACAGGGGTCACCGCCTCGCCGGACTCCCCCAGTCGCTGAGCAGCCCAGGACTTCATGAACCTCATCCCGCCGCCTGGCTATCCTGCTCTTAACTCAGCTCACTGTCAAATCAGCGGTCAGCGCAGGACTCTTATCTAGATCGATTTCAGTGTGGAAACGGGCATCGTGCTGTGTGTGGAAGTCAAGGGTCACTCCTGAACCCCCATTCATGGGGACGGCAGAGGGTGGCCAGAGCTGGACTCAGGGTATGAAGCTCCCTGCAGAACTGCTTGGCTTCAGAGTGCAGGGGAGACACTTTGTCTCCTCTTGGGCGCTTTCTTGCATCACAAACTCAAACTCACTTCGAAGCCTCGCTGACTTCATGCATCTCGACATCATCTTTTCAGGATATACTCTCTTCCTTTACAGCTTCAGGCTGCAACAATTCAAACGTTACATAACGAAACACTGTCTGCAGGTAGGGACCTTAGTTATTGTAATTATAAATAAGACTTATAGTGAATCGTTCTTTATCCTTAGGGAACTGGAAGAGCTCTGGTTGAGTGATGTTGTCGAATGCTGTTTTGTGTCTTGGTGTTGTATTATTGTCGTACATTTATGAGCTTCTGATGTGGAAGAAATTGCCTGAGGAACAGTAAAGGTTAATTCAGTCAGCGCAGCCTCATCCTTGTCTTCTCAACAGCGAAAACGCTCCGTTTTCTTAACAGGGCCTTAAACACAATAACCCGTTTCAGTTTTTCCACACCTGCCCAGTAACAGCTGGCCCTTCCTGTGCCCAAAACACACCTCCCCAGCCGGAAGGCTTACCTGTACACCCCCACTGCTTCCTTGGAGGTCTTCTCCAGGTGCCTGAACCTCATGGCCATGGGCAGCTCCAGGCTGGTGGCCCGCCTGGGGGGAGACAGAGCAGGAAGAGGAGGCCTGAGTGCACAGGAACGACCCTCGCGCTTGCCTGCGGCTCCCCTGGTGGGAAAGGGGTGCTGATGCCGGGGGCCCCGATCTCTCTGATCAGACCCCAGGACGGCGTGGGCCGGCAGGCAGCTCAATTAAAGCTGCGGCTAAAACTGCTGTTCCTGACCTGGTGGACTTGAGCGGCACCTCGTCCTCCTCCTCGTCGTAGGGCCCGTAGTCGGGCAGCTGCCGGTGCTGGGAGGCCAGGAAGTTGAACATGTCGAAGGTGGATTTCCTGAAAGGGGGAGGGACAGAGTCAGGGGAGTCCGGTACCGCTGCCTGAGCTGGGACACGCTCAGGGTGGCCTGTCTCTGCTGGAAGCACGTGGGAGGGAACTCAGCCACAGGAAGACCTCCCTTGATTTCCCCAGGCGAGTGGCGTGGTCCTGACTGCCTTTACTTTGTGACTCTTCTATAAAACATTAGTTCACAAACTGAGTACCATCCTTGAAAGAGATGGTGGCACACTGGCGCAGTGGTTAGCATTAACTGCCTCTCAGTTCCTGGGGTGCTGTCTGTGTGGAGTTTGCTCTGGTTTTCTCCCACAGTCCAGAGACGTGCTGGTGGGTTAACTGGCTTCTGGGATTATCGGCCCTGGTGTGTGTGTCTGTGTGTGACCTGTGATGGACTGTGTGTCCTGTCCAGGGTGTGCGAGTGTGTGTGTCTGTGTGTGACCTGTGATGGACTGTGTGTGAGTGTGTGTGTGTCTGTGTGTGACCTGTGATGGACTGTGTGTCCTGTCCAGGGTGTGCGAGTGTGTGTGTGTCTGTGTGTGACCTGTGATGGACTGTGTGTCCTGTCCAGGGTGTGCGAGTGTGTGTGTGTCTGTGTGTGACCTGTGATGGACTGTGTGTCCTGTCCAGGGTGTGCGAGTGTGTGTGTGTCTGTGTGTGACCTGTGATGGACTGTGTATCCTGTCCAGGGTGTGTGAGTGTGTGTGTCTGTGTGTGACCTGTGATGGACTGTGTCCTGTCCAGGGTGTGCGAGTGTGTGTGTCTGTGTGTGACCTGCGATGGACTGTGTGTCCTGTCCAGGGTGTGTGAGTGTGTGTGTCTGTGTGTGACCTGTGATGGACTGTGTGTCCTGTCCAGGGTGTGCGAGTGTGTGTGTCTGTGTGTGACCTGCGATGGACTGTGTGTCCTGTCCAGGGTGAACCCTGCCTTGTTCCCATTGCTCCAGCTCCCCCACGACCTTGAACTGGACTCGGCGATTAGAATAGGATGGATGCCCTTAAAATCTGTGGGATAAAAGGGGTTGCTACAGTAGCGACAGAAGCCGCCCCGGTGCTCACCGCAGGTAGACCTCGGCGCGGGCGCAGCCGCTGGGGTTGACAGGCAGCTCCTCCTCCTGGTCCTCCTGCTTGTGGAAGCGGAACTTGTGCCGGGAGCAGAGGTGGGCGCCCAGGAGCTGCTCCACCAGGAACACCACGGCGTCGTGGAGCATGCCCATCACGCGCGCGCCGCTCATCCCTGCGGGAGAGGGGCAGAGCGAGGGGGTGAGCCGGCGGCCGGGTTCGAGACCCTGGCGCCGGACGACACCGGAGGCTCTCCAGACCACCATGCGCGTGGGGTCCCCTGTGGCTGACCGGCAATCTCAATGCTGAGGGGCCGCAAGTCCCAGCTCTGAATGATCTACACTGTCCCCTGCTGCTGGAAAGACCTGCCTGCCACAGAACCGCAGACTCGCCCGCCAGCTTCCAGGAGATGCTGAAAACCCACCTCTTCAGAGCACACCTGACTGCAGAGGCCCATGACTGCGCCCGAGTAGGCTCTTATATTGCTGCTTCTGTCAAGCAGCACTGATACTCAGCTCCTCAGCACTGTCCTGCTGCTCTCTGGACTTTTACTGTTGTTTTGTTACTATTATCTAGAGAGAGGGGTTAATACAGACACACTGACTGGACACTCCAGTACATTAACACTGCACTGAGAGAGAGGGGTTAATACAGACACACTGACTGGACACTCCAGTACATTAAGACTGCACTGAGAGAGAGAGGGGTTAATACAGACACACTGACTGGACACTGCAGTACATTAACACTGCACTGAGAGAGAGAGGGGTTAATACAGACACACTGACTGGACACTCCAGTACATTAACACTGCACTGAGAGAGAGAGAGGGGTTAATACAGACACACTGACTGGACACTCCAGTACATTAAGACTGCACTGAGAGAGAGAGGAGTTAATACAGACACACTGACTGGACTCTACTCCTGTGGTAGGAGCAGGGTGGGAGCAGAGAGTTCAAATGCTCTTGCCAAGTGCCAAGTGCTCTGAAAAGCATTAAAAAAGGAAAACTGACAGATCTAGGATTTTACATGCTTAACAACCTTGTGCACATCTCCCAGACCAGAACAACCTTTCACCCTCCAAGCACAAAATAAACCACAAAAACCAGGCGTCTAGTTAATGACTGAGGGGGTTGCTTACAAAGCTTGTAGCAGATTGCAAGAAAGGCCAATTCCGACCATAAACTGTATTAGTAAAGGAGAGGGGACTTGCCCCTTGATCCAAAAAACACATCAAAGTCACCTGACATTGACATGGTAAGCCCCACTGTGAGGAGAGACACACAGTCTGTGTCAACTGTCTCTCCTACTGGAGGAGAGACGCAGCTCTCACTGACAGCACTGCAGGACCACAGCAGAGTCTCCATCCACTGGAGGAGAGACGCAGCTCTCACTGACAGCACTGCAGGACCACAGCAGAGTCTCCATCCACTGGAGGAGAGATGAAGCTCTCACTGACAGCACTGCAGGACCACAGCAGAGTCTCCGTCCACTGGAGGAGAGACACAGCTCTCACTGACAGCACTGCAGGACCACAGCAGAGTCTCCGTCCACTGGAGGAGAGACACAGCTCTCACTGACAGCACTGCAGGACCAATTCCCTGCATCTCACACACTGACAGATGGAATAGAGACAAGGAGAAGGACCACAAATTAACGATCTCATTAACTTTTATTATAAGCTTTAAAAGGCATGAGTCCGCACCTGCAAAGGACAGCTGCTTCAGGCGGGCACTGGCTCGGGCTTCCTGGACTCCATCAATCACTGCCTTCCAGGCCACTGCGGAGAGCAGGGGGAGAGGTCACAACCCACCACAGTACCCAGCGAGGAGCAGCCTCACACCAGAGCACAGAGCACACAGCAGGGAGCCTGCGCCTTACCCTCGATGCTGTCGGCCTCGATGTGGAAGCCGTCCTCGCTGCGGATCTCAAAGAGCAGGTGGGGCTGGTCTCTGCTCACGGGCGTCTCCTCGTCTGGCTCGGGCAGCGGGGGCTCGTCCTCCGAGCTGGACGCCACGCCTGGGCGAGACAACAGGAAGGAAGGGGGAGGGGAGAGACAGCAGCAGAGGAGGACAGAGGGAGGGAGCAGTGAAAACCATGAAGGAGGAAGAAAGGAGAGGGACGTAAAGAATAAGGAATAAGGGAGAGAGGGATTATAATCTTTAACAACACCCTGGACAGAACTGACTATGACGCACAGCCCTGACAAGCTGAAATAAGGTCATCTGCTTGCTTGACTAAGAAGTCTACTCCTATGCCCACTCACAACACAGCCAGCGGGGTACCTGAGTATCTGTTCCAGTCCGTCAGCGCACTGCGCCCCACGCTGCTGCAGGCCAGGGACCTATCGGGGCGCGGATCGGCGCCCACCCGCCCGGCCGCGGACGTCAGCTGATCCCAGGAGGCCAGCCTGGAACATGAGAAAGCGGGGGGGGGGGTTGTTGGAGCTGGGTGGCGACTGTAGTAACACCCAGTGGTTACAGTTGCAACGCTGACTAGCTAATAAGGGAGGAATCCTCTATCCAGCTGGGTGTGCAGTAAAAAAACAGGCTGGATTTCTCTTGTAGAACATCCCACCCAGCCCTGAGACATGACTGCTGTGTTCCAGGAACAAGAAGAGGTCGATTCTTCTCGACATCCCAAGACATTGTGTGCCTGAGCTCTCGTCACGGAGGGGCTCCGAGTTCTCCTGCTCCAGGAGGAGAGCCTGGGCTTGTGTCCTGCGAGGCCTTGTGGGATGCGCAGAGTCACCATGCCCGGTGAGCGGCACTCAAGAAGGCCCTCCCGGGAAAGTCCCGTCTTTATTGAACTCGCCAGCAGCCAAACCAAGCATGCGGAGGCTCCTTCAGACCTCACCTGTTGTTCTCCAAGTCGCTGTACGGGTCTTCCTTGGGCTTGTCCAGATCCAGAACCCCCTTCACGGTCGGAGTTTTCATACGGACTCCCCCAGACCTGCTGGAGATAAAGATGGCGATGCGCTGCTCTGAGTTCCAGGGATTCAAACTCTAGCGCCTACCGGAGCGATCCCCATCCTCCCCCCAGACCCTGGTACTGTAACTACGAGCCTATGAGCATGCTGGGCCTCTGCCACTGGCCCACTGTGCCACCAGTCCCCTGGAAATCTGATTACCATGTGGGGCTGCACATCGGTGGTGGTGGAGGGGATCCCCATTACTTGTAAAGCACTTTGAGTGGAGAGTCCAGAAAAGCGCTATATAAGTGGAAGCAATTATTATTATTATAACGGCTGGGTGACAGGAATGCAGGAACCAGCTTCTGCCCACAGCAAGACGCTGGGCGGTTCAAACCACAGACCCGAACCTGGGGAGAAGCCTGGAAAGGAACCCAGGCCTGCTTGCATCACTATTTGGCCGGACGACAACCCTTGACCTATTCACTGCCCTGTACATCATCTTCCGGCCTGCTTAAAGCCTGCTGCCCTTCACCCCAGACACGCTACTGCCTGCTTACAGCGCGGCGGAGGATGACAACGAGGTCATCAGGAGTCATCCGAGCAGCCGGCGGCAGCTGGGGTTGATCTCGGCCAGGGAGCGCAGAACGCGCCCTCAAGCAATCCGAGAAACAGGATCGCTACTATGAACTAACTCCGGCTAGCTAACTCAGCAATAAAACCCCTCGGGAATGTGGCAAATAACTACTTCCCCCAAGTCCTCACCAGGACTCGCGTTACAAGCCAGCCCTTTGCCAGAGATAATAAATAAGAACAGAAAACTGAAATTGCAAAACACGAGGTGCCAGAAAAACTGACTTGACAAAAAAATCATGAGGTCCAGATCAAAGGCCAACCATTAGGGACTTTTCTAGGCCGAGAACGATGCAATAATTTTAAAACTAGGAAGCCCTTATCACGCAAAGTTACATACTTTTAATATTGTTAAAATATCCATGCTCTGAGAACACGAACAGCACAGTTAAAACTGGACAGGAAGAGGAAGTGCAGAGATCACTCGTCTTGTATCTGCCAGGAAAGAGGATGTGAACAGCAGCAGGTCCCCCCTCACCTGGCTGCCGAGCTCTGTGCTCGGCGCAGCTCCTCCTGGGAGCAGGGCGGCTCCAGCGCCACGAAGTCCACCTTGGATTTCTTGACGGCAATCCGGTCGGAGAGGGAGGACACCCGCTTGACGCGGACCTGGGAGCGGGGCGAGGGGGCCGCGGGCCCCGGCTGGGCCTGGGGCTCGATCAGCAGGCCGGGGGGCATCACCACAGAGCTCAGGACGCGGTTGCGGCCCAGGGCTGGGGGGCCCCTGGGGTGCGCGGCCCGGACGAGGACGCGGGGGCCCGACCTGGAGGGGCCGAAGATGGCTTTGGGGTGGGCCGGCAGCGCCGCCCCGCTCCGGGCGCCGAGCTGCGGGGTGCGGATCACCACGGTGGGCACACCCGCCGCGTGCGGATCGAGGGGGTTGGCCGCAGAGGGCGAGGAGGAGGAGGAGGAGGAAGAGGTGGGAAGCGGCTTCGGCCTCCTGGCGGCTGGCGGCGCCCTCCTCTTCTTGGGCTTCTTCTCCTCCAGCGCCCTCGCGGCGGGCAGCGCCAGGCCCCGGGCCACCAGCAGGTCGGCGGCGCTCACGCCGCCGTTGCTGGTGTAAGCCACGACCCGGGCCGCGGCGCTCGGCGGGTACGGGGAGGGCGCGGCGTGAGAGGCGGCGGGCACCGGCGTCACCATGCGGGGGGCGTGCGTCTGGAAGGTGGCGTGGGTGACCCCGGCGGGGGCCCCGCCCAGGGTGGAGGACAGCGCGCTGCTCTGCAGGATGCTGGCGATCTGCCCGATGCAGCTGAGCGGGGAGCTGGACGTGGGCAGCTGGAAGGTGTTGTTCTCCGGGTTCTTGACGAAGATCTGCCCGTACCGGTTCACCAGCAGCACCTGGGGGGTGGGGTCCACGTTCGGGCCGCCCACCTCGCGCACGGTCAGCACCGTGTGGCCCGGCAGGCCCTGGCTGACCAGGTGCTGCTGGGGCTGCTCCAGCGCCGGCCGGGGGGCCGAGAAGTTGATGGAGATGGTGCGCCCCCGGGGGGCGGCGGGGTCCTTCTGCAGGGCGGCAGAGCTGTACCCGTTGATCAGGATGGGGGCGGGGGCGGGGGGGGCGAGGGGAGGCCCGGCGGCAGCAGGGGGGTGGGGGCGGATGGGCTGGCACAGGGCCGCCTCCCTTCTTTGGAAACACAGGCCTTCCCTGAGCTCGGGGCTGGGACTCAGCAGGGACGGGGAGGAGGAGGAGGAAGATGGAGGCATGACGGAGACCGCAGAGGAGCCAGGTGGAAGCGAGTGGGAAAAGACCGGGAGGGACACGGGCCCGTAGGACCCCAGAGACACACCCGCGGCCTGGCTCAGGGCAACTCCAGGGCCCTCAGGCTGAGGAGCGTAGCTGGAAGGGGACACGTAGGTCACCCCCGTCTGGAGAGTCGGGGTGCTCGCCGGGGCCACAGTTATGTGCGTGATGGAGGCCGGGCCTGGGCTGGACAAGGACCGACTCTGCTCCCCGGCCGCGAGCAGCGGGGTGCGGAAGCTCTCCATCGGGGGCAGCACGGGCGCGACCCGGGCGGCGAGGGCCGGGTCCAGGGGGGCACGGATGTAGGGGACCGGCAGGGGCTTGAATGGGGGCGTGGTGATCTGGACCGGGGGGCTCAGCTTCAGGGGGTCCGCCGCCGCCGCCGGCGGGACGGGAAGGGGAGTGGATTTCAGGAGCTGGGCAAAGGGGGGGGAGCCCTCCTTGAACGGGTCGGCCCCGGCCTCGCGGCTGCCGTTCAGGGACGGGGTGGAGGGGAGCAGCGGCTGTCCCGCCGGGAGCTGCTCGGAGACGCCCTCCGCCGCGCCGCCACCGCCGAAGTACACCAGGGTGCCGTCCTTCGCCGAGACGAAGTGACCGCTGCTGGGGTCCAGGAAAACCTCCTTGGGGGCCTCCGCCGGGACGGGCTCGCCGCCCGCCCCCGATCCGTAGCTCTCCGCCAAGGACTTCGCTTCTCCCGAAGCCCCGACAGGCGGCCAGAGGGATTCGGCGAGAGCCTGGGCGCCTGGCGGCAACGCGGCCGCCACTCCGCCTACAAATGGCAGGGTGCTGACCAGTGGGGGGCACAGCTCTGGGGGCGCAGGCTCCTCCAGGGAGAGTCCCGGCTCCGCCGTCAGGTCCCCCAGAGCCAGGGACTGGCATCCGGAAGACGAGACGTTCCCTGCCAGCGGCGCGCGACTCTCCAGGGGGGTTGCCGCAACCCCGCAGGCGAAAGGTCTCAAAGCACCAGGGTCAGTCGCCACGGCTTCCTCTGGGGGTGCCGAGCTCCCCTGCTCGGGCGCCGCAGGCTGGGGGCACAACAGGCTGGCCTTCCTGTCCAGGAGCAGGGGCGCCGCGCTGGGATCCGAGAGGCCGTTGCTGCGAGCCCCCGCCTCCTCCTCCTCCGCCGCCGGCACCTGGCCCTGGTTCTGGTTCTGGCCGGCGTTCTTCAAGTTCTGCGGCCCGTCGCTGGTCGTCACGCTGGCGTCGCTCTCGGTGCCGTCGTCCACCCCGTCCAGCTGCGGGACGGAGCCCGAGGAGGGAGCCGGGGCGTCTGGCGGGTCGCGGGCGGCCACGACGGTGCGGGAGAAGTCGAAGTAGTTGTCCATGTCCTCGTCGGAGGAGGTGTTGGCCCAGTCCTCCACGGCGGGGCGGCACAGGGGCTTCGCCGCGGGCCGGCCCGTCTCCTCGGCCGCCTCCCTGAACTCGTCGGCGGGCTCCTCCTCGCCCACCACGATCTGGGCGCCGCAGTGGAGCGCCATGTCCTCGTTCAGCAGGCTCTCGTCGAACTCCAGCTCGGCGTTCAGCACCGACGCCATGGCCACGTCCGAGTCCACGTCGAAGGGGGCGTAGGGGAACTCCGGCTCCGACGCCACGTGGGCGCCCTTCCCCGGGCTGGAGTCCAGCGACGGGGAGGCCGTGCCGTTGGCGGCCGCCGCCCCCGCCTGGTCCGGGCCCGGGCCCGGGGTGGCCAGGAAGTCGTGGGGCACCTCTGCGGAGTCCGGCTGGCGGAGGAACTGCCCGTCGAAGGCGAGTTTGGGCCGGGGGAGCGGCTGGGAAGCCGGGGCGGGAGGGGGAAAGGACAACGGATCGCCCGGGGAGACGGGGGGCCCCGACCCAGACGCCGGGCTGCCGGCGCCGCCGCCGCCGCCGCCGCCTTGCCAGGGCGGAAAGAGTCCTGAGGTAGAAGTGGGGGCCCCCGCCGCCAAGGGAGCCCCCCTGGCCGAGGTAGTGCGGCTGCCAGGGCGGGGCGGGGCAGAGGTCAGCAGGTTTTCAGTAGCACCAAGTGGGAAGAGCGGCAGGGCCCCCGCTGGGGGCTTGGGGTGCAGGGACCCCCCGGCTCTGAGCGTTATTGGTCCTGAGGGGACCCCCAGCGGAGGGGAGGCGATGCGGCCGCGGGGGCCGGGGCCGTGGGACAGCGGGCTGTGCCGGCGCGGGCGTCGGGTCTCCTCCAGGTCGCTGATTGTCAGGATGTGGTGAGATTTGGACAGGGCGCTCCCTGGACAAGAGAGAGCAACCAAGAGCCGTCAGGAGGGGAAGAAACCGGCAGCGAACTGCGGCACCGCCACCGAGAAACACTTCATAATCCAGCCCTCTTCTAGCTGCTCCTTCCAGCTCAGGGTCACGGGACAGCCGGAGCCTATCCCAGCATGCCACAGGCACAAGGCAGGGTGCACCCTGGATGGCACCGTGCACACACACACACACACACACACACACACACACACACACACACACACACACACACACACACACCAGGGCCAGTTTTCCCTGGAGCCCATTACCCTCCCAGCATGTCTTGGGACTGTGGGAGGAATACTTTCCAGAGGAGTATAACAGGATTTGCCCGTTTCCATATTCTCCGCTTACAGTACAGCTACCCGACCGCAACCTTTGCCACATGCGTGTGCCGGGGTACTCTGCGGCCAACACAATAACAGCCCCCCACGCACAGCTCGCCGCACCCTCACGAAGAGCCCCACAGCTTGCCATGCACCTGGGGTGGCAGGGGGACCCCGACTCTCGGCGGCCAGGCGCACGGCGCTCACCTGGGGAGGGCAGCGGCCTGGAGAGCCCCCCCGCTGGTCTCCGGGTCTGGGGGTAGCTCGGGGCCTTTGGCCGGGCCCCGGGCTCCGGCTTGGACAGCGGGGTGGGGGCGCTGGCAGGGGCCTCAGCGGGAGGGGGGCAGGCGCCGGCTTCCGTCTCGGGGGGCTCCTCCTCTGCCGAAGGAGAGACAGAATGAAAAAACAGCTCCGACTCCAGTCAGGCCCCTCTCCCGGGCACCGGCTCCCCGTTCCCAAGGCGCGAGCAGGCAGGCGAGAGTGGGGCGCCATCAGGGCTGGGGGGTGGTCTGAGGGCCCCCCAGCTCTGCCACAATGGGAATCTGGGGTACTTTTTTTCTGGGTGGGGGGTGGGGTGAAATAAAGCTGTGTAAGAAAGAATGTGGGTGTACTTACTGGATAAGAACACCAAATTTGCTCAAGGTGGGGCAGGGGCCCTGCATGAGGACAAGGAAACGGGGGGACCTGCTGGGGCACACAGGGGTTGCATGAGGACAAGGAAACTGGGGTACCTGATGGGGGACAGGGGCTGTGCGCGATGGTGCGGTTATCCCCCTGGTCTGGCGTTTCCTCCACCGGCTTCTCCACCACCGGGGGGCGCACCTCCCTCACCCGGCAGGTGTACCTGCAGCGCCTCCTGGGGTTCACCGTGCTCCAGTACCACCGAGTGCACCTGGGAGGCAGAGGAGGAGGGGGAGGAAGGTGAGGGGGGAGAGAGAGAGAGAGAGAGAGCGCAGACCTGACGACGAGAAGGGGGCGCGAGAGAGAGGCGGGACCCACGGACACTCACTGAAATCCCACCGGGAAGAGCTTGCCCTGGAGAGCGGACAGCTCCGTCAGCATGCCGAGCTTGTCGATCTGCAGGGCGCCTGCAGCGAGGGAGGAAAGGGGAAAGGAGAGGAAGATGAGAGGCGGGAGCCAGGGGGAACACGGCTCATTCCAGACGGAGGCGACGCGGACGAAGGTCAGACGAAGAGCTGCTTACCGATCATCATGTGGATGGACTCCGGCTCCAGACCGGTCAGGAACTTCCGACGAAGGCTGATCCCCTCGAAATCCACGTAGACCCTCCGCAGGACCTCGAACCCGTCCCCCGACACCGTCTGGAGGGGACGAGGAAAACCCGTTTGGCTCAGGACAGCTTACTCAAGCCAACTCAAGATTATTCTAATTGCCCCTGCAGCCCTCTGAGGGCATCTCGAACCACCCCATAGAGCGGGGTCACATTTCTGAAAACCAATCTCATCTGAACTAGACGCAATGCTTAAAAGTCCAATTTTAATACGGCAAGAATTTGCAGTGCAGTCGGATTTTTAAATCAAGGAAGGTTTAAAATGAAGACCCTCATTCAGAAGAGCGTTTGGCTTTAGGCGGTAAAACAGATATTCCAGCCACTGACAGAACTGACAGAAGAGCACAAGGCACTATCACGTCACAAAGAGGTTAAAGGGACTGAATCAGTCTCCTGTGTTCCACAACAAACAGAGAAGAGATCGGATCCAGGTACGGACGATCCTGATGGGAGCGGGTGTCCAAACAAGGACATGGCGCCACAGAGGGAAAATTAAAAGGGAATCCGAGGTGGGATGGAGACGAGGGAACAGCCCCCCGAGCCTAAACAACCAGGCAGGTGAAGTTTCAAGACTCGCTTAGCTCCGGGACTACCGAGTGATCCCCCCTCGTCGTCCGCCGCGGTTCTGGGGAGCAGGAGCCCCTTCGAGAAGCAGGCGCGGACAAACAGGACCGGTAACTCCCCCCGCTCCCGCCCTACCTTGCCGCTGACCAGGTCCCGGTGCTTGTGGCAGTAGACCTTCTTGTCCTCCTGGAAGACGCAGTTGTTGGAGCGAGCGCACATGAAGTGGTAGTTACTCTGGCAGGACGGCAGGCAGCAGCCCACCGTCGCCCCCGGCTGGTTGCATCTCTCGCAGCGCTGGCAGAGTGGGGGGTGGGCCCAAGAGAGAGGAGGTGGTCAAGTAAAGAGGGGGCGGGGCCAGATGGGGTGTGGCATGGAGGGGGCGGGGCCGGAAGAGAGGCAATGGTCAGGGTAAAGGGGCGGTGTCAGGTGGGGGTGTGGCATGGAGGGGTGGGGTTCGAGGGGCGGGGTCAGAAGAGAGGAGGCGGTCAGGTAAAGAGGGGGAGGAGCACAGAGGCCAGAGGGGTGGGGTGGGGGAACAAAAGATGAGCAGAATAAAAGCAGGAAGAGGAAAACGAGGGCGAAAAGGAAAGAGGACGTTATTTTTCAACACCAAGAGCAATTTGGTATTTGTACTATATAAGAGTAAAACAATCCAGCAGCAGGCGGCGGACTCCTTCTCTCTCACCATGAGCCTCCCTCGGGTCACGGCGCTGTGGACGTGCATCAGAGAGCCGTTCTCTTCCTCGAAGACCTCGGCCGACCACAGAGAGCAGTTGACGTGGGCCCACTCGTTCTGACCCAGGTACAGCAGCCTGCCCGCATCCTGAGGAGGACACGACGAGTGGATGGAGAGCGAGAGAGAAGGGCGTCAGCGAAGAGCAGGGTCAGGGAGCAAAGACTCTGCACCGACGGCAACCGGCGCCTGATCAAGCCACAAGCTCCCTCCACGGTCCAAAGACGCAGCGGAACAGGGATCTGAAACCCAACCTGTTCGGGTCTGTATCAGACTTTTCCGTCCCTCAGAATTGGTCTCCTTCAGAAACAGCCATCAGATGGAACGAGAGCCTCAGTGTGAGCTCGCTAACGAGCTTCCCAGCGAGCCCTGTGGACTGAGCTGGGAGATTTCCTCTCATCTCCAGCCCCGTGCATTCATATGCGTTTAACGCCAGTTCAAGACGGGCACCCAGTCACTGGTTATGTGTACAGTGCTTTAAGGCCTGGTCTCCGGTGAGCAGTTTTTAGTTTGAGTGTTAAACAGAGTTAAACAGCTGGTCCAGATCTGGTCAGTCAGGGGCTGGGGAACATCAGGCCACCCATCGGGAACAGAGAGCTCCAGATGTTTCAAGATGCCCCGCCAGTGCGGTTCTAACTCAGACATGACGAATGCAATACTGCACTCATCCAAGCCAGGAGCACAGGGACTCCTCATGCGCGCTATTCGGTTTTACTTCTGTTTAATAAAGTTAAACGTATGCCTGTGAAACCTTAATGAATGCTACATTCTCACACAAACATCCAATCACAAAAAAAAACTTTTGTTCACGACAGCACTGTAAATCATGTTACTTTAACTTAATCTTTCGAAATAACATCTTTAAAAGCTGTGGTCTCAAACAATACTTTCTTCTGGGAAAGGCCAAAACTTCAGTCTGCCTAGGGCACAAAACCTGTATTACTTCATGCCCAGAGGGATGTCTTACGTGCCCTGGGGCATGATGGGCAATATAAGCTCCATGTTTCGCACATGTAGGCAATAAAGAGAGAACATGCTGCAGGCAGTGGGTGTGAGAAATATACCACTGTTTGGATTAGGTGGTCTTTATGAAAACCAGTGCTTTTCAGAGCGTCTCACAAGCTGGATCAGGTTCTGTTCAATCTCGGATGACCTCAGCCCTCAAGCGAGGGGCGTCGATGACCACAACGGGCCAAAATACCAGAATGACGCCACCCTGCCTCACTTGGCTTGAGATGGAGACTGACTTCCACCGGCCCACCCAACAAGGCGAAGTCCACGCGGAGGACGGCTCGGCCCGGCCTGTCCGAGCAGCTTGTGCCTCTCCGTACAGCACAGGGAAAGGGGGCCAATGGATATTTGGGCGACTATTTCAGCCCGGCGAGCGCAGGCAGACAGAGACCCGCTTGAAGCACTTGATTTTTTCAGGAAAATCAGATGAGGGGAGACCGGATCGCAATCCCCGTTAGCAGGCAGAGGAGGAAATGTCCTCAGTCTTCAGGACACAGCCCTGCTTTTTTCCCAGTGAACCGGCAACAACGTCACCTATACGCAGGCGTAAATACGATGACGCAGTACGCAAGACGGCCTCGGCCCGGGGCGGGACTCACGTTGGACTTGGTGTCTCCGTATTTCTGGCACAAGGCGCACTGCCTCTCGTCCTCCTTGGACCAGCCGGTGTCCACGTCGGCCCCGGACGGGCGGCTCCGCTTCCCTGCAACAGCAGCACATGGGTCCTGAGCCCCCAGAACCAGCCCCTTACAGAGCTCAACCCTCGCCACTGCACATCTTCCCACCAGGCGAGAGGCGGGATCTCTTATCACAGCGGCCTGTGAATCACCCCCCCCTCCCCCCAGATAGACGTTATCTGTTTCTCGGTTCGCTTTATCAAACCTCAACTCCTACTTCTGGGAAACCGATAAATAGAGACGGCGCACTGCCCTCTGACATCCTCTTATTTAAAACAACAGGAAGCGAGCTGCAAAAATAATGCTGGTATTTCGACAGCAGTGACAGTGACCCCACCGTGACAGTCACGCTAATAACTGTTAAAATATCGACTTAAAGATGCAGATTCATCGGCAGAGCCACCACGTTTTACTCCCTCTGCTTCTCTCTTCCCTGCGCTTTGCTGCACCTTTGGCCTTGAGGCGGTGGGTTCTGGTGTTGGTCCGGGGATGGGGCCTCCTGCTGGTCGGGGTGGGGATCTGCATCCCTTCCTCCTCGGGCTTGATCTCTAACTGGGCTTCGCTCCGCCGCAGGCCGGCGGCGCCGCACCAGTCCTCGCGCTCGCGCCACTGGGCGTAGACGTGCTCGGTGGAGGGGGGCAGGACTGCGTTCGGGAGCATCCCGCTGAGGGTCCGGAGAGCGTGAGGACAGGACCGGGGAGAGAGAGAGAGAAACAGGTCGAAATGAACAGAAACCCCAGTTCAACAAGCAGCAGCCCTGACTGCTTTCACATCCCGTACCGAGAACCTTGGAAAACGTTTTCTGATCCTTTTCATGCAGAACAGCCTCAGTGCAGCCTGTAACAGTTTGGTTAGTTTCGTGCTCTGGTGGTTTTCACCCTGTTGATTACTCTTCCCCTTGATAACGTCAAGTCTGTTCTTATTATACTTTAACAGACCTTGAGGCAGCTGGGTGACTGATCCATATTCCAGTAACTCAACCACACTTACATCTTAACACTATGACCTTGAACATGTGCTGGTGTGGTCTACTTCACTGACTAAGTTTAAAAACTCCAAACATATTTGTCCTGTACTGAAAAGCCAGCGTCGTCTCCCGGTCTCTTTAAATTCTCTAGTTGGGCTATCAGGTGTTGCACAGCCTGCCTCCTATGTGCCTACAGGAGCTCCTGTCTCGATACACTCACTGTGTGCCCCTGGATCTGAGCTCTTCACATCCTACATCAGGGGGCCCAGCCTCTTCATCTCTGGACTCCCTTCCTGACTCTTCCTATAACCTGTTCTTTTTACATCTCCCCTTAAGACTTGTTTTCCATGGCCTTTAATGCAGAGTCTATTTCATCTTTACACATGGTTTTTATTCAATTTCCTGTTTGCTCAACATTATGTGTATAATTATTTCAAGAGACTTAAGCACGTTCTGGATTGAAAGGCACTATATAGGAACTGAAGTGAGTGATTGATAACTGGACCTTTCCTTGACTAAGGGTGGCAGATGTAGAACAGTCCCAAAAGTAAAACAAGCTTTATTAAATGAGTACCCTAAAATGTACCAAGTCTGTGCAGTACAAACTTTTCAGAAAAACAACACTGCAGCCAAGGCCTACAATGAAATTTGAAAGCAGAAAGAACAGGAAATGAACAATGCCATCACCTCACACACACATGACACTTCAAATGTAAACACTGTGGTTAACCTCGGCAGTATCGGCAGGCTAAAGCTCAGGAAGTTCCCTGATCTTTCTTTTTTTTGAATGCAAAGGAATGCAAAGCAGACGACACTCTGGCCGGCTCTGTGTTGTTGCAAGTTTCTCAGAAATCTACCTCCGGGAGCCCCGACGAACCATGAAAAAATGATGCGAGAGGAGAAAACAGTCCAGGGCCAGCCAACGGAAACTCGAAAGGGAAACACCGTCTGTCTCCGACGGCTCAAAGACGGAACACAAAATTCCATTCCCACACCTCCCACGCAACAACTAAATAGAACACTTGGATGCGCTTGAATGTCAGCAACAGATCTTTTTCGTAAAATCAGATGAGGGGAGGCCAGATGATGTTAGCAGGCAGATGAGGAAACGTCCTCAGTCTTCAGGATACAGGCCTCCTTATTCCCAGAAAACCGGCAACAACGTCACCTATCTGCAGGCGGAAAAACGGTGCCAAACACACACACACAATCAGCCATCAGTACGCAGAAACCCAGCCTGGGTCTTCCTTTCTCGTGTGGACTCTGGTATTGGCACACTGTGCCTGAGGCAGAGCCCTCAGGCCTGGGGCGTTTTATCAGAGGTATACGTCCCGGAGGGCCTGCGATTGTGGCAGGTTTTCCTGGGATCTTTCACAGCTTTCCCTCTGCCCTTCAGGTGCCGCCCCTTTAAGTCAGTCCACTTCTGCCAATAATTAGCCAATTCAGCTTGTTAGGAGCTAAGAGTTGAGCTGGTTTTAAAAGAAATTCCGGACCGGGAATGGACAAACCATGTGGTTAAGCGAGAAGAAGCTTGCCTTATTCCACAAACGGAAGACTTTCAAGCTTTCCGACTGGGAAACAGCGGCCAAAGGCACATTCCCAGAGAAGTCACAGCAGTGCTGTAGCTGCCAAAACTGAAATCATCAAGGATGGCTTGGTACAGCCTTCCATGGGAAGGGATGATTATTCCAAAATCTCCAGGAACTATTCCATCAGAAGCTGCTCAAGACAGTTAATAGCTTCACTTAAGTAAATAAGATCTGGGGCAGAGTGAGAATCATCTGTGCCAAGACCGCACTTCACCACACTCTGAATGATGGGATGCATGTTCAGAGGAGCTGCATCAGATCAGTTTCAGATCAAAGCCGTTTTCAGCTCAGACTGCAGACTAATTTCAGGCTAACAAAGACACTTTTACGGGTACCTGGAGATCCACAAAAACTAAACGTCCTTTAAGGAAAACATGGCCTCGATTATACCACCAGGATGTTGACGGGAACACCCGTGGTGTGGAGGGAATTTCAGGACACCAACAGAGGGAGGGCATTCACCACCGCTGAAGAAATCGGAGAAAAATAACTCCCCCACCACCAATTTACACACACCATCTGCGAAAATCACCTCCTGTGGGTTCACAGCCCATTAAGACGCAGAAGAGTCCAAGAAAATAAAAGAGGAACCGATAAGACACAGCTTATTGGTTTCAAAATTTCCATCTTTCGTAAGCTATCACAACAGTCAATGTTGTGAAAAAGGTTTCAAAACCATGTCTGTTCCAACAGGCGGTGTGGGGGGGCGGGGGGGAGTTCCGGTTCAACTCCTTAAATATCTTAAGGAATTTACAAGGACCTTGGATTGTGCAACGGCAGGTAAACCTGCCCTGCTTTAACTCCTGCCTCGAATGAAAAGCAGGCCTAGCATTCATCGTCTTTAATACCAGCACTGAGCCGTCCAAAAGATAATTATGGACAAGTAGGAGGTTGACAGGTCCTTGTGCATTCCTGAGAATGTCTGTCACAACACACTCTAGGACTTGGGTTATCGCGAACACTGTCGTGTCTGCTCTCTCTGTGGGGGAAAGAGCTATAAAGGATTAGGAGTTGTGACAGTTCAGGGCTGCTGTATCACCTCTGGCTGGGATCTCTCACCTGCATCTTTCCTTCAAGCACAGGACAACTGGACTCACAATAGTTTCCCACTCTTAGGCTCTGGATAAGCTATCAGTTTCTCCTAAGGTCATTAACAGTTAAACCTGTCCTCAGCTGTGGAGCCCCCTAGCCTGCGAAAAAGCCCTTTTATATCCTGAGAGGCAAGCGCCTCACTGAAGGCTGAGCCTCACCCCTCAGAAACCCTGCTCCTCTCTGCTCCTGCACTTGCCTAGGGATGTAGCTTCCTCATCAGAACAGGGCAGAGGAGCCTACAAACTACAGCACATAGGGTCATACTTGGATAGACACTTCTCAAAACTTTGTCCAAAATATACTTCCTCATTCTGTTGCACCATTACAGCATCGTACAGTGTGTGCAAGGCCCTCCGACGGTGAAGGCTGGTCACATTCAAGCTGCCTGCAGGTCTCGCCCAGCAGCTGCTGGGCACGGCTGACTGGACTGCAACATCAGCCCCACTGCGACCGCCCGACATGACGTGAGGGTGTGGTGATGGTGGTGATGATGATGATGATGATGATTTCTTTGGGGAGGGGTCTGCACTTACGTGGGGAACTCTTTGGAACGCGGATCCCACAGTTTGGTGTCCTGGCCGTTGAACCAGCTGAAGATCTTCCCCAGCAACTGCGGGAGAGAAGAGGAAACAAAAAAAAAAGACTGACTTGTGGGTGTCGGAGCACCACCACCGCCCTGAGAACACAGCGCCCGAGCACACATGCGCCCCCTCTTCCAGTGGCCCGTCGAGTGAAGAAGATGACTTAGCGCCAAGTGGTTATCTCCAGACGACCACAACTGCGGAGCTCACAAGCTGGGGAGGGTTAGGGAGGGGGCATCCCAGCAAGGCGACTCCCACAATTTCAAGTCTGCGGCAATGACGGCTCGAGAGAGCCTCCCATCTCCCGCAAGAAAAAACTCCTTCCTGTCGAAGCAGCCAAGCAGCCCCCGCGACACATCAGCGCAGTAAATCTGGTCTTGGAGCCTTCGACTGCCGCCTTGCAGTCCCAGAACCCCCCGCTCCACAGCGCGGCACCGCTCTCGACGCAGCTGCCCGCCGGGAATTCACTGGGGACCCGCCCCGCCCCGGCCCGCGAACAAGGGTTTCACAAAGCCAGGCGAGCGCCGACGCCGAGTCATCTGCGGAGCGAAACCTCGAAAGGTCCCCGGCCGCATCATCAAAGGGCGCGGTAACCACGGCGAGGCGCGAGCGGAAGACGCACAAAGGGAGGAAATATCTCCGGGGTGCCCCAGCCACAACCCCCCGTCTTTAATCAGCACCTTCTGTACACCAAGGCCCCCCGCTCAGACATTCAGACAAACCTTCTCTTTCTCAAGTTCCCTTTCGTGATTGCTGCAAATTGAAAAGCCCTGTTTCAGCTTAAAGAAATCTTGTTTTTTTTCTTTTTTGGTCGCTGTGAAACCGATCGCCTGTCTTGGCAAAGGACGATGTGGCAGGACGCTCCCGCTGTGTGGGGCAACACAGGGCTCTCCTCCTTCGAAGCGAAAAAATGATAACAGGAACGACTCAGCCGAAAGGCCTTGACCCGAACAGGCACATCAAGCAGGGGCCCGAGAGAAACCTACATGACAGCGTGAGCAGGCGTGCTCCTCCTACACCCCACCCCCCCCCCGCGAGCCGTGACCAGGTAACCTGCCTGAGCGGTTTCCCCGACGACGGACATCACCGCGGGCCCGAACCCGCGCCACCCGAGAGCCACACTGCGAGGCTCAGCCCCCGACCCACGCCGCGCAGAGAGCGCAGGGCCAGAGCCGAGAGGGAGGACTTTCAGAAGAGGAGGAGCAGGAGGGCCGCAGGGGTTAAAGGTCATTTTGCAGACGGGTCGGATCACACCTTTGCAAAGCCGCTTAAAACGTCCTTTTCAGAAAAACAGCTCCGGAGGCCTTCAAAACGGCCGGAGAAAAAATGCCCCCCCCCCCCCACCGCGACAAGAGCACCCTCACCGTCAGGTAGTAGGATCGGGCGACGGAGGTGGGTCGCTTCTCCTCGGGAAGACTGCTCTCCTCCTCCATCCTCCCCCGGATCACCTGAACCACGTCCTCATGGAATGATTTCTGAAGAGAGGGGAGACTGGTTTCTAAAGGGTCTGCTTTTGCAACAGCGAGATTCTCAACTCGGCTCAATTCAAAAACAAAAGCCAGACAAGGCCTGGCTAGGAAACACTTCCACTTTTAAGACACGTTTGCCCCTCAGCAAAACAGAAGCAACCCTGCACCTGACATGTAAGAACAGACGAGCCAGCGACAGCCTTCTTCTGAGGCTCGTGAGCTGTAATGCAAACCAACTTGTCTTGGAAGAGCTTTAGGTAGTGGGGAGAGAGGGAGAGGAAGGATGGGTGAGGGTGAGGGAAGGGTCTCACCAGCGTGGTGTAGAGGCCGCTGTCGAACTTCCTGCCCACAGCCCTCAGGTCACAGATGGCGCCGCCCTCCGCGCCGCCGCTGGCGCTGTCCGTCAGCGCCTGGCACTGCGGGGAGACAAGAGCCGTCAGCCGACGCCGCAAGGCCCCGGCCAGCGGGACCGTTTCAGCACACGCCCAGGCCACTCCGCTGCCCGGCGCCACAGCCCCCCATCTCACCCCGGATCCCCAAGACCCGACTCATAATGGGCGACGGCGACGATAACCCGAGAAACAAAAGTTCTAAAAATAACAAATTAAAGATCTTTCAACGAAATACTTGTCAAGAAAAACTTTTAAAGACCAATAACACCACCGGCTCCTCTTCATGTTTTCTCCCATTTCCTACTGCGTTGCAGCGAATTACTTTTGGTCCCCTGAAATGGGGGGACGATGTATAAAAAGGGCTGCGATTCCTATATGGTTCACCCAATACAGACGTCAATACCCTTGAATGAAAGCTGACATTCTGCACTTTAACCTGATGGTTCCTTTGTTTTATTTCAGATCCAATGTGCTGGAGTACAGAGCCAAAACAGCAAAAATTGTGTCACAGTCCAAATCCGTATGGACTGCACTGTATATAGCAGCTGGACGAGACCCTCAGAGCAATCAGCTACAATCTACAGACAGAGCAACGTGGGCCGACCAGCCGCTCGGCGGGGTTATCAGCTGGCTGAGGCTCTCCTGCCGACTCCCCCTCTGTCCCCTGTGCTCTTCTCTCACCTCTTCGCAGTGCACCAGGTGGCCGGTGAGCGTGGAGGTAAGCAGGCAGGCCAGCACCTTCTCTATCCCGGCCTGCAGCTCGGCGTTCAGCAGCTCCTTCCACAGGCTGGGCTGGGACTGGCCACAGGGGGCGCAAGAGTACACGACGCTCTCCGGCAGGCTGGACAGAATCTCATACAGCTCGTCTGCCGCGGGAGAGGGAGGAGGTTTTCCTGGTGTTAGTTACAAGGGCGTACTGATACAAATCGAAGGCGCTGAATTACATCAGGTCAGCTCACCAGTTAACGACCTGCCGACCGCACAGTGGTGAGAGGGTGACTGAATACACAAAATCTCCCAAAACTTGGATTTGACTTGGAGTCCATTTGCTATTTTTACAGATTTTAGCCTCCCACTATGTTCAGAACCAAGCTAAGGTTCAGGTGACAATTCTCACTGGCACTACTGCAGAGTCTCCGTCCACTGGAGGAGAGACACAGCTCTCACTGACAGCACTGCAGGACCACAGCAGAGTCTCCATCCACTGGAGGAGAGACACAGCTCTCACTGACAGCACTGCAGGACCACAGCAAAGTAGGGGCTACAGAAGTCAAGCATATTAAGAAAAACAAATACCAGGAATTCAGTACCTTCTGCAATCCATTTTCCCACCAAACCACATTGAGAACTAGCTGCAGATAAGTCACAAAGCAGCCTGTGTCCTTTCCAAATAAATAATCTCTTGCCCTCAGCTTGGAATCGTACTGAGGGCCCTGGCGGCGGTACTGCAGACTCACCTGAGAGCCCCTCACACTTGGCATGGACCCAGTGGTTACACTTGACACACTGCATCATCTGACTGTCGTAGTCGTTGTCCTCGTAGCACTTGAAGCAGATGGGACAGTAATTACCTTCGAAGGAAAAGAATAAAAACACGATAGCCGGAAACTCTCTTGCTGCAAGAACAAAAAGGGTAGGTCTCCTAAGGTGAGCAAACAACTACTGTTGCAGGTGCAAGAAAAACATTCCGATTTTTTCGTGGTCAATGCTTGAGGGCACAAGGAATTTGAGCGTACTGGTAGAAGAGAGGGGTGGCATGGTAGCACAGGAGTCAGCATTGCTGCCTCACAGCTCTGAGGCCCTGGGTTGCCGTCTGTGTGGAATTTACTGTTTATGTTCTCCTTGTGTTTGCATGCGTTTCCTCCGGGTGCTCCAGTTCCTTCCCGGGTGTGTGTGCCCTGCAAAGGAACTGGCGTCCCACCCGGGGTGTGACCTGCCTGGCACCCGCTGCTTGCTGGGATAGACTCCGGCAACGCATGGCTGGCTAGAACGGCTGACCTTCCAGGGGCGGGGTGTGAAAGTAGCGCTCCCAGGGGTCTGTGTGACATGTGACTGGTGTGCGCACACATCTCCGCCCTCCGGCAGAGTCCCAGCTCCCTCTGCCGCCCCTACCCTGGTCGTAGAGCTTGGTGCAGTCGGGACACAGGCTCTTCTCGTGGTTCCACTCCGTATCCCAGCTCTTCCCCGGCGTCACGCCACAGCTCTTGCAGCGGATGCAGGTCATGCACACCTGGGGCGACAGGTGAAGGAAAAGGCAAGGGCTTGACTGAGGCCTGTGGCACTGTAGAGACGAACACGTGTAAAACCGAAGACCTTTACTGCCGGGCAGAAAGCTCCTGCCCTGGACGTGTTCCAGCTTTCCCTGCACAGAGGAATTTGCTGGTTGTTGATGAGACCGAGGCTGATGGCCAAGTGGGAAAGCTGCACCATGAGGGGGTGAAGGGTTGAATTTTGGGAGGATGGGGTCAATGGTAAGCAGCCCTGACATCGCTCGCCAGCTCACAGCCTCTCCCCCCCCCCCCAGGGGCGCTGCTCCCGGCTCGGCAGCGCCTGTGCCGTACTCACCCAGGACTTCTTGCGCTTGTTGGGTTTGGGATAGTTGGGTCCCAGACAGGAAGGGTGGTAGCAGTTTTGGCAGCGCTCGCACTCCAGCAGGGGCTGCGGAGAGGCGGAAAGCATCGTGATGACACACCTCTACCCCTCTCGCTCGCCCCGCCCCCAGCAGCAGGACCACCCGACCGGCGCGTCCCGCCTCAGGCGGGACGACACTGCAGACCGGCAGCGGCGTCAGCCACTCGACCCCGCAGGGACACGGACACGGCCCGGCAGCCGAGAGAGAGCAGCGGGCCGGAGCTCAGCGCGACATCAGACACCCTTTCATTCCAGTACCAACACTCTTCCCACTTCCGGCTTTGCACTTCATCGACCTTTCAGGAGCTTAGCAGGTCACACTCTCTTTTGAAATAAACTGCCGCGTGCCTTTCATTTCTTCTGCCTCCGTAATCACGGGCACTGCCACCGGCACCTGACCGCTCAAAACCAGAAACAGAATCCGCTTTGTTCACGGCGACCGGAAAGAGGACACCACGAGCTCACGGTCAGCCACCGCAGAGCTGTCACGTCCCCACAGAACCCTCTCTCTCTAGTTACCGAAGATCTTCGCCACCCTCCCCCCTAGGACAGGACTCTCTCGGGCCGGACCCCCTCACGAACAAACGACACCTCCCCACCTTGGAGTGCTTGTTCTTCCTCCCACACACATGGCAGAACTTGCAGCGGCGACAGCACCAGTTCTCCTTGTTCTCCTGCAGGGGGCGCTCTCCGGGCTCCAGGCAGAAGCGGTGGAAGGGCTCACAGCACACCTGGCAGTACAACATCTGGAGGGGGGGGGCAGGGCGAACGGAGAGCACGCACAATGAGATTGGCGACAAGACAGCACCGAAAAACAAAACACGACGTGCGTATACAGTAGACGTGTGGAGTTAACACACAAGCCAGACTCTGTATTTTACACACTGTTATACGATTCGATATAAAACACGCCGTGCCGTGGTTTAGCGACATGTGGATTAACCGGGTTTAGTTTCACACGCAGCGGGACCACGGCCCCGAACAGGGGTCCGGTAGCCGAGCCGGCGGGGTGGGGTCGGAGGTCGGGGGGATTACCTCATGCTGGCCCTTGCTGGCACACAGCAGGCAGACGTACTGAGGGATGATGGGAACCGAGGTGAGGATGCTGAGCCCTCCCATCAGCCACACGTTCCTGATGTTACAGTCCTCCTGTGGGCAGAGGAGAGGCGGGCACCCCAGTGTTAGGATTCCTGGGTACACACACGCACCCCCCCCCCCACACGCAGGGAGAGGGGAGCGAGCCGGCGGCTCGGACACACAGACGAGCCGGTGAACCGGGCCGAGAGACCGAGAGGGGGGGATGGCTGGGCTGCGAAAATGGACGGACAGTCAGGAAAGATAGGCACACAAACGCCCCTCGTGCCACTGGTGTACCATGAACACAGAGGTCCACAGAACGCCCTTAGAACCTCTCCGGCACCGTCTCGGTATGGAGCGGGCCTGGGGATGGATTAACGATTAACAATCATCACGTCGTCTTGGACAGAAGCAAGGCAGGGGCTTTGGGCGGTGCAGGAGATCAGACGAACTGACGCAGGCTCCTGTCACAGCCTGGGCAGATATTCTGACTTGGCCCTGAATTTTCACTGTGCTCAGTTCAGTGATTGTTCTGGATTTGGATCCGAGTTTGTGCTCTGGCAACACTCTCCCTGTGTGCTTATGCCCCCGGCTGGCTACAAGCTCGGTCTGTTTCCTGACCCCGGCCTAGATCCCGCTTGTTACCGATATCTGCCTGCCTGCCCAGCCTCACACCTGGGTTCACCTCACCTCCGCAGCTATTACTACAGTTCCGGCGATAAGCCAGAACACACAGGTAGAAACCTGTGCAATTTGTGGGAGAAACCAGATCCGACGGGCCGATGGACGCCAGAGACCAGGAAACGGGCCGGGAGAGAGAGAGAGAGACGGACAGCAGACGGGACAGGAAGAGGCTGACCTTGAAGTCGACGCGGATCTTGTGCGAGGGCTCGGAGGGCTCTTTCTCCCTCTGGGCAAACCCGTTGGCCAGAGCTGCCAGCACACTGGGTGGGGTCTGCTCCAGGGGGCTCTGGGGGAGAGGGAGACAGCGGGCGTCAGGCCTAGAGCTACCCTGCGCCGCCTCCTCTGCCACCACCCCCACGCACTCCTGTGATGCTTTAGCCACCTTGTCACCTCCCTCCACCTCCCGCTCCTCGGGTTCGGGCTCGGTCTGCTGGCCATCTTCCAGCGGCCCAGCCTCCTGCGCGGCCTGCGCAGACGACCGCCCTGTCTGCGCAGACTCCTGCTCTGACTGCGCATCCCGCTCTGTTTGCGGGCACTGCTCCTGCAGCAGAGCCAGCTGCTGCTCCTTCCCCTGCTGCTGCTGTCCTCGCCGAGGTGCCTGCGGGATGGACTGTTAAAGCGAAAGCAAAGCAGGGGCGTTACACAGCAAAGCCGCTCACAGCAACAACCAAAACAAACAGGAAGACAGGAAGCAGCGCAGAGATCAGACCCAGGAGCGAAGGAAGCTGAAGAGTGAGAGAAAGCGAAGCAGAGCCAGGCGTGCCACACACAGGGCGGGTGAGCAGGGGGGCCCCCCCGAACACTGAACCCCCACACACACACAGGTGTGCGCACCTGTCCATGCAAGGAAAGAGTCAGGTTAATGATTCAGACGGCCGGATCAGGGATGGAGGGGATCCGACTCGAGACGACGGCCTCCGGGCTCGATCGTCAGACCAATCGCTGGAGTCGCAGGAAGACAAGAAAACCATGGGGCGCGACCGGGCCGCCGAACAACAGCTCTCCGGCGGGCTCTGGACAAAGAGCTTCACAGGGGCTACAGCCGACATCTTTACTACCGCAGGCGGATGTCGGGCATTTGAAGGTCTTTTCCGCAGAGCCTTGATATCTGAAGAAATAACAGTCTTCAGGAAAGACTACACAGTGTTCTCCATCCAGGCTGGCGTCTATGAGCTCAATGGTATCAGCCAGTTCCCTCCATCCCCGAGGCACAGTCACTGATGAGCACAGAACCAGTGCTCCTGTATCAACCAGTCACAGTACTCCCACTCAGCCCCGCCATCTACAGTCAGAGTAACACGCAGGCAGGTCGTATAACGTTTCCTATAATAATACTTCTGTCTCAATCAGTGTTCTTCTAGTCAAACCGAACTAGACCTGATCCACTGGACCAGTTGCCTCTGGGGGGAAATGAGTACAGCAACACTGTGAAACAGGAGCACAGTTCTGAGCCACATGCCGCTAGCTCTCGACCCTGTGTGTTAGTGAGTCAGTACGGTGCACGATGCACAGAGTGTCTCGACCAAAGAGTGCTACATCCACCCACTCAGAAACTCTCCAGGGGTCTCCAACAGGTTTGCAATGCTAGTTTCAAAGAAGGGAAGAGAAGTGTATCATTTCACAATCCCACAAAAAGGCAAGAGTCACAGGTGAGGGGTTGCTTTGCTCACGGCTCCCCAAACCAACACAACCCTCTTCTTCAATCTGGTCATGAAAGCCCCGGCGCTGGGCGGCTGTATGACAGAATACCCCGGCGCCAGGTGGAGAGTGAGAACTGTGGGTCCCCCCTGCCCCCCAGGACAGGTGTCGTTCATGCCAGGAGAAAAGGCAGAACAGGTCTTATTAAAGGGTCAACGCTGATCAATCCAGGGATAGAGAAAACGGGATCTTTAGGAACTCCTGGAGTGCTTTCTAAGCAGGTGACCCCCCTCTCCCAGCACCCCCCTCCCCCTCGGAGCGCACGGTTACCTTGTCGGAGCGCCGGCGGCTGGGCTGGCCCCTCTGGCCGGCCCGGCGCTGCTTCGCGCTGTCCTCCGACTGCTCGTCATCGTCCGGGATGTCGTCCAGGGGGATGAAATCTGTTTTCGGACAAAGGGGGCGGGAGGGAGAGGGGGGGGGTGAGAATGGGGAGTCTCTCGCGCACGAGCCGAAGCAGTAAGGCGACACTCGGGACACCGACAGCCGCGGGACAGCCGCGGGACAGCCCCCGGAGACTCGCCCCCGGAGACCCACCTGCGCTGCGGTGAGCGCTGGCCCGCCGGCGGCCGGGCGAGGACGCGGAGGAGTGGCTCGCCGGCAGGTCGGCCTCGGAGTCGTCCGAGTCCAGCAGGTCGAAGTAGGAGCGCTGCTTGGCGCAGCGGCGCGGCTGCTTCCTCACCGAGCCGCCCTGCTCGTCCGGGGGGGGGGCCCCCGTCGCCGGGGACGACCGGGCCCCCTCCCCCTCCTCCTCGCTGGACTGGTACACGCTGAGGGACGAACGCCGGCGTTTCCCTAGGACTGCAGGGAGAGACACAGCACAGAGAGAGGGATGTCAGACTCCTGTCAGGCCTTCGTCATCATTTCTCCCAAGAATCGCAGGTCTATAAAGGATTAACTGCATAACAAGATTAACACAGCACTGAGAGAGAGGGGTTAATACAGACACACTGACTGGACACTCCAGTACATTAACACTGCACTGAGAGAGAGAGGGGTTCATACAGACACACTGACTGGACACTCCAGTACATTAACACTGCACTGAGAGAGAGAGGGGTTAATACAGACACACTGACTGGACACTCCAGTACATTAACACTGCACTGAGAGAGAGGGGTTAATACAGACACACTAGACACTATAGTACACTAAATTGCAGTTTAAACAGTTAACCAGACTGGAGTAACACTGACACCTAGTGGCCACACGACGGAGGTGCGAGCTGTCAGACTTACTCTTGGTGACTCTGGTTCCCTGTCGCATCAGCTTTCTCTGCTCTATCTGATCACATTTCTTCAACCTGGAAGGAGAAAGAAAAAAGGGGGGAAAAAAGCAGAATTAAGCCTGTATACAGTGTAAACAAGTTTTGTTTTTCTTGAAAGATACGTTTTTTCCCCCCAATCTAAGGCCTGGGTGGCAGGCAAGCAGCATTCCTGCAGTGGGGAAGAGAACTCTCGGGACACGGGAATACGGCCTCAGCTCCGTGCCCTGCTGCAACTGCAGGGGCTGCTTCACCAGCCGTTCATCCAGGGATCACCGTGCAGCCTGCGACCTCCGAACCCGCCCCCCGATAACACGCCGGACCGCTCGTCAACGATCCAGTTCAGCTCGGCCCCTGCTGGCAGCACGGGGGACGGGGCGGAGCTGATCCGGTCCGCTTCAAGCCGCCCCGCCCCGACCCGGGAGGCAGCCCGCAGGAAGCCTGCGCCTCGACGGGAGCCCATCGCTCTCCTTTCCCCGCACGGCTCAGGCGCGGGCCGCGGCACTTACACGCAGCACTGGCGCTTGGTGTTGGGGCCCCCGAACTTGGGCTTGTCCAGGCAGTTCATGCACTTGGCGCAGTCCTCCACGTGCAGGCAGCCCTTGCACGTCCCGCAGCGCCGGGACCGCAGGCCCAGCGGGCCGAACCCGCCGCGCCCGCCGGCCGAGCGCCGCGGCCGGGGGGGCTTCTGATCCGGCACCACGGGGCTCTCCGGCTCCGAGGGGGACCCCACATCTGTCGGGAGAAGAGGGGTGGGGTTAGCGCTCGGCAGGAGGGCGGGCGGGCGGGCGCGGAGGGCGGCGCTGGCGGCGGCTCACCTTCGGCAGCGGGCGAGGGCGCGATGCCCTCCCTCTCGTGCAGCGGCAGCGCGCTGAGCCGCGGGATGTCGTCGGGCACCATGGCGCGCGGCTGCCCCAGCACCACCGCGGCGTCGCGGCACACGTGCTTGATCCTCGGCCCTCCCCGCGGCGCCTCCTGCTGACACACGGGAGCAGAGCGGTCAGGGGCACCGCACCTCCGGCGGGCCCCACCGAGACCCCCCCCCCGAGCGAGGGGCCCCCCTCCCCTCTCGTACCTGGGGCACGTTCTCGTCCTGCGGGGGCGGCTCCTCCACAGGCGCTCTCTGCTTCCTCACCACCTTCCTCCTCTTCAGCCCCAGCACGGCGTCCCTGGAGCCCACGGTCCCCGAGCCCGGCAGCAGCTGCCAACAGAGAAGAGAGGTTCAGAAGCAGCCCCCCTTCTGAAGTAATCATTACTATTTCAGTATCCACACTTTATGCAAATATTCTTATTAGAACTCAACTCAACAAGAAAAAGTTTAGGGAAAAAACTGTCCACTAGTTCACATGAAAGCTTATTTCAATGTTTCACAGTCGTTTACCCAACAAGCAGACAGGTCACCGAGGTCACAGAGGGGCAGGGGGCATTCTGACCACTGGACAGGTCACTGGGGTCACAGAGGGGCAGGGGGAGGTGGGGTCACTCTGCTGGGAGATTCTGACCACTGGACAGGTCACTGGGGTCACAGAGGGGCAGGGGGAGGTGGGGTCACTCAGCTGGGGGTATTCTGACCACTGGACAGGTCACTGGGGTCACAGAGGGGCAGGGGGAGGTGGGGTCACTCTGCTGGGAGATTCTGACCACTGGACAGGTCACTGGGGTCACAGAGGGGCAGGGGGAGGTGGCACCGGCTTCCCACACCTGAGAGGACTTGAGCTGCTTCTGCTGGTCGATCTTGATCAGCTGCACCTTGGCCCTCTTCAGCAGGTGGAACATCCTCTTGTTGGCGCCGGTGAGCCGGATCTTGTGGGAGGTGCCGCTCTCCTCCACCACCACCCGGTCGCCCTCCGTGCTCGGGTCCTGCTGGGACTCTCCCGGCGCCGCACCCGACAGGCTGGGCGCCCAAAGCTCTCCTTCGCCCAGACGTGGGTTAAAAAACGAGGGAAAAAAGGACACAAAACCAGCAACACTCAGAAATAATCACCTCCACTGCTGCCTTTTTTCTCTGAAACGCAAGATGGTCCCTCCCACAGGTAGGTCTGATTCTGAGCATTTGTTTATCTGCTTTTCCCTGGTATGTGCTTGGTATCCCAAATTCCGACGGCACAGGAAACTATCTTGTCAGTAAGCTCTGAAATGCACAGACATGACGTAGGCAAGCAAAGACACGGATTCTGGACAAGCACAGTGCATCGCGCGGCTCAGGCAAAAGACAAAACCTACCTTCTCCTTGCGCTGAGAGCTCGGAGGAGTCTGCAGGATCCACGCCGGCCTGGTCCTTCTCCTCCTGCTCCTCCTCCTCCTCCTCGTCGTCGTCTCCCGGCGCCAGGGCGTCACAGCCCAGCGGGCGCACACGCACGCGCACGGCGACCTTGCGCACCACGCCGGGCGAGTCCAGGTCCTCGATCTTCAGCTTGGCCCTCTCCTGCGGCTCCCCGTCCGAGCCGTCCGCCGGGGACGGGCTGGGGGGGGCGCGGCTGAGCCCCAGCTCCGGGGAGCCCCCGCCCGCCTCCGCCCCCGGCTCGGGGCTGGAGGCGGGAGACGCAGGGTCCGCGGCCCGCCCCCTCGGCCCCTCCCCGGCGGGCCTGTGCTTCTTGCCGGCGCGGCCCGTCAGCTTCTTCAGGGACTCGCAGATCTTGCCATGCGAGGAGCCCGGGTCGAGCTGGGCCGCCGGCTCCAGCAGCGCGGCGCCGTCGGGGGAGGCCAGGGGGTCCGGGAGGCTCTTCGCCTGCGGCACCGGCGACACGCCTCTCGGCTTGGCCAGCGTGTAGACCTCCCCGCCGCCGGACGCCGTCAGCACGCTCCACCTGAAGCTGGGCTCGCGCAGCAGGGACCTGCGCTTCTCCGGGAGCGTGTGGTCCGGGGCTGGGCTGTCCGAGCCGGGCCCGGAGTCCGGGTCGGGCGTCGCTGCTCCCAGCTCCTGCTCCTCCTCCTCCTCCTCCGTAGCTCCCGGGTCGGAGAAGCCCCCTCCCGAAATAGCCCCATCGCCTTCTGCTCCAGGGCCCGAATCGGGCAGGAACGGGGCCGCCCCGTCCCCCTCCACCTCCTCGAGCTTAATCCTGGGGGCGCGCGGGTGGCCCCCCGGGTGGTGGGCTTTCTTCGGGGAGTGCCTCCGCGGCAGGACGGACATGCCGTCGTCGTCCATGAAACGCTTGGGCGTCTTGATGACCCGGGAGGAGCGGGCGCTGACCACGGGCATGATGAAGTGCCGGATGTTCTTGAGGAACCTGGACTTGCCGCGCTGGAGGTCCCTGCAGGCGGGGTGCGGCGCCTCCCCGCCCTCCTTCTCCGCCTTGCAGAGGAGCTGCTGGGCCAGCTCGCGCTCCGCCTGCTTGGCCAGGGACGGCGGCCGCCCGCGGGGCCGCTTGGCGCCCAGGAACATCAGGGCGGAGGAAGCCGGCTTCCTTCTGTACTTGGCCTTCAGGATGCCCACCAGCTTCGGGCTGGTCGGCGCGGACGTGGCGGCCGGGAGGCCTTCCTCGCCGGCCGCCGCGGGCGCCACAGCAGCCTTCCTCTTCACCCTGCGGCCGATGTGGGGCCTGCGCCGCCGGCCGTGCTTGAGGGGCTTTGCCGGCAGGTCAGGCTGCGGCAGCTGCGGCTGCTGCTGCTCCTCCTCTTCCTCCTTCTCGTCCGACGCAGGAGGCTCCAGAACCAGGACCTCTCCCTCCTGCGTCTCCTCGTCCACCGCCTTCTCAACCTGGGGCTCCGGCTCCGGAGGGGTGGAGACCGGCGGCTCGGGCGCCACCGTCTCCGAAGCCTCTGCCGGCGGCGGGGGTCCCGTCTCCCCCTCCGGAGCTGGGGGCGCAGGTGTAGGCGTCGGCGCGGGCGCGGGGCGCACTTTCTTGGAGCGCCGCCTCTTTCTCGGGGCGCCGCCCGCGGGGGCGGGGTGCGTCCTCTCCACCAGCGCGTCGATCGCGGGCAGCAGCACGGGGACGGCGGGCAGGGAGGGGGGGCTTTCCGCGCGTGGCTTCTGCACCGCCCTGGACCTGCGCTTGCTGTTGGACCAGGGCCGGTGCCCCCGCCTCTTCCTCGGGGAGCCTGCGGGGGAGCCCAGCTTCGCCCTGGGAAGAGGAGGGGGAGGAGGAGGAGGAGGAGTGGGGGGAGGGGGAGGCGGAGGGGAGGAGGAGGTGGGGGGAGGGGGAGACAGGGGA